>NC_142539.1:8587500-8902500 GCF_056151865.1 Erythranthe guttata | reverse complement strand
GTATTGGATACGGGCTGTGTCTCACATTTGTGCAATGATTTGCAGCTAATGACAAGAAGTCGAAGACTTAGAGCGGGTGAGACCTACCTAAGGATGGGGAATGGAGCAAGAGTTGCTGCTGAAGCCGTTGGCACAATTTACTTAAATGTTTTGGATTCTAGTTTTCCTATTGTTTTGAACGATTGTTTATTTGTTCCGTCGCTCATTAGAAACCTTATTTCTATTCCTGTATTAGACATTGAAGGTTTTACTTTTGTTTTTGGAAATTCGATTTGCATTATACAAAAGAATGAGAACTTAATTTGCAAAGGACGACTATTAAACAACTTGTATGAACTAAATCCAAATGAAATACCTATTAATGTTATATCAGCAAAACGTAAGGAGATAGATCAAAACCCCGCACAACTTTGGCACGCTAGATTAGGTCATGTCTCTTTAAGAAGGATGAACGATTTTGTTAGTGAAGGATTGTTCTCTTTGGAGGACGTGAAATCACTACAAACTTGTGAATCTTGCCTTAGAGGGAAAATGACCAAGTCACCCTACAAAGGGGTAATGGAACGAGCCGAGGGTCTTTTGGATTTAATCCATACAGACGTATGTGGTCCACTAAGTGTTAGTGCGAAGGGTGGATATAACTACTTCGCTACCTTTACCGACGATTATTCTAGGTATGGGTATGTGTACTTGATGAAGTACAAGTCTGAAACATTTTAAAGGTTCAAAGATTTTAGACATGAAGTAGAAAAGCAACTCGGACGAAGTATTAAGAAACTGCGATCCGATCGTGGTGGAGAATACTTGAGCATCGAGTTCATTGACTATCTGAAAGAAAATGGGATACAATCCCAATGGACTCCACCGGGAACTCCTCAACTTAATGGAGTATCCGAACGTCGGAATCGAACTTTATTAGATATGGTTCGATCAATGATGGGGTTCACAAACTTACCGGCATACTTGTGGGGTCATGCACTCCGTACTGCTGCGTATTTGCTGAATAGAGTTAACACCAAAGCAGTTAAATCCACACCGTATGAACTTTGGCATTCCCGGAAACCCAATTACAAACATATTAAGATATGGGGTTGTCCCGCTTATGTGAAGCGGTTAGTGGGAGATAAGTTGGATAGTAAATCCGACTTGTGCTATTTTGTGGGGTATCCCGAAGACTCGATGGGATACGAGTTCTATTATGTCAAAGAAGCAAAGACGTTTGTTTCGAGAAATGCCACCTTTTTGGAAAGGGAGTTTCTATCCGATAGAAAGGGCAGCATGATAGAACTTGAAGTTGTTCAAGAACCACAAAGTGAAGTTCAAACGCAAGAACAAGTAATCGAACCAATACAACAAACCACTAATATACCTCCTGAACCTACGGTACGTAGATCCGAAAGAGTTCGGAGAATGCCGGATAGGTTATTCCTCCTCGAAAATGATGAAGATCATGTTGACCTTGGACGAGATCCAAGAACATATAATGAGGCCGTATCGGATGCGGACATGGGACATTGGCTAACTGCCATGAAATCCGAAATGGACTCCATGTACTCCAACAAGGTGTGGACCTTGGTAGATCCACCTAAGGGAATTGTTCCTATAGGCTGCAAGTGGATCTATAAGAAGAAAATTGGAGTTGATGGAAAGGTATCGACCTATAAAGCTAGATTGGTAGCAAAAGGATACACTCAAAGGCAAGGCGTTGACTATGAGGAAACCTTTTCACCAGTCGCGATGCTGAAGTCCATTAGGATTTTGCTGGCCATAGCTGCGTGGTACGACTACGAGATATGGCAAATGGATGTGAAGACCGCTTTCCTTAATGGAGATATTGAGGAAGAAATTTACATGGCGCAGCCGGAAGGCTTCATATCTTCTGGAAGTGAGCAAAAGGTTTGCAAGCTCCAGCGATCCATTTATGGATTGAAACAAGCATCCCGTAGTTGGAACATTAGGTTCGACTCAACTATCAAAGAGTTTGATTTTGAGAAGAATCCGGAGGAACCTTGTGTATACAAGAAGGTTAGTGGGAGGGCAGTAATATTTCTAGTGCTTTACGTTGATGACATTCTACTCATTGGAAATGACGTAGGAATGTTACAGCAAACGAAAGCATGGTTGTCCACACGTTTCTCAATGAAGGATTTGGGAGAAGCATCTTATGTATTAGGGATACGCATCTATAGAGATAGAGCAAGAAAGATGCTTGGTTTATCCCAAAGCCTGTACATAGACACCGTTATGAAACGGTTTAGCATGGAAGAATCCAAGAAAGGATTCTTGCCAATGTCCCATGGGGTTCGTCTCTCGAAATCTATGTGTCCCCAAACACCTAGTGAAATCGAGGAGATGAAAAGGACGCCCTATGCTTCTGCCATAGGAAGCATAATGTATGGCATGCTGTGTACGAGACCCGATATTGCGTATGCTGTGAGTGTCACAAGCAGATATCAGTCTAACCCCGGCCCGGCTCACTGGAAAGCCGTGAAAGATATCCTCAAGTACTTGCGAAGAACTAAGGATATATTTTTGGTCTATGGGGGTGCCGAGTTGAAATTAGAGGGTTTCACTGACTCTAGTTTTCAATCGGATGTGGACGACTCGAAGTCGAATTCTGGATTTATATTCACGCTTAATGGTGGTGCCGTGTGTTGGAAGAGTTCCAAGCAAAGCACGACGGCCGATTCCACTACCGAAGCGGAATACATTGCAGCGTCTGAAGCTGCAAAAGAAGGGACTTGGATAAGGAAATTCATCCAAGAGTTGGGTGTCATTCCTGATGCTAGTGATCCAGTACCATTGTACTGTGATAACACCGGAGCCGTGGCGCAAGCTAAGGAGCCACGATCTCATCAGAAGTCGAAGCATATTCTGAGGAAGTATCACGTGATCCGAGAGATCATTGATAGAGGTGAAGTTAAGGTAGAACGAGTCACCTCGGAAGAGAACGTAGCAGACCCCTTCACGAAGCCTTTACCAAGATCGGTCCATGAGAAACATCGAGAGTCGATGGGATTGCGGTTTATGGGTAGTTGGCTTTAGGTCAAGTGGGAGATTGTTAGAGTAGGTGACCAACAAGCCAACCTGTGGCTGTGGTCTTTCGTATTTATTATTGTAATAAACGAACCTATATTCGTATTAATGATAAAACACATTGGCATTCTATATCTTTGTCCCTTTGTCACAAGCATAGATATAGTCCTTACAGTTATTACAAGTACTAGTAATTGATCGTTAGGATCGTGAGATATTTACTTAAGTATTATAACTGTTAAACGTGTTCCTAGTCGGAGGGTTACGCCACTAATGAGGATATCGGCCTTTCCCATTAAGACTAGCACTTAGTGTATGTGTACTGCATCTCATCAGTAAACGGTATTGTGATATCGGCATGCATAAGTGGGTGCTCGTAAGTTGACGAGTTCACTGAACTCCCTCACCCTAGAAATCTCTAAGTGGTTCCCAATAATCGAGTAGAGATATCTATGGTATAGTTGTACACCATTAGTCCTTATGACCTAGACATCACCGTGACTTCACTAGAGGACCAGCTGTATCGTGACCTGTCTCTGAGTTCCACCGAGGACCATCCCAAGGGCCAGTGTTCGTGCAGTCCGAAATCTAGTGGGAGGTCTGTGCATTGTAGTCGGGGATTCGATCGCTAGAATAGTCTTGGATGTCCTGTGTGTTCTGAAAGTTTGTAATCATTCTAAGTCTCTGGCCAGAGCTGACTAAGTGATGATTAGAGAATTCGATTCTGTAAGTCATGCACGTAAGGATTACAACACTTAGAACGATCGCACCGTCATCGAACATATAAAGAGGTCTCGATGAACCAATGCCTCTAGTTCGATCGGGACATATGAATCGAAGGGACCGTACTGTACGTTAACTATATCTGAAGGTTCTTGCAGGCACTTCATTTGTATCTAGGGAATCATGACGCGTAGTTGCTAGACGCCAATCTTGATTCGTTGGGTGATTAAGGTGAAACGAGCTTCATCTTAATCGTAACTCGAAGGGGACGAGTTTTGACCACAAAGGGTTGTGGGCCCACGGCTAGCTTACACCTGAACCATCGAGGGTCACACTGCTCGTGCACATGAGATCTTTGAATAAACGGTCAGAGATAAAATAGTTTATCTTTGCATAATTGGAAGTCAATACGATTGAGTCCAACATTCGTAATTTGGAATTATGAATGAGAATAAGAAAAGGAAAAGAATAGGCGAACGTGTTAGTGAACTTTCTAAATCGGGAAGTTTCCAAATTTAGAAAGTCCACTGAACTAGGGTTTCCACTTTTGGAAAGTTGGAAAATAAGAGATGGCACTCGTAATAACGAGGAAGTTATAATGATTCCGAAAATGCAATCGTTGTAATTTTTCGGTCATTGAATTGAGAGATACGAGCAAGTAAAGGAACTAACGAGCTTAAGCTGTTGGGCCCAGTCCAACTTAAGCCCGCTAGGGTTTTATGCAAGGGACTATAAATACATGACTTATAGCCCTTACACATACAAGTGAAACCCTAACCCTAAAGCGGCCGACCCTCTCTCTCTCGCCCTCTCTCCCGCGCGGCCACCACCGCACCACCGTCGCCGCTCCGTCGCCGGAACCGGCCGTTCGTCGGCCGTTCCTTGTTCGGTATTCTTTCTCCTTTCTTTTTCTTCCGTTTTATTCTAACTACTTCGTGTCTAGTGCCACGATTTAGTAGATCGAAGTATACGAGGTGAAATCCGAGAGGAGGAAGACTGTAGATCGAAAATCGAGGAGCAACGCACGAGCCGAAGCCGCACGCTGCCCCACGCGCCGTCCCGAAGCCGCGCGTACACTACACGCGCCGCTGCTGCCGTTGCACCGCTGCTGCCCCGATTCTACGGATTGGTTTCCGTAGTAATCACGAAGTGCTAATCGCTCCTACCTCACGCGTCAAGAGGTAAATATACGAAACCCTAGTTTCGTTTAGGGTTTAATTTAAACTATGATTTCATGCTTGTGTTTGTATGATTTTATGTGATTATGTGTAATCGGTTTTAAATCATTGCAAGCATATTATTTGGTTTAAATTACGAGCATGTTAATTGATTTAAGTACGGTTAAGTTTATTAGCATGTATGTTGTTTTATTTTCGCTGGAAGCGCAAAGGTACGCAATTAATTGAATTTATTTTATCGGGCATGTTCTTATGTGTTTTTAAAGTCGTTTAAATCGCATAAATTTTTGTTTTCCGCTGCGTATGCGTGCCCGAAACCCAACATGAAGAACCTAATTATGTGTTCTGACTTTGCTATTTACATTTATCTGTTATGAGTTTGCAAGTTGAATTTCAATATGTTCGTTTTGGATTTCCAAATTTTACCGGTTTTGTTCAAATAATAAAATTTTTGATTTTATATTTTTTGGTACTTTGAAGAACCCATTTATTCGTTTTTCATTTGCAAAAAACTCATTTACTGAAAATTTTGATTCGGACGTAGTTGGGTTAATATTGCATAAGGCAGTCTATTTTGATGTTCATAAGACAGGCTTTTGTTTGTATAAAATAAAAAAAAAAACAAAAAAAAAAAATGTAAATTGAAATTACAATAACCAACTATGGGCTGCATTTTAAAGTTGCACATAGCATTGAGAGTTTCGTTAGTGGTAGTTTCAATCAACGTTTGTTTATTATGAGTTTGCACTTAGTAGTTTTGTTGTTTGATTTCGTACTTAGTATTGTTGTTGTTTTTTGTTATGAGTTTGCATCTTGGAATTCAAAGCGTACATTTGTTGTTCAATATCGTATAATCATTTTTTATACATTAACCAGTCGCGGGAAAGAAACGGAACACGACTTTAAATGCCGGTTCAACATCGTCAAAAAAGGTGAAGACAAAATCAACAACACCTAGCTTGAGGGCACCAGTTGAGCAGGAAATAGAACCAGCAGTTCCAAATCCGTGAAGCGACTACAAGTTAAACATCTAAATGCAACCCTGGATCAATTGATGAAGAAAACCCAAGAACATGACATTGAAGATGTGACGAGGATCGTTTTGCTGTTTCTAATGGTCAATTTCTTCTTCACCACCAGAGGGGATGTGGTTCCATGGTCATGGATTAAGTATGTTGAAGATTTGGATAACACCATTAGCTACAATTGGGCGTAAGAGATAACTTCATACTTTCTGAATTCAATGCAAACTCATGACCCAGAGTCGGTTACTGGATGCAGCCTGTTGATACTGGTGATTAAATGCAAACTCATGAATCATAACTTCACATTGTCGTTTGAACCTCGTTTTGTTGTCCATGTATTGCAGTTTGCAGTTTCGGTAAATGTTTGTTGATAAAATGATTTGATGTTTTACATTCACTTTGTAAATTCCAAAGTGCAAATTGCAAATGAAAATGCTAGTTTTGCTATTGCATTATGCAATATTGTTTTTCTCAAACTGATGCAAATAAGAAATTTATGTTTGTTGTTTTAATGTCTACATTGTTTAGGTTGGGGTTGTTATTTACTAAAATAATATAACAATAACACATAATCAACAAACAAAAAATAAAAAATATAACCCCAAAAATAAAAATAAAAGAATAAACATAAATAAATTTGTATAAAATGAACATTAAGAGAAAGAAAGAGGAGAAGATGCGTGGGGATTTGAAAGAGAGAGGGGGAGGAGAGAGAGAGGGGGATGTGAGGGAGAGGGGGAAAGAAAGAGGAGAGAGAGGAGAGAAAAAGGAAGATGAGGACAGAGAGGAAAGATCGTGAGAGGGAGGAGAGAGAATAGAGAGATATGTGGGATTTGTTCATTTTTCTTTACATAAATAATTATTTCCATACAAATATTAACTAAGGGTATTTATGTCTATATCCTAATAATTTATATTAATTTTATTGGTCTAAGGACCTACACCTATAATCATCTAATGAAATGGACTTCCACCTATATAAGTTCCAAATAAGGGGTGTCTAGCCAATTTCCCCAACTTAGTTATGCCAAATTAGCAACTTTAAATTTTAATTTTATTTACAATTTGTCACCCAAATATGTCTTCATCTGCTTTGCAGTAAATCTCACTACATTGCTCCTTCAAGGAGCACATTTCTTCTGATTTTTCAACTATGCCACCAACTTCATGGGATTCGTCTGTTAAGCAACACACATCAAGCACACAATTCAACTTTTAAATGCAATAATTAGCATACACGTACCCAACAAAATTTTAACGAAAATAATCCTACCTAATATTAAGTTAAGTTTCATTTCAACTAATAACTTCATAACTAACATCACATAGACACATACAATAGTTGTACAATAAACCAAAAAATAGCCTCAAATTGAAGTCTGTATTATTCTTCAAAGCTTAGTCTGTGCTTATAATCTCGTAAATTACATGCTCTAAATTTTTTGTGTTCGAAAGTTTCAGTCTGAAAATCCTTTTATTTTGACCGCTACTCATCTTTTCCACAAATAATAAATAAATAAAATAACAAAAGTATCGAAAAATGTGGCAGAAGATTGAAAGTTGAAACAATAAAATTATTGAGAAACAAATTTACTCTAGGAAAGGGAAAAAAAAAAAAGAAAGAAAAGCCAAAACATGCAAATCAGACTTAACAGAATTCGTAATGGAGGGTTATGCAACTGTGTGTGAACAAAAATTATTCCGTTTATAAGAGTAGAAATGACCCAAATCTATAGCAAAGGGTCATAATGAAGAAGGTTGTCTGCGTAATATCATCTTGAGTAGTAAAAAATGCCTCATGAGCTCAGACATAGAAAGAAAAAAAATGGCATATAAAATGCAGAGTTACAGAATTAATGATTGCACAAAATAGGAATATTTTTTTAATCAAAAAAGAAAGAAACATTTAAAAATGACATGATAAATTACTACCATTTTTCGATCCCTCTTGCTGAAATGTGCATTTACAGCTTCGTTGAGATTGCCATGGTGCTACTGCACCTGAACCAAAAATATAGAACTATCAAGTCAAAAAACAAAATAACGATAAATATTAAGCTCAAAAGGCAAACTACTATGAATAATAACAACAATAATATGGAAGAACACCGTTATAGGCAATCAAACTTTGAAATTTGTTTACTTGATGCAATAATAAATCAGAACTCTCTGTACCAACAAAAAGGCTTTAATGAGTCGTCTACAAATTTCACTTTGTTAAGTCGGGAAAAAATCCAAAAAATGTCATAGTACAAAAGTGTGTATACATATTGTAATTGCAAACAACCATCGAGAAATTCATAACCAACTCATCGAACTTAATTTTATTCTCACAATAAGCAAAATATTAGTTCTATCTAGGACTAAACCCCAGAACTGCATACACTTGTTGATAAACTATTAAAATCCAATGTCAATCATGTCATCCAAGCAAAACACATAAAATTCGTACAACTAAAAAATTAAGAAACCATGAAAACGAATATAATAACGGTAACTATATGAAAAAAAGTTTAATAAATTCCTCCCACGCAAAAATCCTCCAGTCTGCACAATTTCAGTTAATCAAGCAATAAAGCAATTATAGATTGAAACTCATAGAAAGACAATGTCAAATTCTAAAAATTGATGTTCCAGGACGCAACAACAGAGCAACGAATATATAATATGATGCAATCATTTCTTGTGTTTTTTTCTAAGAATACGTGTTAATAGATAATAGTGAACTTCCAAAGAAGCCACACAATTAGTTTGAGGGTAAAAAAATCATCATCAGCTAGAAGTAGGGGTTTGACAAAAACCCTTCAGGGTCTGCATTCTCAGTCTTATGTACAAAATTACATACGTCGAGAATTAAACACGCCGAACAACAGATTATGCCGAGCAGTCATTGAAGACAAAATAATACTATTTTCACCTTGTAAAAATTACATGTTGAAAACAATTTGGTCGTTCAAAACATATTGAGAGAAAAAAAAAATTGAAACTAATCAAGATGATCAAATCTGAAAAAACAGAACGAAAAGCTATATTACAGAAAACCGGCTATCCACATAAAAATTGCAAAATTGAGAGAATATCGTTAAAGGTTATTTATGATACTCTCACCTATACGCTAGAAAATTTAAAGTGTCGATAAACTGAACTTCTGAAAACAAAAGGAGGGAAACAAATTCATAATATGCAAGAACATTTATTAAAAAAAAAAAAATTACCAGCAAAAATATTTATAAAAAAGACAATATACACATACCTCATTTTCCAACATACTTTATTTTTTAGCTCCCTGACATCAAGTTATGGAGACAGCGACCTTTTTTAACCGAATCATCTTTGAATTTATAAAAAAAAAAGAAAAAAGAAAAAAGAAAAAAGAAAGGAACATCTCATTAAAATAGCAATAGATCAATACAAAATTCCACCAAACACACACACACACGAAGCATCATAAATGGATTCAAAGGAAAGGAATAAAAGAGAAGAAAGTGGGTGACAATGGAGACGATGAAGAACTGAGAAAAGTGGGGATTGATGGGTGTGTAAAGTGGAAAAGAAAACGAAAATGAAAACATAATAAAATTTAAATAACAGAGGGAGAAGTGGGTGAAGGAGAATAATTTCAAATAATTAATTTACAAAGAAAAGAAAAAACTTACCTTGTGGCTTGTAACGTGGCTGAAGAAACGGAACAAAGTAGAATATTAAAACAAAATCTCATTATTATCATTACTATTATTAATAAGGGTAAATTACAAAAACCCCCCTGAGGTATGGTCAAATTACAAAAAACCCCCTCTTGTTTGGATAATTACTTCTACCCCCCTCAACTATGACTTTTTCTTACCTTTATGGTGCCAAATTCAACATAGTCATCTAGATTCCGTGAAATGTGCTCTAGTTTGTACTCTTTGTGTAAAAAATACAGTTTCCGATGCACCACAAACTGATATATACAAGCTAAAAATCACATATTATGGTCATCTTGCTTCATAATGTAGAGTTTGAATGGGATAAAACGGATACAAAAGTGATAATATTCCATATAATCTCGAAGATTCCACTAAATTTGATGAGTTGAGGGGTGGTTGTAATTATCCAAACAAGAGGGGTGTTTTTGTAATTTGGTCATACCTCAGGGGGGTGTTTGTAATTTACCCTTATTATTATTATTATTATTATTATTATTATTATTATTATTATTATTATTATTATTATTATTATTATTATTATTATTATTATTATTATTATTATTATTATTATTATTATTATTATTATTATTATTATTATTATTATTATTATTATTATTATTATTATTATTATTATTATTATTATTATTATTATTATTATTATTATTATTATTATTATTATTATAGCACTTTACAAATAAGCCCATCAATGCGTAGTTATTCTAAAGGGGTCCAAAATTATTTTTAAAAAACATCCACACATGGTCCAGAGATTTGTGAAAGACTAAAATAGCCCCTCACATTTTAATAAACTCCAATTTCATCATTTAATTTAATCTAACCTCAATTTGACCCTAAAATTCACAAATTATTCAATTTTGATCGAAAACACAATTTTATGGACAATTCCGTCCGTCGTCGCCGTTGACCGCCGGTTTCCGGCGTTGACTTTTTTTTTTCTTCCTGATTTTTCCGCCGATCTCCGCCGTTAACTTTTTCAATTCTTTTTAACATCTTTTTGCCCCCGTTTAAACAACAATATTGATGTGGTTGACAATAATATTAACTATATTACTGTTAAACACAGTAAAATTAACTATACTGCAATTTAACACAGTAATATTGCTATATTAATCTCTACCACAGTAATATTAACACAACAAAAGTCTTTATTGTTGTATAATAGAGTAGTATTAATATGTTGACCGTTCAACAAAGCTAAACATTTATTTCAAAAAAAAAAAAAAAGAAAACAAAGCTAAACATAATAAAAAAGCCAAAAGAATTAATATTACTATGGTTGACAATAATATTACTGTAACAACATTAATATTACCGTCAACCACAGTAATATTATTGTGTTCAGGGCCGGTCCAACAAATTTAGGGACCCTAAGCAAGTTTTGAAAAAAAATGTACCTTTTTTTTCGACAATATTATTGAACTTTTCCCCCTCAACCGTGAAGATTAAAAAATGAACCCTTCCATCACTAGTTTCATTCTACAAGTGTTTATTAAACTATCAAAACAAAAGTAATATATTAAATAACAAACTAAATTGAGCAAAACAGCAAAAAATAGTAGACTATGAGTAATTTCGATAAATCAAAAGAACCTTCACTTAAGTATTGTTTAATTGTATAATAGGTTTTTTCAATTGTTTAAGTTGTTTGCTAATATATTGTTTAATTGTTTAAGTTGTTCGCTAATGTTGTTTAATTGTATGATAGGTTTTTAATTGTTTAAGTTATTTGCTGGCATCGTTTCAATCACATGTGAATACAATTTTTATTATTTTTAATTGTTGTTTGGATTTTGGAACTTTGGGCCTCCAAAAATTAAATACGGAAATAATCTTTTATGTTTTATATTTAAATTCTGGAGCACTACTGAATTCTGACTACTGCACAACATAACTACATCTAATATTTTATTGGGATCTTAAGATATAGGTCCCTAGTGATAAAACTAATTAGAACTAAATGACAAGCTCAACTAAACATTTGCTTCACATCCTTTATAAAATTTATTCCGAAAATGCCCTTTCACTCATCTTTATTTTTTCAATTTTCATTCTAACATTTTCTACATTATTATAAACAGTTTTTTTTCCTTATTTTTTATATTTTATTGGAAATTACGGGAAACAAAATTGTTAAATAATTCAGCAAATTTTAAAAATACTATGGTGCACTATGGTATACTATGGTGTACTATAAATTTTACACTATTATTAAAAAACAAATCCTACATGATATTGAAAATTACGAAAAAAAATTATTTTTCGTTTTTGTTAATTCAAGCTACATATATTTTAATTTTTTTTTTTTAATTTATTTGTTGTCAATACTGTAGTATACCATGTAGACTATGGTATACTACAGTGTACTATAGTCTACTACGGTGTACTACCAAACCCTAGCAGCCAACAACACCCAATCTCGCCAACCCTAGTCGTAAACACAGCAGCCGTCAAACCCTAAAAGCCAACACCGCCGACCACCACAGCCCCCCAACACCGCCGACCACCGCAGCCCCCAACACCGCCGACCACCGCAGCCCCCAACACCGCCGACCACCGCAGCCCCCAACACCGCCGACCACCGCAGCCTCCAACACCGCCGACCATCACAGCCCCCCAACACCGCCGACCACCGCAGCCCCCAACACCGCCGACCACCACAGCCCCCCAACACCGCCGACCACCGCAACCCCCAACACCGCCGACCACCGCAACCCCCAACACCGCCGACCACCGCAGCCCTCCAACACCGCCTCAACCACCATTAACCCCCAACACCGCCTCGACCACCACAACCCCTCGCCGTCGTCCCGACCACCACAACCCGTCGCCGGAAGATAAAGAGGCGAGAGGGAGAGGGAGAAGAAGAGGCGAGAGGGAGAGGGAGAGTGAGCGGCGAGAGGCGAGATAGAAAACAAAAAAAAATCTGAGAGGAAGAGACGAGAGGGAGAGGGAGCGGCGAGATGCGAGAGAGAAAACAAAAAAGAAATATGATTAGTTGAATAAACGTGGGATATTATATTTAGGGTATAAGGGCAAACTAGGGATAAAATAAAAATTAGGGATGTGGGTCATATATTATTTCAAAATAGGGATTTAATTAAAATATTGAATTTAAGGTTGTCATTTAGTTCAAATTAGATTTCATTTAAGGGACTCTTAGCATATTATCTTTGAAACACATCTACACTTTTTTTTTTGGGCCCCCTTGTTAGTTGGGGCCCAAAGCAAATGGTTCCCCGGCAATACCCATAGGCCGGCCCTCATTGTGTTTACAGTAAGATTACAATAATAGACAGTAATATTATTACGTTACTC
Source organism: Erythranthe guttata (assembly GCF_056151865.1). NCBI lineage: Eukaryota > Viridiplantae > Streptophyta > Magnoliopsida > Lamiales > Phrymaceae > Erythranthe > Erythranthe guttata. The sequence continues at coordinate 8,889,513 of NC_142539.1, read as the reverse complement.
CGTCAATAACTTAAACAAAACAAAAAACCCAAAGAAATAATAATATTTATGTGGTTGACAGTAATATTATTGTGTTTACAGTTATTTTAATGTCAACGACAGTAATTACGTTGACTTGTCAACAAATCAAACAAAATGAAAAAAACCCCCAAAAAATAATAATATTGTCGTTGACTCTAATTGTACGGTCAATGACAGTACAATTACATAGATGTACTGTTAACGACAGTACAATTACGTTAATGTACTGTCAATGACAGTATAATTACGTTAATGTACTGTCACTAACGGTATAATTACTGTTAATGACATATAATTACAGACAACGTTTAGTAGCGAGCGTAAAAACATGGATACAAATTTTATGAGAAAAAAAATCACTTAAAAAAGTCAACGCCGGAGACTGGCGGCGGAAAAAACAGACCAAAAAAAAAAAAAAAAAAAAAAAAGGTTAACGCCGAAGACCGGCGGCGGAAAAAAAAATCGAAAAGTCAATGCCGGAAACCGGCGGCAAAAAAATAATATTTGAAAAAAAAAGTTTAAAAATAAAAGAGTCAAAATTGATTTTTGTGGTCAAAATTGATTAAACTGGGGTTACAATTAAGAATTGGGTGTAAAGGGTTGGAAGTAATTTTGTCATATACATTAATTTTTATTTTATTTATAATAAATATTAAAGGGATGGACTTATTGACCAAATAGATATAGCCCCTAAACTTAGTTTAATAAAAATGGTTGGTCAGATACTTATAGACAAAAATCCCTTATTATTATTATTGAAAACTACACGCACAAGCAAAAGCATTTTAGGAAACAATCAACTCTAATTAAAGAGCAAGCATATCATAATTAATGCCAGGGTCCTCAAAAATAAAAATAAAAATTAATGTTCGGGAAATTTACAGTTTTTATCCCTCAATTTTGAGACGATTTCAAATTTGGTTCTCTATGTTCACAAAATACACATTTGGTCCTCATGTTTCAATAATTTGACATTTTTGGTCATTTCCGTCAATTTATCGTTAGTCTGTCAGTCAGTTATGGTAGTGATGGAAACACATTTGATTTCGTTAGTTTTAACGGAAATTTGATAGAAATGACTAAAAATGTTGAATTTTTAAAACACGAGTGACCAAATTTGTTTTTTGTGAACATGGGGAACCAAATGTGAAATTGGAGAAAACATGAGGGATGAAAACTGTATTTTTCCCTTAATGTCTGCATACATGGCCTTAGTTAAATTATAATTTCAAAAAATAAATACGTAATTCAATAAAAAGAAAAATAAGTTCTAAATAGTATGGTGGTTGTGCAAAATTCGTCCCAGACTTCTTCCTAAGCACGTCGATCTCCTCTTCGTCGTCGGAAAAGCTTGACCTGCAACACAGGAGTTGAGTCTAGTGGAAAACCGTCCGACGCTTAAATTATGATGGAACATGGAAGACGCGCGACTCAAGATACGGAACAAGTAAAACGGAATCTTTTCCATAGGCCCCTAAAATAAAAGCAGTACTAATCTACATAACTACGAAAACTAGGAAGTCAGTGAGATGTCTTTGTAGTAGGTGTGAGGAAACGTTAAGGATGATTATTATTTAGTGCAACATGATTTAACACGTCTTTGTCATTGACTTTTTGGGAAAAATATAGTTCTTGTCTTCAAGTTTGCACGGATTTCACATTTGATCCTCATGTTCACAAAAAACACATTTGGTCCATTATATTTCAAAACTTCAACACTTTTAGTCATTGCCGTCAATTTCTGGTTAAAACTAATAGAATCAAGCGTGCACCCATCACTGCCTTAATTAACGGTCTAACGGTAAATTGACGGAAGTGACCAATCCAAAAGTGTTAAATTTTAGGAACATGAGGGACCAAATGTCTTTTTTGTGAGCATGTGGGACCAAATATGAAATCGATGCAAACCTGAGGAATGAAAACCATAAATTCCCCTTTTGAGTTTTTCTTTGTGAAAGACTCAAAGGTACTAATAATGTATCAAAATATATAGGGAAAATTACAGTTTTCATCCCTAAAATTTATACCGATTTCACATGTGATCCCCATGTTCACAAAAAAACACATTTGGTCCCTCATGTTTCAATAATTTAACAATTTTGATCATTTTTGTCAATTTACCATTAGTCTGTCGGTTAAGGCAGTGACGGACACATGCTTGATTCCATTAGTTTGTAACGGAAAATTGACGGAAATGACTAAAAGTGTTGAATTTTTGAAACATGAGGAAACAAATATGAAATCGGTGCGAACATGAGGGACGAAAACTATATTTTTCCCAATATATATATATATATATATATATATATATATATATATATATATATATATATATATTAAAATATTGACATATTAACATCATACACTTAATTTAATGATTATGAGTTAAAAGTCCAAGTTGAGCAAAATATTAAATTCATCTTGTCTCTATCTATTGACCAAAATATTTATCAAAAGTCTCCTTATGTGAAATTTGTACTTCGTTGTTGTAGCTAGCTAGTACTTTCATATCTCACCATCGCTGAAGTTCTCACCATCTCTCTCTCTCTCAAATACACTTACATAGTCAACGAAAGAATGGAAGCAGCTCCGGTTGGCGCAGCCCTTGGAGTTCTATTTCCAAGACTGATCTCAGTTTTGGAAAAGTAGATCGACCTCTTCCGAAATTTCAAGAAAGACCTAAAAAAGCTAAGAAGTTCAATCACCATGATTCAAAGATTCTTGAACGATGCAGAGAACAACCAAATCACCAACGGAACCGTCAAACTCTGGTTGCATAAGCTCGAAGGTGTCGCTTTCGATGCCGATAATGTTTTGGATGAGCTCGACTATCAACATCTCTCCGAAACGGTTAATACCCAACACAAAATCAAGAAAAAGGTTCGAGTCTTCTTCCCACGCAATATTCGTCGTCTAAAAATGCCACGTAAAATCAAGGATATCAATAAAAATTTGGAAGAGATCAACAAGGAGGCAAGGAGCTATGGCCTTCAAATGGCGGTAGGAGGTGCATGTGCTCCTATTGTTGGATCAGGCCCATCATGCCGAGAAACTGATTCGTTCGGTAACGATCCGATTTTTCTTGGTAGAGAAAACGACGTGTCTGAAATTGTGAAGATGATGACTACTCCTCCAAAGGGTGATCAAGTATTCTCTATCCTTCCGATAGTCGGAATGGGAGGACTCGGAAAAACAACAGTAGCTCGGGAAGTGTTTGATCATAAAGACATAAAGTCTCATTTCGCTAAACGTTTTTGGGTGCATGTTTCTGAAAATTTCGATCTCATGATTCTTTTCAGAAAGATTCTTACATCATTAACAAAAACAAACGTCAAACTTGAAAGTAAACAAGATGTTTTGGAAGAGCTTCAGACATATTTGGGAGCTGGAAGATTTCTACTTGTCCTCGACGATGTTTGGAATGACAGCAAGGGAAAATGGGATGATTTTATTAATCCGTTGAGAAAAATTAGTTCTGTGACAGGAAATGGCATCGTTGTTACTACAAGAAACCAGAGTGTTGCTTCACTGGTGACAACACTTCCTATTCACAAACTAAAAGAATTGTCAGAAGAGCAGTGTTGGTCCATAATCAAAGCAAAAGCCTTCCCAAAAGATAATGTTCCATCAGAATTTGAGCTCATTGGGGTATCTATTGCAAAAAAATGCCAAGGTTTGCCATTGGCGGCTAGAATGGTTGGGGGATTGTTGCTTGGTAAGTCGATTGATGAGTGGCTCCATATTGAAATGAACTGGCTCTCAGATTTAAGAGATGAAAACTCAGTCTCCAAGATTTTAAAACTGAGTTTTGATCATTTGTCATCACCAGCACTCAAAAAGTGTTTTGCATATTGTTCGATATATCCTAAAGGATATGACTTACCAAGGGAACGCTTGGTTGAGTTGTGGATGGCAGAGGGATTTCTTGGAGGAAATGATGATATGGAGATTGTGGGCAACAAATTCTTTAATAACCTTTTAGAGAACTCCTTGTTGTTACAAGTTGTGGAGAGAAGCGGTGACGACAATATAATATATTATAACATGCACGATCTTGTGCATGATCTTGCCTCCTCTGTTTTAAATTCAAGCGATAAAGTTCGGTACATAGGTTGGGAATCGATTAATGGTCAATCACATGCTATCTTAAAAGAACACGCAAGTTGTCTTCGTTCATTATGTTTCAATGATAGTATATGCGATCTCATGTTCTCGGAGTTCAAATCGTTACACGTTTTAATTTTGAATTCAGGTGGTCATTTATTTTTTGATGAGTTGCCAAGTTCCATTGGAGAGTTAATACATTTGAGATGTCTGGACATTTTTCACACATTTATTAAATGTTTGCCAGACTCTGTTGGTGATCTCTATCACTTGCAGACATTAAGAGCATGTCACATGGAGAAGTTGCCAAACACAATGAAACACTTGATGAACTTGAGGCATCTCCACCTTCCTTCTCGAATCGAAGCCTCCGGAGATGGGAAGATTAATTTCTCTTCGAACACTAGTATACTTTGGAGTGAGCGATAAAAAGGGTTGTGGAATTGGTGAACTCGGAAGCTTGAAGAATCTAAAAGGGGAACTGGAGATTTATAATCTTGAAAAGGTGCATGACAAAGAAGAGGCTAAAAGAGCAGATTTATTACAAAAGTCAAACATAGTCAAGTTAAAGCTTGTGTGGAGTCACGGTCAAAATGGCAATGAGAGTGTTTTGGAAGGCCTCCAACCCCACCCAAATTTAAAGAGCTTAAACATTTATGGATTTCCAGGAAGAAATCTTCCATCATGGTGTTCAATGATGTCGGAGCTTAATAATTTGATGGAGATAGGTCTTCGAAATTGCAAAGAATGCGAACAAATTCCAATGCTAGGGCACATGCGACATTTGAAGAATCTTTATCTACATGGTATGGAGAATGTGAAATCCATAGGTTCGTCATTCTACGGAATGGACAAGTGTGGCAGATCAGGTAATACAATTACTATATTTCCGGCACTTGAAAGGCTCGAGTTGGTTTGTATGTGGAAGCTGACACAGTGGTTAGAGGCAGAGTTGATGCCAAATGCAACGGGCAATCGACGACTATCTCAACTTGTGGTGGTATTTCCTCGCCTCGAGTACTTGAAGATTATAATGTGCATGCAATTGGAGAGTGCTCCAAGTCATTTTCCATGCCTAAAAGAATTGGAGATTTCTCAAGTCCACAGTGAATTACCTTTGGCGAGCATATGTGGGATCAAATTAACCTTGCTTACAAAACTCCGAATTAATTCAATTGATGGATTGGTGTGTCTTCCAGATTGGTTATTCTGTAAAAATCAAAATCTCTCGGAGTTGAAGATAATTCATTGTCCCAACTTAACACATCTAGTGCCTTGCTTCCAAAGTGGCTACACCTCTCTACTTAAAAAGTTGGAGATATGTTATTGTCCGAATTTGGGAGAATTACCAGATGATCTACATAGCCTTAATGCTCTTGAGATATTGAGCATACGTGATTGCCCGAATCTGATGGCAATACCATATCCACACGAATCACATGATGAACAACAATTATTATTATCAGGATTGAGTTGCCTTCGTGAATTGAGTATTCGTAAATGCCCCGGGTTGACCGATTTGCCAAGTGAAATGATAGAGTCATTTGCGGAGTCACTCGAGAAGTTGGAATTGTTTGAATTGAGCAACTTAAGGATGAATGTGGGAATGGTGACAGGGTGTTTGCAGAAAATGCATCGTCTCACGGAGTTAAGGATTGATGATATTCCAACCACCAATTCCTCGAAGATTGAGTTGTCGTCTAGTGACTGCAGCTCGCGGGGTACTTTAAGCACGGGTACAAGTTGCGGTGAGTCCTCACATTCCTCGGTTTTTGATGCCATCTTGAAAGGGTCAGCAAAACCCCTTCGTACATTACAGTTGTACGGGACAAAGCACAGCCGGGATCTACCAAAGGAGCTTCAACATCTCACTGCTCCTTTTGAGATATACTTATATGATTTTCAAGAGATGGAAGAACTGCCTGATTGGGTAATTGGGAACAACAACAACAACAACAACAACTTGTCTTCATCTCTGCACAAGTTAGGTTTATATAACTGCAGCAAGTTGCGGCGTCTACCGTCTAAGGAAGCCATGCTACGTCTCACCAACTTAAATCTTTTACTAATTTACCAATCTCCGATGTTAAATCTAAAAAGGACACCGGATAGAGATTCTGAGTGGCCCAAGATTTCCCATATTCCCCTCGTAGTTGTGGATGGAGTAGCAGTTTCAACTACCCTCGTCTAAATATGTTGCATAAGTCGAATAGGTCGCTCAAGGCATAAAATACAACACATATAAGGTCTAGAAAAGTAGTTGCGGCAGCAAACCGGTAATATTTGTTTGTATGTTGGAATTTTATTTTATATCAAATATTTGTTGCATTCATTTGAACTCCAACTTGTTTTGCACACAAGTGTTTAATTGCTATTTTTTACTTGTTACAAAAGAATAATAACTTACCTTGTGAAAAATATCTCGAATGTTTTTCACAAGGTAAAACTCTGAATACCTAAAACCGAACCCCAAACCCCAAAAAAAAAATATAGGGTTTCATTTTCGATAAAACTCTATTTCGTAAATTGAACGAACTTGATAGGAGCTAGAAAATCAATTGAAAATAAAATTTCTAGAACTAAAAAACTTAAATAGTATTCTACGACATAAATCAGAAGAAAACAGTGCACACACACCAGTTGGAACTTTTCGCCAAGGATTGTGGTCGTCGTTATCATTAGAGTTTAACTCCTTAATCGTGATTTGCTTCCGATTAGCGGAATGATTATCAAATGTGCTGCTGAAAAATCGGTGATTGAATGGATTGAAGAAATCGACCGTTATACCTAAATTTTAAATTAAGCCCTGTTACATGCCTTAACAACCACAAAGAGAAGACTCCATATCATATTTAATTCACGAACCTGGAAAGTACTCTAATGGTTGAAATTCATGATGATACACTATAATATATATATATATATATATATATATATATATATATATATATATATATATATATATATATATATATATATATATATATATATATATATATATATATATATATATATAGCTAGTTGTTATCAATATTTGGTGTCGCTTGCAATTATTCATCTCCATACCGTCAATTTAATTTGTAAATTTAATTTGCTTGCCGAATGCCGAGTGAGAAGATAAATGCATTTAATTTAATTTGGATTGAACGAGAACAAGAGGGTCTGTACGCGAGTAGGTGATCTTGGTTGGAGTCCTTGCTAAGTGGACGATCCAATGTGAGAAAACTCTTACAAGGAGACTCGCTTGGTGCTATCACCCCGTTGCGAGGCAACTCTCACGAGGAGACAACTTGCTCGGTGCTACTGCCCCGCGGCGAGACAACTCGCACGAGGAGCCAACTCGCTCGGTGCTACGACCGCGCTGCGAGACAACTCCCAAGATGAGACTCGCTCGACGCTACCACCCCAGGGCGAGACAACTCTCACGAGGAGACAACTCGTTCGGTACTACAACCCCGCTGCGAGATAACTCCCACGAGGAGACTCGCTCGCCAGTACCACCCCGCGGCGAGACAACTTCCACGAGGAGACAACTCACTCTGCGTTTATGCGTCACAGCGAGACAACTCCCACGAGGAGACAACTCGCTCGACATTCGTACCTCGTGACAAGATCACCCCTCGCACGAGATTACCAATTTGTGAAGTGACCATGTACCTACCTCGATTCGCGTTGCCATACGTGCACCACCATCCTTATTCCGCCACTCGATCCACCTATCCTCCTCCCGCATTGCCGCAACATCCAGTGCCACCCGACTCCTCTTGAGATCACTCCTAATGCCGCCCCAAAGATGCATGAAACCACTCACCCCCCTTGACCTAACGACCTGCTAAGGTCACTCTATTAGTGCCATCTCCAAGACAAACTCGACAATCTACTAGTGCCACACTTAAAGTTTGTGATATGGGCTAATTTGCATAGGCCCAAAACGCCTACTATCTACCCTCTTAGAGTCAGCCCACCCTCCACTCTTCTCTTTTTAGAGTTAGTACAAATAAGAAGATAAGAAATATGTTAACATAATTCACTAGAGGAGGATAATAAAATCACACATAGAAGAAACACATACTACACCAAGAACACACATTCTACACACACAAATACACATAAATACGATGAAGTGACCAAAAAGGCCACATCAATGGCGCCATCTGTGGGAACATTTGAGTTATATACGTGAGTTGTTCGGTATTTTGCTATGATTTCGAGAAACACGATAATAAAATAGAAAATAAGCTGAATGTCGAGAAATTGAGCACCGGCGATATCCAGAGGCTCCAGTGGGAGGCGATCGAAACGAAGATCCGACAGTGGATTAGCGCCGCCAAGATATGCATACCTGTGCTCTTTGCCAGCAACCGGCGGCTGTGCGAGCAGATATTCGAAGCTCTCTTTTCGGTTGTCGGCTTCTCCTCCTCCTCCGCCACCGCGGCCTCCGATGACTACACGAGCCTGGTTTTCAAAGGCTGCGCCGACCAAAACTTCCACGATTTTAATGGGCTGTACAAGCAGACACTCGAGACTCTCCTTGACGACCTGACCTCCAAATCCTCCCCCGCAAAGTTCTACACGGTCTCTTCCAGGGCGGAGGGGACCTCTTGAACGAAGACTGCCACAGATGCATGAAGAGGGCTCCAGAAATGACGTCAAAACTCTGCAGGGAAGCGCTCGCCGCGAAAGTTCAGCTCAATGGGTGCTACTTGAGGTACGAGATTTCCGGGTTCAGGCAGGTGAGCGGGACCGAGTTGCGGTACAAGGTTCGCGGGTCGACTCGGGTGAGTGGGGATGGGTTCGGTGACAGACTAGACACGGCGTTCGCGGAGATAGCGAAACGGGTGGCGAGCGGGAGTGGGTTTTACGCTGGCGAGTTTCAGTCGGTGTACGTTATGGGTTAGTGCGAAGGCGAGTTAGGCGGCGGCGACTCCGTGAGCTGTGTGAAACGTGAGGCGGAAATGGCCAAGTTTGAATGCGGTGGCACAGTTTCTATAGGTCAGTTTAGTATATATATATATATATATATATATATATATATATATATATATATATACACACACTAGGTACGGAGCACCGCGCCTAAGGCGTGGTGTCCGGTCGTCATATTTGCACAAGTCGATCGGTTATTTCGATGGGGTTGGTGATGTGAATGCACCATGTGATACTGTGCCATCCCCAAAATTATGAAACAATTGGACGAAAATGAACCTTAATAACTTATCAGTTGGAATGTACATACTCATGACAACTGCCATAATGTATAGGTAAATCTTGCCAATTATTTACAAATGCGTATTTGAATCCAACATAACTATTGTCGTTAAAAAATCTAATCCTACCAGCATAGTATATCTCTCAATGGTCGTATGATGCTTCCTACTATAGAAGGGAAATTTTGTTAACCATTACAATGACAATTCAGATCCATACGGGTACAAATACCTTGTAGAGAGGCATGCATTCCACATTACTTTGTCCCTCGTGTCAAACAAAATCAAATAGCCTGCAGGAAAAAGTGAATCTCATTTGAATTGGCATGATACTAAATTCAAATTCTTACAAAAGAAGTTGTAATATAAATGTTTTACACACATCAGAATGAATGAGGAGTTTATTAGAAACAAGTTTGGTAAAAAGTAATCAATCAGATAAGTTCCTATATGCTCCATTACGTTCCACCCGTCAAGCAGATAATTTTATAGACGTATTCAGCAAATAATGCACAAGTGATACGATTTACAATAGTCGTACTAAATTATATACTACACTATCCATTCTTTACAAAGACTAATTTACTGCGCTATTATTTGTAAGCAAGTGTGTCGTGAAACAATAAGTTATGCATAACTTTATTAACGGAATTGGTAGTCAGGTTCAGAAGCAAGGCGATCAATTAACATTTTTAAGAAAATGAGATGTCACTAAATAGTGAGGAAGAATAACCTAGGAAGTCAATAAAAATGAATAAAATTCATACCATTTTCTTATAATCACAGAGATTAAAAAAACTTCAATTGACCTTTAGACACTCAATCCCTAAGGGAAAAAAGGTTAATTAATTATTAACAAATCATATAAAGCAGAAAAATCCAGCAGTACTGACCAACTAATTAGACCTTGTACCTTGTTCTATTATATGTTATGTTACCAGAGTAACTGCAGTAGCTGCAGAAGTTATAGTTAAACTAACCAGGGAAAGACAATGAGGCTTTATTCATAAATTCTTGCAAGGGTTGTGCAGATGCTCTTCAAAGTGTGTCTACATTTCATAAAAATGCACAAGCTTATTTAAAAAAAAACATTTGGCACACACCTTTGCACCTTCTGAGGAAATTCTAGGAAATTCTTAATTAAGGTAGCTCTTGGACGGTTACGTTTCTTCAGAAACAAAAAGTGCGATGGCATATAACCAAAACGCATGAAAATATAATTTGAAAAGCTTTCAGATCAATTAGGTATATTGGAAGGTAAAAGGCAAGCATAAAAATACATTTTGACTTATATCGGACTCCGAGTAGCAAACATGAAAGTAAAAAAAGTAAAAATACATTAATTAAGACATCCAGATCAATAAGAAGTTTGTAAAAGATCTCAATCCCCCTTTGAAATAAAAGAACTCAAAAGGTAAACATAATAAGAGAAATGATTACCAAAATAAGGGGAAAAAGATAGAAACAAAAAAATAAAAAATAAAAAAAGCACAAGGGCCTAAACATCAAAAGAAATGAAATGAAATAACACAACCGCAATTATGAGGAATAACAGATAGACATGGAAGGATATATATTTCTGCAACATGGACAAAAGGACAACGTACATATGGAAGTAGGAGGAAAAATAAATTGGCTAGAATAGAATAATAGTGAAGTGACGATACAAGAGGGGCGGGATCGGCGGTTGAGCTTCAGCGGAAGAGGTCAACAAATGTAGGCTAGATGTGGAGGTTGTACGTGTAAACAGCGTTGTTCCGCAGCGAGAAAGAATAAAAGAAAATGGAAAACAAAAAGCAGGCAGGTTGATTGAGCTGGTTCTCAAGAATATAAAAAATAAAAATAAAAAGGCAGTGCAAATGTGGAGCAGTAAGTACGATACGACAGTGTTTTAGAATAAAATGGGGCAAAAAAAAAAGGGGGAAAAGAAATGGGATGATGTGATAAGAATGAAAACTCAACTATCTTGCGGTAATCAGTCATGTGGCATGATTATATTTAAAACGAATCAATCATGTGGCATGATCCTCATAATAGCATGCCCGTTACTGAAGTGCGAATTCCACAAACGCACATAAATACACAAACTTCATAATAAAAAGTTTCACATATCACGCACAAGCATTAAACATAGATTGCTAAATTAAATAAATAATCGAATTGTTACCTTAAAATACAGACATTAATCCAACACCTGAAGCAAGAGAGCATACCTATATGCCAAAATTAGGTGCCAATTATAAGAAAATGGGCCAAAATTAATGAAAATGTAAATTTAAGGAAAATGTGGATAATATTACTGAAAATGGCATTCCATCTCCGATCTATAAGCCTAAATGCGAAAACTCACATCTTGTTCTGTGTCACACAATGAGCAGATGACCTGAAGAGGGATACAAAGCCAAAATAAGTTGATTTTGGATAAATGACCAAAAAACAATATATGAATCAATATAAGAAAAATAAGATCTTCAAGGAATGAGAGAAGGGAAAACAATACCAATTAAGTTCGAAAGATATTCCCAAACACATCCATTAATTACGTGACTCGAGTGGATAAACTTCTAATTAGTTCTGCTTATTTATAGATTAAGAGGGTCAAAATATATATGAATTATAAATCTCGAGTAGAAGGATCCAATCTTATTTATAGATTAATGAGTTATAGTAATAATATTTTCTTTCAAATCTGACCTTTCAATCATTGTGGCAGTGCCTACAGTCAAATATTTCATTGCAAGAAGGTGCTACAATATTGGATCTTCTCATGCAATGCAAGTTTCGAAACGAACCTGCCAAATGAATTTCTTCAACCCAAACCCAATCTTCCAAATGTAGATATTCACATAAATGAAGCCCTAAATCAAAAGGCGCACTAAGAAGAAACCAACAAACATACAGAGTGGAAACCAGGGTAGCCCAAAGTCACAATCTTGAAGTAGCTTTCCAAACTAGAATAAGAAATTAAGATTTTTCTGACAAAGACTGGAGCATCCATATACAACAAATTGACGAAACATCAACAAAGTGGAAGAAAATCGAAACAAATAAAATCCCATAAAGAACCCATGTTAGGACAAAGGGAGGGAGGTAAGGGAAAAAGGCAAAGCGATGTTAAAACAAGAAGAGGGCACGTATCGGTAGCAAGTGAAATGAAGAAGTGACGAGATAACTGTTGACGGCGCAGAAGGTCAGCAATAACGGCGGGGAAGGAAAACGGAGCGGTAGGAGAGAAACAAAAAAGAGAGGTGGTTTGAGGCCTGAGGCAAAAAACGACGTTGGTCCACAATAAGCAGATTAAAGGAAAAGGAAAAACCAATTCCTTACCCGATCAGTCAAAATAAAACAATCATATTTTTTATCCAAAAAGATTAAACTTATGCTTGGGAGGTATATTTATGAATTTCGTACCGCTGTGTTATATTGAATTGCTAAAAGAATCACTGTGATATTAAAATTAGCAAAAGAAGACCCTGTAGTGAATTTTTTTAGCACGCAACCCCCTAAATAGTGAGATTTTAGGGGTGCAATTTGCTAAAAAAATTGAATCATAAGGGTTTAGGGGTTTATTACTATTAAGCATTAAGAGGCTTTTAGCAATTACACAGGGGTGTTGAATGCAATAAACCCTCCTTGAGCAGTTAATTACTTATATTTCAATTTCGTTTTCAAGGGTCCTTTTGCAAAATAAGAATGAGATGAAACCATTTTTTTTTTTAAGGAATTGATACTTACGGATCAAATACGAGTCCACCAGCTTCAGTTACAATAACAGCACTAGCAGCTACATCAGTGAGTAAACGGGGCCCAACTTCAGTAATTTATCGAACATTTTTAGAAATTGGAATAGTTTTAGAAAATCTGCCCAAGGGCCTCCAAAACAGAGCTCGTAGAATAAATCAAGCCTTCCACATGCAATCCTGCATAGATTTAAAGCACAAGAGCCACTCATACAAAGAGATCTAACGTGTTCAAGTGATCATAAATCCATGCTCTCAACTATTTTTTAGCATGAAAAGTAAAATAAATAAATAAATAAACAAAAAAAAATGGTGGAAGAAATATTTGTTGTGGGACCCAATACTGACTACTATGTTACAACCGTGAAGAGTAAGTTGTTGACCCTATTTGTAGAGGCGTCCACAGTAGACTTGTCACGCTTTTTGCCTATCTGTTATTCCAATTAGAATGAATCTTCATTAGTCGTGTAGTTAAAACAATCTAACGGTAATTTTTTTTAATAAATTCTGGTTAAGCTAAATATGTTTTGCAGATTACCTCTGTGACAAGAAGGGACTTCACAAGTTCATTTTGAGAAGATGCTGCACATGAAAAATATGGCAATAAGGATCAAACAATCGTAACCTGAATTTAAAATAAATATATATAAACGCCTGAAGACGTAACATACTGTTCATGGGTTTTCTGTTTAGAAATGCACCTTTGCCTCAAATCGCAGTAAAAAGCTGCAAATCGAAAAAACAAGATTCGTTATCTACTCAACAAGAAAATTCAGCTAATGGTACTATTATTCTCTTGAACAGTCGCACCTCGTCCATAATTGGATTGTAGACAACACCGACTGTCGAAACTCATCCAATCGTGAGCCCGACGGATACGCATACGAAAGGAAACCTGCAATGCATCAAAGATTAGAACACATTAGCTCAGTGCTTTTTACTATTAAACTTGTCGACAATTACTCAAAATTATGACAAGATACTAATAATAAAGATACGAACCTGTGAACAAAATTAGTGGTTCCATCTAGCGGATCGACAATCCAAGTCGGTTCGTCGGTCAATTTTGTGGTGCCAAACGCAGCAGTAGTTTCTTCCCCTATGAGCTAACATGAAACAAAAGACTAACGTCAAGATACGAAGTTCACTATAGCTAGCATCCAAGTGGAAAAAAAATACGGTTTCAAGAAATCTAACCTTGTGGTCAGGAAACTGTAGTTTGAAAAAATAAAAAAATGAGTTCTACGCATTTCTTGTCAGTCTTTGTGACCAAATCTACCTACACGGAACAATCGACACACATCAGCATATAACAAAATTAAAAAGAAACAAACGCGTCCCAATATATAAACTCCTAACATCATCATTCATACGAACAATTTTCAAAACCCGAAGAAGCAATCGAAGCACTACCGAAGTCGACAATCGGAAAGCTACTCTTAACAGTGAGCATAAATATAACAGTCCCAACTGTTTTTTTGACTTATATGATTTACGAAACAAATACCAATTACGATTTACGAAATAGTAAACAAATCTATTACAGGTTACTGAAGATATACCTCTAATCAATTGAAGGGTTACACAAAATGTTTAAATCTAGGAATATAAAATGATATTGTACAGAAATCAATAAATCAAAATAAGCTAATATTTTACCTCGCCCTTTTGCTCCTCGTTTTTTTTCTTGTAACACCCAGAACGAATTACCTATTTACCCAAAACCAAAAAATGAAATACACATAATAATAAAATCAGTGAAATGTGGGCGAAAGCTGATTTAATTAGTTCCTCAAAAAATTGCCGAAGAGCACCTCCCCAGCACTCTTAGTAGCATCCACCGTTGCCGTTAGGAAGTCCTCCGCTGAACTTGAAAATCAAAGAAGAATCTCAATCATAAACCACGGAAAAACAAAGGCGCTAATAAAACTGACCTCGCTCTGCCGACGTCCCATGGCAACTCTGGAAGAAAAGGATTGAAGAAAAATAAAGACGGAAGGTTCTTGAGGAGAAAAAGTGAAGGAAGAAAAAAATGGAGCAGAAATTGAAGATAAGTTTAATTAATTTGGTGCAATACCTATCAATTACTACTTGGGAACTTGAACTCTAGACCAATATTTTTCGGAACTTGAACCGAGTGAAGGGACGGTACAAGGGAGGCCGGGATGTGGGAGTCAAAATTTGTAGGCCACCGACCACCATGGGGGCCCAGCATCGATCGAAGCGGCGGCGGACGTCGGACGAGGTGGGGCTGGCGGGCGGCAGCAGTGGGCGAGCAAGGAGGAGGAAGTAAGAGAGCTGGTGCAAACGGCGTCGTTTTGCAGCGAGTAGAATAAAAAAAAAGGGAAAACCCAAGCACACATGTCACCGTCGAGCTGCACCAAAAATAAAAGGAAAAGAAAAGAATTTGAGAAGCTAATTGGACTGTGGAATTGCAACGTCGTAGTTTCAGCATTAAATGCGCCAAAAGAAAATGAAAAAGAAAAGGCTGTAAAAAAAGGGGTAAGTACAAATAAATCCCAACTCAAAACAAAACATACGGGTCAGTCCCCAGCAATGTTTAACAAGTGGGTCAGTCCCTAAAGCAAACATAAACATGCAGTTCAGTCCCCGACCCCACTTTTTTTCACTTTATACACTCTCTCTGCTCTCTCCTCTTTCTTCCCTTTCTTCTCTTCTCTTTTTCTCTCCTCTCTCCTCTCTCCTCTTATTTCCATTTTTTCTCTTATGTTGCTCTCTCCTCTCCCTTTCCTCATAGTCTCTGTTACTACTTTTTGTTTCCTGACCGCGAAAAAAAACTGAAATTTGCCACAATGGCGGCAAATGGTGAATCAAACCCCCTCGCCGCTGGTATTCTTGGAAGTTGTCGGTACAATGATTATCTTTATCTGCACATCATTTCCATTAAGAATGATTCGACTTTAAAGTAGATCTATGAATCTATCTTAATGAAGTGGAACGATATACATCCCGACAAATTGGTGCTCCAATACTTGGCTCCTCGTGAAAGAATGTTTGTCACATTGACTTCTGACGAAGACTTGGTGAATATGGTTACATTGAATTTGGTAATGCACATGATTGTGGTCGACATTGTAGTGAGCCGCACTGATGAACATGATGGGCGTAGAAAGAGGGCCCCCAGCCACGGGTATGCACCCATTCTGTTTTGTATGCATTTTCAATTTGTTTATATGATCATAGCATAGAATGTAATACTACATAGTATCGTGTTAATATAGTGATAGTGTAGAATAACTATGCTCGTAGTATCATATAAGGCTACTGATAGTATGGAATGATTGTATGTCTAGTATCTTAGAAATGGAGTTCTCGTATGCAAGCATTCCACTCAAAGTACTTATTTCAATTGTTACAATTTATTTGTAGTCCACTGTAATAATCCAATTTGTTTCATTGTTTTTGCATTTTCCAGTGAGTCTGTTAATTCCAACAGTCCGTTGCAAATTGAGTACAATCCGCTTGGAGATTCAATTGGTGCATGGAGACATTGCATACATGAGGAGAATCAAATTTTCAAAGATGCTAATGATTTTAGGTTTATGCTAAAAAATTACTGCATTGCTAACAACCGAAGCTTGAAGTACAAGAAAAATGATCAACAAAAGATCATAGCCGTATGCATTGTTGAAAATTGCAAATGGAGGCTTTATGCATCAGTTCATAAATTAGACAAGTTATTCGGCATTCGCAAATGTATTCTTGAGCACAGTTGTGGTGATGCTACTCTTCGTACAAGGGGTCATCCCAAAGCCGATGCTACGTGGATTTCGCAACTTATGAAACAAAAATTGAGAGATGAGCCAGGTTACAAACCAATCGCTATTTTGAATGAGGTTCAAAGAAAGTACGGTGTGGAGCTTAAGTACTATACGGAGTGGAGAGGTAAGGAAAAAGAAATGTATGACATTCATGGGGATGAGTCGAACTGTTATGATAAACTGAGATGTTATTGTCGTGCATTAAAACTGAATAACCCTGGTAGTTGTGCCGATTATGAGATTGACCTTCAAACTCAAAAGTTTCTTCGGATCTTTATTAGTTTTGGAAATTCTATTTTGGGTTTCCACCTTGGGTGTAGGCAAATGATATGTTTGGATGGGACTCATATTAAAAATAAGTTCAAAGGTTGCTTACTTTCTGTTGTGTCCAAAGATCCAAATGATGAGTTATACACATTGGCCTATGCAATTGTTGATGCCGAGAATGATAGAAATTGGGAGTGGTTTTGTAATAAGATGAAAGAGATTCTTGTTTATCACAATGGGGGTTTATTGAAAAATTACACAATTTTCTCCGATCGTCATTCGGAGCTTATTAAAGCCATTCCACTGGTATTTCCTGTTAGCACCCATGCTTATTGTTTGCGGCATTTGGAGGATAACTTTAGAACAAAGGTTCTAAGATCGTATCCATTGCACAACAAAGCATATTGGGTGTGTTGGGTTTCGGGCACGCATACGCAGCGGAAAACAAAAATTTAATGTGATTTAAACGACTTTAAAACACACAAGTACATGCCCGACAAATTAAATCAATTAATTGCGTACCTTTGCGCTTCCAGCGAAATTAAACAACAACATACATGCTAATTATTTAACCGAATTTAAACCAATTAACATGCTCGCGTTTAAACCAAATAACATGCTCACAATGATTTAAATCGATTACACATAATCACATAAAATCATACGAGACAAACATGAATACATATACATAGGTTTAAACGAAACTCAAATCGAAACTAGGGTTTCGCGTATTTACCTCTTGAAGCGTGAGGTAGGATCGTTTAGCACGTCGAGATTGCTACGGAAACCAATCCGTACAATCGGGGCAGCAACGGTGCAGCAGCAGCGGCGGTGAGACAGCTCACGGCGGCGCGTGAGTTTCACGCGCGGACTTCCGGGGCGGCGCGTGGGGCAGCGTGCGGCTTCGGCTCGTGCGTTGCTCCTCGATTCTTCGATCTACAGTCTTCCTCCTCTCGGATTTCACCTCGTACACTTCGATCTACTAAATCGTGGCACTAGACACGAAGTAGTTAGAATTAAACGGAAGAAACGAAAAGGAAAAACAATACCGAAACAATCGGCCAATGAATGGCCGATTCCGGTGAAGCTCCGGCGACGGCGGCGCGGTGGCCGAGGAGAGAGGGCCGAGAGAGAGAGTGTGTGAGCGGCTAGGGTTAGGGTTTGAGGTGTTGTTTTTTGTGCAAGGCCTATAAATCATGTATTTATAGTCCCTTGCATAAAACCCTAGCGGGCTTAAGTTGGACCGGGCCAACAGCTTAAGTCCGTTAGTACTTTCACTTGCTCGTCTCTCTTAATTCAATGACCGAAAAATTGCAACGATTACATTTTCGGAATCATTATAATTTCCTCGTCATTACGAGTGCCATCTTTCATTTTCCAACTTTCCAAAAGTGGAAACCCTAGTTCAGTGCACTTTCTAAATTTGGAAACTTCCCGATTTAGAAAGTTCACTAACACGTTCGCCTATTCTTTTCCTTTTCTTATTCTCATTCACAATTCCAAATTACGAATGTTGGACTCAATCATATTGACTTCCAATCATGCAAAGATAAACTATTTTATCTCTGACCGTTTATTCAAAGATCTCATGTGCACGAGCAGTGTGACCCTCGATGGTTCAGGTGTAAGCTAGCCGTGGGCCCACAACCCTTTGTGGTCAAAACTCATCCCCTTCGAGTTACGATTAAGATGAAGCTCGTTTCACCTTAATCACCCAACGAATCAAGATTGGCGTCTAGCAACTACGCGTCATGATTCCCTAGATACAAATGAAGTGCCTGCAAGAACCTTCAGATATAGTTAACGTACAGTACGGTCCCTTCGATTCATATGTCCCGATCGAACTAGAGGCATTGGTTCATCGAGACCTCTTTATATGTTCGATGACGGTGCGATCGTTCCAAGTGTTGTAATCCTTACGTGCATGACTTAGAGAATCGAATTCTCTAATCATCACCTTGTCAGCTCTGGCCAGAGACTTAGAATGATTACAAACTTTCAGAACACACAGGACATCCAAGACTATTCTAGCGATCGAATCCCCGACTACAATGCACAGACCTCCCACTAGATTTCGGACTGCACGAACACTGGCCCTTGGGATGGTCCTCGGTGGAACTCAGGGACAGGTCACGATACAGCTGGTCCTCTAGTGAAGTCACGGTGATGTCTAGGTCATAAGGACTAATGGTGTACAACTATACCATAGATATCTCTACTCGATTATTGGGAACCACTTAGAGATTTCTAGGGTGAGGGAGTTCAGTGAACTCGTCAACTTACGAGCACCCACTTATGCATGCCGATATCACAATACCGTTTACTGATGAGATGCAGTACACATACACTAAGTGCTAGTCTTAATGGGAAAGGCCGATATCCTCATTAGTGGCGTAACCCTTCGACTAGGAACACGTTTAACAGTTATAATACTTCAGTAAATATCTCACGATCCTAACGATCAATTACTAGTACTTGTAATAACTGTAAGGACTACATCTATGCTTGTGACAAAGGGACAAAGATATAGAATGCCAATGTGTTTTATCATTAATACGAATAAAGGTTCGTTTATTACAATAATAAATACGAAAGACCACAGCCACAGGTTGGCTTGTTGGTCACCTACTCTAACAGGGTGAGTATTCTACATAAGGCTGCAATTGCTCCTACTCGGCAAGAGTTTGAGGAACATATTTCTCTTATAGTTCAATCAATGCCTCGTGCGGAATCATTTATCCAAGACTCGGATCCCAATCGTTGGGCCAATGCATACTTTTCTGGAGATAGATGGGGAATAATGAACAGTAACCAAGTTGAATGCTGGAATGGTTGGGTTAAAGATGAACGATCTTTGCCAGTTCCATCCATGATTGATACGATACGAATCAAAATAATGAAGATGATAGGTAATCGATGGGAAGATTCTTTAGTCATGGCTGGTACAGTGTGTCCAAGAGTTGAAAAGAGATAATTAATCAACTATATGGCCTCTCGCTTATTAAAATATACCAGATCAAGTGGTACGCGTTACGAGGTGTATGAAGAGGATAAGTCGTATGGTGTTGATTTAGAGACTAGGACATGTACTTGCAAATCTTGGCAGTTGGATAAACTTCCGTGCAAACACATGTGCATGTATTGAGTCGAAAGGATATTCGATATTTGAATTTTTTGATCCTTGCTTCCGGGTTGATTTGTACAAAGAAGTATATAAGTACATAATTAATCCAATTCCTTCATTTGATGAGGAATTTGATTTGTACAATGCACAAACAAATCATGGTCCGTAAGATGTATTTATTAATGCACCTGCATCGAAAGCTCAACATGACATAGAAGGACGAAGAGAATTCCATCGCAAGTCGAAACCCGTGTTACGAAGTGTGCACGGTGTGGTAAACCTGGACATAATCGCCGTACGTGCAAACAACCAGTCCCGTAGCAACAATCAGTGATGACAAGGTGGATGAGAGCACATGTGGTTGCCCATCTCCCCACAAGGATTGCGGTGAATCAAACGTGGTTGTTTCTACTTTATTTTTATGTTGTTTTAACTTTGTTGACATGTAATTCGTACTATTTATCCATTTGCACTTTGTTTTATCTATTTGTATTATGTACCATGATATGACTATTTTACAATAGGGCGCACTGTTTTAGTTACAATAGTATTGTTGTTACGTTCATATGGTATAACTTACAACATAATATAGTTCACAGAAGAATAATAAATGAATCGATTTGAATTTTATGACCGTTACAACAATATAGCCATTATTTTTGTCTTCAGAACTTATAAATAGCACGTAATTATGTTCATTTGCTTCTCATTCATGGCTTCTTCTAGTAGCAACTCTCAAAAGAGTAGCTTAAAATATAAAAAGGATAACTGCAAGCATCGTGATTGTGGAAGAAAAACAATTATCATGGTTTCGGAGACAAGTTTGAATCCAGGGAGGCTATTTTACTGTTGCCCAGACCATGGCTATTCTCATTGGTGTGAGCCATTTGAAATTGGGCAAACTTTCTCCCACAACTATTCTCGATATGAAGAAAGTGAAGCTATGAGTGGATCGACAAACCAAGTTCATCGCGAAAGTAAAGTGAAGAATTCCAAAGATGAAGCTGGAGAAATTCAAAGTTTGATAATGTTAAACCTAGTAATATTTGCAGTTTACATGATTTGTCAAACCTATGTAATAATGTTTCGTGACTAATCACCGTAATAGTACGACTTAAAAGTTAGTGTCGTGTATTGTAGCTCGTTAAATCGTATTGTAATGTGAATGTGTAAGTACTTTGGGTACATCTAAATAAATTAACTCTATCGATGAATCAATTATTGTTGTTCGTAAGAAATGTACTCATACAATATAGTTATAGTTATTGTTGTTTTACGGTTCTGTATATCACGTGCACAACTCACACATAGATCGTACAATATCTACGTATTATAGTTCCCACGATATAGTCCTCATGTACTTTACTAATGGTACCCTTGTTATAATATCATTTGGGGTCAATACGACCATAGAAAACCATCTCAACCCTTATTTATTCATTTTGTGACTCATTTACAAGAATTGAGACAATTTGGGAGTTGATAGGTGTTGAATATGGTCACTTGTGATGAAAACAATCACTTATAGATACAAGCCTTGTACATTAGTAGTGTATCTTGTAAGGAATTCGATACATTTGTTCCATTTTGGACCCCAAAGTCAAAACTAACCTGAAAAAACCTTACAACCTTAATTTAAAACCTATTACATGTCTTTCCCACACTTATGGATCACAAATGTGTAAAAAAAAATCGAGCAATACAAGTCATCAACATTACGGTATTGGTTGGTGTAACGACTAATATATTCGGTGGCGTGTATATGGATGGACGGAACGGTTGTTTAGTATCCGTGTGCCAACGATATAGTCCTTATGTACTGTAATAATGGTACCCTTGTTATAGTATCATTTGGGGTCAATACGACCATAGAAAACCATCTCATCCATCATTTATTCATTTTGTGACTCATTGACAAGAATTGAGACAACTTGGGAGTTGATAGGTGTTGAATATGGTCACTTGTGATGAAAACAATCACTTATACATAGAAGCCTTATACATTAGTAATGTATCTTGTAAGGTATTCGATACATTTGTTCCATTTTGAACCCCAAAGTCAAAACTAACCTGAAAAAACCTTACAACCTTAATTTAAAACCTATTATATGTCTTTCCCACACTTATGGATAAAAAATTTGCAAAAAAAATTCGAGCAATTCAAATTATCAATATTATGGTATTCATCATTTTCGGTAATGGTATAGACGGGGTAGGTTATACGCATCGACAAGAATCTATCAGAGTATTAAAAACCAATGAGCAAAAAACTTAAACATTCTAAATAGGTGTCCCAACACCAAAAAAGAGGCACAAGTTTAATACCATTATCGCACGAAAACACTAAACTAAAAGTACTTGTTCATGCAAAGACAGTCAAAAGCAGATTGTTCATGACAATCACAACCCAATATCACCCATAAAACAGATTGTTCAAACATAATCAAAAATAATTTTAAAAATCCTTCGAAATATGTTCAAAGCATCAGCATCTACTGGCTCTCTATCCACTCCCTAGTACTTTAAGAAGACAAGTGCTAGTTTTGGACGGAATTTTTTAATCAAGCAAGTTTTCGTCTTTTCCCAAGTCTCAGCACATCTCTAGCATGGCAATATGCCCACATGCAGATGAAAATGCCGCAATCATCATTCTCATCTTGTTGTCTGCATCCTTCTACCTATTCGACACGTGAAGGTATCTCCAACGCGGTTTTATTTTCAATCACCCTACTATGATAAATCGTCTACAAAAATATACTATTATATTAGTATACATGTATTCTCATTACCATTTTGCAGCACCGTTCAATCACAATACCCAAACTATGGATTAATAAAACATATACCACATTCCCCAATATGTAAATTAAAGAAGTAATCATCGATTTGAGGACTTACGATATAATTTGCAAACAATAGAAATAAACATGAACTATTTGTCGATATGTTCCCCACTTAGATGATGATCAAACAAAAGATCGCACATATGCTTTCCAATCAATACATTTGGGCCTCTTTCGATCACAATTGCACTAAAATAGAAATAAACATGCACTATTTTTTTAGTACACCGATACTACATAAGAAGTTATTATATACCATATGTTCAGTAAGTTAGTGATTTGACCTCAAATCAACATCAACCAAGTACCTATCTAGTACTGCCCTCTCTACATCAGTTAGTTCATCTCGACATACATAGTCTGTTCTCCCCTGGTACGTAGAATTATCTACGATAACCTATATCAAAAGTAATCATTAGTGATAATAGTAATAATAATAATAATAATAATAATAATAATAATAATAATAATAATAATAATAATAATAATAATAATAATAATAATAATAATAATAATACTAATAATAATAATAGTTATTATTAAATTATAATCATAATTACTGTTGTGGGCAGTTTAGTAGAGACTACGCTGCGTTCTTGTCCTCAACTCTTTCTTCCTCGATTGTCTTCTCTTGCCTTCGACCTTCTTTCCCTTTCCATGTTCAGCACTTTTTCCAAGGTTTCTTCTACTTTATCTTCTTCTTCTTCTTGTTCTCCTTCTTGCTCTTTTTTTTCCTCATCTCAAAATTCTTCAACAACATTAAAAAATTTATCTTCCTCTTCCACTTCTTTTTTCCCTTCATCTTGCTCTTCTATTTCCTCTTCCTCTTCAAAAATAAATGTTTTTCTTTTCTTTTTCTTCCCTTCTGTCTTTTCCAATCACACATTCTTCCTCTTCACTTGTTGTGCATTTCCAGAATGCTGCTGCAGTTCACATAAAATAAACAATGATTAGTGTAATACAACAACATCATGTTGGTTTACAAATGGGACATTTCCATCTCATTAATAGTACTCTTCACTTACACGCCTGACTTCCACTTTTCCACCGACCTCCAAAGCAGCAGCAATAGGACCAGATAGTTCTTCCACAGGTGAAACCAGAAATTTTTTCTCTTCTTTGTGCACGGAGAATGATATAACCTAATAAACATATAAACATGTTTATTAAGTAATCAAATAACACAATGAAAATGCATAAATCAAATTGTTACCTTGTCTGGCGTGAGTTCCCTAAAAAGATGTTTAGCCTGACGTTCATCGGCTGGTATATTTCTTTAGGATGCCTATATTCCTTTAGCTGAAATGATTTGTGCAGGCTAAAATTAAACAGTCAGGCACATTTTTTACCATTCTTCAAAAAACAAAAAGTAAAAAACTCAAAAACTCTCTCTACCCTTTCGATTTTCTTTCGCAAAGCCCGTGCAAATCGTCAACAGATCGGAGGTAATTTTTACGTTTTTACGATCCTCTTGTTATGTAGATTACGAATCCGAAAAAAAAAACGAAAAAATCGATCTTAGCCACGCTCGTGTGAATTTATTTATTTATTTATTTATTTTTTTTTTTTTTTATAAATTTATTTCGAAATAAATTGACGTTGGATTTTTACTCGTGTGAATTTGCACGAGCGCATCCACTGCGCTCGTGTAAATTCACACGAGTGTTTAATTTTTTTTTTTATAATTTTTTTTTTTTTAAAAGTCCGATTTTTGCTTGCTCGCGTGGATTTACACGAGCGCATCCACTACGCTCGTGTAAATCCACGCGAGCATTTTTTAATTTTTTTTTTTTTTTTTTTAAAATTAATTAGTTTAATTATAAGTTGCGCTCGTGCAAAAACATGCGAGCACTGTTGAAATGCTCGCATGTTTTTGCACGAGCACAACAATTTTTTTTTTTTTCATTTCATTATTTAAATTCTTTTTTTTTTATTATATGAAATATTAATAAAGTGCTTATTTAAAATGTAGATGGCAGGAGGCCGGGGGAAAAGTCTTATGAGTCAAGTTGCCGGTAAAGGCAAGAGCTTAATGAAAGCCTTGAGCGGGAAGGGCAAAAACTTGTTGGTCGAAAACCTACACGCAAGTGCACGTATCGTACAAGTAATATAGTGGACTATTAAGTCCGGATATCGAACCCACAGGGAATATTTAATTATCTAATCCTAGACGCTAAATTCTACCAATTGTTATCAAGCCCACCCTACACAGTCGAAAAAGGATTAATAAACTAAATTAAACTAAAACAATTAAAAACACAAAAACAAGAAAGCAATTAAAAATACGAAGATTAATCAAAGTAGACAAGCCTAGGATTTTATTCTTCCCCCTATGTGATTATTACTCCCCCAATTCCTTCAATTATGCAAGCAATTAACCCGGATTATTAACCTGAGATGCTAAAATAATCATAACCCGCTTCCGCGTGTATTACGATTCTAATACTCTAGATTCAATTACTATATTCCTATGCAATTAATTCTAGAACACAGCATTAAGCACAAATCTCAATAATGGCTACCTAAGAGATTAACTATATTCCTATGTTAATACCACAAAGGCTCTTCTACCACAGTTCTAATTATTAACCCGATCTTCCGATTCATGCGATTAACAATAACATAAAAGCGCATAAAGTGGCCAGTTTCATGAACTTAATAAAACAAGTAGAAGAAATAATCCGGAATTAAAACTTGCATAAAATCATAGAAAAGGGTTCATAAATCCCACATAGGGTTCCAAATAAAATCCTAGAAATAAGAAATTTAGCTACTCATGATTAAAGGAAAAACACAAATAAAATAAATCATAGACGATAAATCTATGCTTGAAGTCTTCGAATTCTTCGTTATTGCTTTGTTGCTCTCCAAATTGCGTATAAAGATCCTCTAATTGTGTGCTTGGCTTGGTCTTATATAGGGTGAAGAACTTGGGGAAGAAGGCAGTTTCCTTGTGCAATTAAAATTCCTTCACTGCGCTATTTCGCCCATCCGGACGGCCGTGTGAGATTTATGCCTAAAATCCGCACGGCCGTGCGGTCCTTGATTCTCCAGAATTCTGCTTTTTTCACTTTTGGCCCATATTTTCTCCAAAATTGCAGTTTTGACCCCATACTTTTCCAATTCTTCAATTTGTACCTAAAATACAATAAATCAACTTTTTAAGCACCAATTATCATTAAAACACACCAAAAGCTCAAATAAAAAGATACGATAAAGTGTAAAAATATACACTTAACACACCCCCAAACTTGAACTTTTGCTTGTCCTCAAGCAAAATCAACCAATAAGCAAATAACACAACTATTACATCTCATCACATAGATCAATGATCAACTTCACGTTTTCAGAACTTGTAATTATAATGACAATTCTTAGGCATTCGCAAGCTCAAAATTCAACAACACTTAGTCACTCACCATTACCAAAAACCACAAATCATACAATTGCTTCAAGTATCCAATATTTGCAAGTTAAAGATAGAAAGAATTTATACTTACATGCATATGCTTGACTCCAAATACTCACCAAATTATTCTACTCTACTAATATCGAACATTAAGCTATTGGGATCATTGGGGCTTTGTGGCTTTCAATTGTTAGGCTCTTTGGTTCGAGGTAGGAAATATGGGTATGTGTGGCTATTCTTCTTGAATTTAGGTGATTACGCCAAAATTTGAAAGATAGGCGTTTGAAACAATGAATTCACCTCTACGGACTTTAATAAACTAGATTCTCAAAAGTTCAAAAGTCTCCACTTTTGCTTTTGAGGCAATGGATCGAGTTTTCAAAAAATAATTCAACAACTAGTCCTTATTTCTCCCTTCTAGTCTCTTCTTCTTCTTCTTCTTTTTTTTTTTTTTTTTTTTTTTTTTTTTTTTTTATATATATATTTTTCTTTTTATATGCATATAGAAGCATAGATATTTGTCTCTTTTTTTTTTTTTTTTTTTTCCGAAGAAGAAGAAGGACCTTATAAACTTTTCGACCGAACTCCAAGGGGTAATTTTCAAGAATCTCCACCTATTCTACCTTACGCATTGGCTAGAAGAAAGAACACCTTTTCTCCGAGGCTCAAATCAAGGTTCTAAGGATAGTTTCGATAAAAAGGTCGGCTTGAAAGGCTCAAACGGTTCAAAGAAGGCCCAAATCATATCCCAAATCACTCACTACTCAATACTTCGTATCATAAATTTCCTAAGGTGAGTTCTAAAACCGAACATAGCATGATCTAGCACAAATTAACTCCAAATTTAAAATACAAAACATTCAACCAAAGCAATGCACAAAATGTGATTCCTAGCAATAATTCGCTTCTAAGTCCCGTTGAATCGAAAGCTAAACAAACATCAAATCCTTATCACACAAAACAAGTAATTTCATCATCAAACATTGATCATCTCTCATCATCATAAATCATAGATGCATTCGACTCAAGCATATTTTTTTTTTAGAAAAGCAATAAAAGCGAATAAAACCTAATGCATGCAAACTAAAACAAATAAGCACAAAAATAACATGTTTTTCACCCCCAAACTGAAAATTTTCGTTGCCCTCAACGAAATTAGCACAAAGTTTAAGGATAGAAAACACCTGATTTAGTCGGAGTCGATGTGATCGGGGTGCTCCTCCCTCCTTCTCTCATGCTCATCCTCATCGGAAAGCTCGGGCACGGGCTCAAGAATGGGTGCTGGTAAAGGTGCCAGCTTGATGTACTCGGGCGTGCCTTGAAAGATGAGATTTTGAAGAAGTTGATTCGACTCTCTAGCCTCCATTCGAAAATTGTGTGTGGGAGGTTGAGAGGATGAAAGAGAAGGGTTTAGGAAGAAATGGGGGCAAAATCGAATTTTTAGAATTTAAAACGCCCAGTAATAGCCTCGGACGGCCGTGCGAGATTTCAGGCATAAATCCGCACGGCCGCACCAATCATCGGTTTTGGGCAGTAGCCCCTTGAATTCTCGGACGGCCGTCTGCGATTTAAAGGCAAAATCCGCACGGCCGTCCCATTTCCGGATTTTGTACAGTAGCCTCCCGAAATCTCACACGGCCGTGTGAGAGTCCTGCCTTTTTCTTGCACGGCCGTGTGGGTATTTGCAATTAGGTCCCTGAAAAATAAAAACTTCATATTAGTGCCCCTGAAACTTTTTTTTTTTTTTTTTTTTTATTTCGGACGCCCGACTCGACCCTCGATCACTTTTTCGACCCTGAAAAATAAAATTCAAATAATAAATTAGAATGCATGCTTATGATACTAAAAACGAAACGAAAAATTAAAGAAAAAATACGAAAAACAATAAAGCTCGGGTTGCCTCCCGAGAAGCGCTAAGTTTAAAGTCTTCAGCCGGACGTTGCTTCTTTAATTTCAAGCAAAAGTGACCGAAGCACTTGGCAATCTTCACTCGCTTCCCAATACGGTTTGAGCCGGCTCCGTTTTACGTTGAACGTACGATTTGAATCGCGCTCCTTTATTTTGACCACCTCGTGCGGAAGAGTTTCTTGGACAATAAACGGCCGCGACCACTTTAATTTGCACCTCCTTGGAAGTAACCAAAGACGGGATTTGCACAATAACACCAATTGTCCTTTGTGCAATTCCTTTTTGATTTTCTCCTTACGACCACTATAGCTTGACCCATCCTTCTCTCGTGACTTGCTCGAGCCTTTGGATGGCAACATCTTCCTTGCATTCTCATCTTCGTTAAGACCTCGACTCGCATGACTTTCTCTCGGAGGATTCAAAAGTGAGTCCATGAAATAAACTTGCTCCGTCCGATTCCCGTTTCCGCCATCATCTCCTGCACTCAAAGATGCTTTCCCATTGTCCAAGATCGAAACATCAAACTTTTCATTATTTGTAAAATCCATAAGCTCAATAGCAAAACAATCAATATTATCACATGGATTTTTATTAGCACTAAAAACATTGAATTTGATTGTTTGATCATGCACAGTCATTGTAAGATCACCACTAGCACAATCAATTAGCGTCTTCGACGTGGCTAAAAACGGTCTCCATACGATAAGAGGTATCTCCCTATCCTCATCTATATCAAGTATAACGAAATCAACAGGGAAGATAAATTTATTAACTTTCACTAGCACATTCTCTAAAATACCTTTTGGGTAAACTAAAGATCTATCGGCTAATTGAAGAGTTATAGCCGTCGGTTCAATTTCTCCTAACCCAAGATTTTTAAAAGTAGAGTACGGCATAAGATTAATGCTAGCACCTAAATCAATGAGCGATCTAAAATTTTTACCTCCTATAGTACAAGGAATAGTGAACTTACCTGGATCGCCGAGTTTTTGTGGAAGAGGCCGAGTAAGAATTGCACTAATTTGCTCCGTGAGTTGGATCATCTCGTTCCCTTGCAATTTCTTACTTTTCTTCACGAGGTCCTTGAGGAACTTCACCCACTTCGGCATCTTTTGAAGTGCTTCAATGAAAGGAATATTTATTCGAATTTCCTTCAACTTGTCCAAAAATCTTTGATATTCGGCATCGAGCTTCTCCTTTATAAACTTTTGAGGATAAGGAATTGGAGGGACTTGTAAAGGCACCGTCGATGGTGGCTCGTCATGAGGTGATTCTTTTTCCTCATTCTTTTTCGGCTTCTTGATTACCGTGCTTCTCTTCTCTTTTCGTGGGGCTTCCTCCAATTGCTTCCCGTTCTTCAAGGTGACTGCTTGGCACGTCTCGACCTCGATCTTTTTTGTTAGCAATCTTTGTGGATATGGGATTGGCTCAACCCATTCGGCTACAGTGACTTGCGGCTTGACTTGAATTTCTTTATTTTTCTCGATTTTGAAATCGATAGCTTGGCACGTCTCGAACTTTTGCTTTCGAGGATCTTCCGTATTCGATGGCAATGCTCCTTGCGGACGGTTCTCTTGATTCAAAGCTAATTGAGCGAGTTGATTCTCCAAATTTCGCAGCGAGGCTTGGGTAGCAGTCATGAATTGGGCCAATATCTCCTCCGTGCTTGATTTTTGGGCCGGTGGATTGTTGCCTTGATAGCTTTGTTGAGGAGGGGCTTGATTTTGGAATTGACCTTGAGGTCTTTGATATCCTTGGCCTTGTTGATTTACTCCATATTGCCCTTGTGATCTCCACCCTTGATTTTGAAATTGGCGAGGCGCGTTATTGACGTAGTTGAGCGATTCCACATCTTGTTGGCATTGGAGTGTGTAGTGATTTCCACCGCAAATTTCACAACATGGAGACTCAACGGCTTGGACTTGTTGTGGTGGACTTGCTTTGATGTGCTGCAGAAGGAGTTGATTTTGTTGAGCAATTTGGGTCACTTGAGCTTGAAGGGCCGTAATTGCATCTAACTCCAACACTCCGGGAACTTTCTTGGCTCCACTAACCGTCCTCTCGCTTGACTTGGCAAACCTATTTTGTGCAATTTGATCCAACATGATAAATGCATCCGGTATCGATTGACTCATAAAATTACCTCCGGTGGATGCATCTAAGACGGTTCGTGCGTTCTCGTTAATTCCTTGGTAGAAGATGTGGATTTGCCGCCATTGTTCGACTCCATGTGTTGGACATTGCCTCAAAAGGGTCTTAAATCTCTCCCATGCCTCGTATAATTGCTCGCCTTGCTCTTGGACAAAATTATGAATTTCTCGTCGGATTCTCTCGTCCTTCTCGGGTGAGCTGTAAACTTTCATGAAAAGGTTGAGGAGTTGAGACCACGACGAGATAGAGTGGGGGGCTTGGGACATCAACCATTGGCGAGCTCTTCCTTGTAGGGAGTGCTTGAAGAGAATTAATTGAAGCGCCTCTTGGGAAACGCCGTTTTGACGGTGGGAGTTACAGGTATCTAGAAAATTGACAATGTGAAGATGGGGATCTTCACCGGCCAATCCACTAAATAACCCGTTATTTTGGAGCATCGTCAAGAGGCCTTGCTTGATCTCAAAATTGTGCGCCTCAATAGGTGGATATTGGATGCTCGGGCGGAATCCGTCATGAGTAGGGATTATGTAGTCTTGAAGTGCCCGTGGCCTAGCTGCTGGCTGTAATGGAAGTTGAAGGGGTGGGTCTTGGACTTGGTTTCCATTGGCATTGATTAAATTACCCTCTGCGCGTATGCGTTCTTCGTCTTCCATTGTATTGGTTGCGTGTTGACGTCTCCTAGCGGCTCGAAAAGAGCGTTCGATTTCGGGATCAAACGGTTCTCTAGCAAGATCGAGTCTCCTAGGCATACACCGTACCTAAAACAAAAAATAAAATAAAACGAAAATTAAATGGGTGAATCGTGAAAATTGTTCAAATTTAGAGCTAGAATAAAATAAATAATTAAAATATTCCCCGGCAACGGCGCCAAAAACTTGTTGGTCGAAAACCTACACGCAAGTGCACGTATCGTACAAGTAATATAGTGGACTATTAAGTCCGGATATCGAACCCACAGGGAATATTTAATTATCTATTCCTAGACGCTAAATTCTACCAATTGTTATCAAGCCCACCCTACACAGTCGAAAAAGGATTAATAAACTAAATTAAACTAAAACAATTAAAAACACAAAAATAAGAAAGCAATTAAAAATACGAAGATTAATCAAAGTAGACAAGCCTAGGATTTTATTCTTCCCCCTATGTGATTATTACTCCCCCAATTCCTTCAATTATGCAAGCAATTAACCCGGATTATTAACCTGAGATGCTAAAATAATCATAACCCGCTTCCGCGTGTATTACGATTCTAATACTCTAGATTCAATTACTATATTCCTATGCAATTAATTCTAGAACACAGCATTAAGCACAAATCTCAATAATGGCTACCTAAGAGATTAACTATATTCCTATGTTAATACCACAAAGGCTCTTCTACCACAGTTCTAATTATTAACCCGATCTTCCGATTCATGCGATTAACAATAACATAAAAGCGCATAAAGTGGCCAGTTTCATGAACTTAATAAAACAAGTAGAAGAAATAATCCGGAATTAAAACTTGCATAAAATCATAGAAAAGGGTTCATAAATCCCACATAGGGTTCCAAATAAAATCCTAAAAATAAGAAATTTAGCTACTCATGATTAAAGGAAAAACACAAATAAAATAAATCATAGACGATAAATCTATGCTTGAAGTCTTCGAATTCTTCGTTATTGCTTTGTTGCTCTCCAAATTGCGTATAAAGATCCTCTAATTGTGTGCTTGGCTTGGTCTTATATAGGGTGAAGAACTTGGGGAAGAAGGCAGTTTCCTTGTGCAATTAAAATTCCTTCACTGCGCTATTTCGCCCATCCGGACGGCCTTGTGAGATTTATGCCTAAAATCCGCACGGCCGTGCGGTCCTTGATTCTCCAGAATTCTGCTTTTTTAGCACCTAGCATGAGTGTCATCTTTCTTCCAAACTTCATAAGTTTCCTTTTCAGCATCAGTCGTTGTGGCAGGTATTGTGGCGGGAAGTCTCTCGTTCAAAACATAGAGACGCCCCTCAACGGTTAGTACAAGCTTAAGACTACGCAACCAATCTAGGTAATTAGGGCCATTGAGTTTATTGTCGAGGATTGACATTATGGGATTCTTAGACATGATTATCTGAGACATATAGAGAAGAGGATTATTAGAGATTCGCGTTAAATGATTGTTACAATTAAATGTTTGGACTTGTGTTATTTAATTGTTCTCCCACTAATTTTATCGAGTTCCACTTCCCTCTAGTAGACAAACGAGAAAACTGATTTTTCTTAATGGGCTTTAGGTCCAATAGACAAATATAACCCGTAGTTAATCTAGCCCGATTATATTTGCCCAAAGGTAGATCACAATCAATCATATCCACAATATGACCCTAAATTAATTTTCCTCACACTTGATAATGACCTAAGTTAATCTCGCGAATATCAAAATCGTCGTGTGTCAAGTCTAACCTACCAATCAAAGATGCTCATAGAACTTGATTATGCCAAACTAATGCAGTCCCTAGTTAATCTAGCCGACCACGTTAATCCAACATAACCCTTTTCTACGGCTACCTTCATCATTATGTCAATTGAATTACAGCTTACTCTACCATAGCACTCCCCGCTAACACGGCTTACTGCACTATAGTAAAGGGCTACACATAATCCAACCGTTGGCAGAAGGAAAGAAATAACTCAACAGATTGGGTTTTTCTTTATAGCTTGAAATGATTCTTAATTAAAAGAATGAGGGATTTTATTAAAATGTTTTATCTCATCAGAAGGTTTGGATTGGTCTATGTGATTCCTACATCTATGTTCTCTAAAGGTATATGGAAACGCATATTGTCCTAAGAGGAACATACGACCTAATTTTATAATTAATTACATTAATTAATTATCGAGTTTTTCCAAAATAATTATAGAACCTCAACTAGCATAAATCATTCAAATAATGTTGAGGTACTACTAATTAAGTTGAACTTATAATCAATATTATATATGTGTTCTATTAATTGAAATCAATTTAACAATTTAAATTAATTAATTAATCTAACACCTATTTACTAAAATAGATGATTGTCGATCCAATTATCTAATTGGGATTAATTGAAAATAATTTGCCAAAAATTAAAATCAATTTGTTTTAAGTTTAATTTTAGAAATCTGAATTTTTTTTTTTTTTTTTTTATTTTCAGTGGACCGGTTCGGCCCAACCGGTCTGACCGGTTCGGACCGAAGCGGTCCGGTTCTGCCCGGTCCAGCTGACCCAAATCAGTGGGCCGGGTCAGTCGGACCGAGAACCGGTCTGACCGACCCGAATCCACGTGGATTCGGTCAACTAGATCGCACACAACCATCGAACCGGCCGGTTCGACCGGTTCGATCCGAACAACAAAAACCGACGTTTTTTAAAAACAATTTCAGATCCGATTTTCCAATTTTAAACAATTTTAAAGCTGGAAAAATTCTAAACAATATTTCAAAAATATTTTAAACTTACGAAAACTCCCAATTACATAATACGACAATCACTACTTCAATAAATCGAACATGCATAAATCATAGCATATTATACAACGCAATTAATTACGCAACGAGCTCTGATACCATTGTTGGGTTTCGGGCACGCATACGCAGCGGAAAACAAAAATTTATGCGAATTAAACGAGTTTAAAACGCACATAGAACATGCCCGACAAATTAAATCAATTAATTGCGTACCTTTGCGCTTCCAGCGAAATTAAAAACAACATACATGCTAATAAATTTAACCGAATTTAAATCAATTAACATACTCGCGTTTAAACCAAATAACATGCTCGCAATGATTTAAATCGATTTCACATAATCACATAAAATCACACGAGACAAACATGAATACATATACATAGGTTTAAACGAAACTCAAATCGAAACTAGGGTTTCGATTATTTACCTCTTGAAGCGTGAGGTAGGATCGTTTAGCACGTCGAGATTGCTACGGAAACCAATCCGTACAATCGGGGCAGCAGCAGAGCAGCGGCAGCAGCGGCGGATCAACCACGGCGGCGCGTGAGTTTCACGCGCGGACTTCCGGGGCGGCGCGTGGGGCAGCGTGCGGCTTAGGCTCGTGCGTTGCTCCTCGATTCTTCGATCTACAGTCTTCCTCCTCTCGGATTTCACCTTGTATACTTCGATCTACTAAAACGTGGCACTAGACACGAAGTAGTTAGAATAAAACGGAAGAAAAAGAGAAGGAAAAACAATACCGAAACAATCGGCCAATGAATGGCCGATTCCGGTGAAGCTCCGGCGACGGCGGCGCGGTGGCCGAGGAGAGAGGGCCGAGAGAGAGAGTGTGTGAGCGGCTAGGGTTAGGGTTTTGTGTTGTGTGTGTGCAAGACCTATAAATCAAGTATTTATATGTCTTGCATAAAACCCTAACGGGCTTAAGTTGGACCGGGCCCAACAGCTTAAGTCCGTTAGTACTTTCACTTGCTCGTCTCTCTTAATTCAATGACCGAAAAATTGCAACGATTACATTTTCGGAATCATTATAATTTCCTCGTCATTACGAGTGCCATCTTTCATTTTCCAACTTTCCAAAAGTGGAAACCCTAGTTCAGTGCACTTTCTAAATTTGGAAACTTCCCGATTTAGAAAGTTCACTAACACGTTCGCCTATTCTTTTCCTTTTCTTATTCTCATTCATAATTCCAAATTACGAATGTTGGACTCAATCATATTGACTTCCAATCATGCAAAGATAAACTATTTTATCTCTGACCGTTTATTCAAAGATCTCATGTGCACGAGCAGTGTGACCCTCGATGGTTCAGGTGTAAGCTAGCCGTGGGCCCACAACCCTTTGTGGTCAAAACTCGTCCCCTTCGAGTTACGATTAAGATGAAGCTCGTTTCACCTTAATCACCCAACGAATCAAGATTGGCGTCTAGCAACTACGCGTCATGATTCCCTAGATACAAATGAAGTGCCTGCAAGAACCTTCAGATATAGTTAACGTACAGTACGGTCCCTTCGATACATATGTTCCGATCGAACTAGAGGCATTGGTTCATCGAGACCTCTTTATATGTTCGATGACGGTGCGACCGTTCCAAGTGTTGTAATCCTTACGTGCATGACTTAGAGAATCGAATTCTCTAATCATCACTTAGTCAGCTCTGGCCAGAGACTTAGAATGATTACAAACTTTCAGAACACACAGGACATCCAAGACTATTCTAGCGATCGAATCCCCGACTACAATGCACAGACCTCCCACTAGATTTCGGACTGCACGAACACTGGCCCTTGGGATGGTCCTCGGTGGAACTCAGGGACAGGTCACGATACAGCTGGTCCTCTAGTGAAGTCACGGTGATGTCTAGGTCATAAGGACTAATGGTGTACAACTATACCATAGATATCTCTACCCGATTATTGGGAACCACTTAGAGATTTCTAGGGTGAGGGGGTTCAGTGAACTCGTCAACTTACGAGCACCCACTTATGCATGCCGATATCACAATACCGTTTACTGATGAGATGCAGTACACATACACTAAGTGCTAGTCTTAATGGGAAAGGCCGATATCCTCATTAGTGGCGTAACCCTTCGACTAGGAACACGTTTAACAGTTATAATACTTAAGTAAATATCTCACGATCCTAACGATCAATTACTAGTACTTGTAATAACTGTAAGGACTATATCTATGCTTGTGACAAAGGGACAAAGATATAGAATGCCAAGGTGTTTTATCATTAATACGAATAAAGGTTCGTTTATTACAATAATAAATACGAAAGACCACAGCCACATGTTGGCTTGTTGGTCACCTACTCTAACACCTTAGCCACCAGATACCATAGACACCCATAGACACTCACAAATATTTGTAGACATCCAAATCGAATTTTTTTAAATTTTCTCCACCAAACCCTAGATCCGCTCGTCCACCACCACCATCCACCATCATCACCATCACCAAGCGCCGCCGTCACGCCATCATCCATGCCCAGCACCGTTGCCGCGCCTTCCACCATAGATCTGACCTTACACCACCATAGCCGCCGCCTCCTTGCCTCTACAACCATGCTTTTATTGCCGCCGTCTCCACCGCCATAACCACCGCCCCCCTCAATAGTGGATTGGAGTGGTGGAGAACGAAAAAGATAGAGAGCGAGATAGAGATATTTAAAAATAGAGAGAGAGAGAGAAAGAGAGAGAGAGAGAGAGAGAGAGAGAGAGAGAGAGAGAGAGAGAGAGAGAGAGAGAGAGAGAGAGAGAGAGAGAGAAATAGACAGAGAAATATTGCGAGAGACAGAGAGAGGAAAAGAGAAGAAAAAGAAAAAAAAAAAAATTGAGAGAAACATGACTTTAGAATTTATGGATTTAAGTTCAGGGTAAAATAGGGATAAAAGAAATATTGATGATGTGACTCATGTTTATTTTTCTAAAAAGATTTAGTTCATAAAAAAAGATTAAGGTTGTATTCCTCATCTAATTATGTTTCCAACTAGAGCCCTCTAGCATATTACCTCAAAAAATTATTAGCAAACTGATAAAATACCCTTCATCAAACAAAATACAATTTATGCAAACCATTTTTTTTTTCTCATTTCAATACCAAGGATAAAAAAAAGAAAAATAAATCCTCTCTTCTTCTCCCCCAAACCCAAACCCCTTAAACCCTCTCTTCTTCTTCTTCTTCTTCATATTCTTATAAATCTTCCAAAAAATCTCCAAATTCAAAAAAATGAAAACCTCCCAAAATTTATAAAATGCAATCACAAGTCAATAAAATGGTAGTAATGGAAGGAAAACCCATTAAGGTATGTATCCATATCTTTTTTTAGCTTCGAAATCGATTTTGAAATTTTTTTTAAACCCGTCGACAATTTTCGACACATACATGTCGAAATTCGGAGAATTTTCGACATCTATGTGTCGAAAAATCACTTCTGCAAAAATATATATATATATATTTTTGTTTGTAAACCAACAGTGTTTTTTCGACATATGCCTGTCGAAATTTCTCCAAATTTCTACCGGTATGTGTTGAAATTAGTTTTTTTTGTTATTATTATATTTTTTGAAACGTGTCGAAAATTGACAAAAAATTCGACGTGTATGTGTCGAAAATTGTCGGCGAGTTTAAAAAAAAAAAAAAAAAAAAGAACTTCAAAATCGATTTCGAAGCTCAAATAAGACATAGATACATGCATATCTTAATGTGTTCTCCTTGGTCATAAACTATTATTTTGTTGTCATTTGACTCCATTTTGCAAGTTGTGTGAGGTTTAAATTTCGTTAGTTTTGAGATTTTTAGGAGGGTTTGTTGTGAGGAAGACGAAGAAGGAGGTTGAGGGATTTGTAAAGAACGAGATGGGTTTGAGGGGTTTTGTGTGTTTGGTATTGGAGAAATAAAAATGAGACTTTTAATGTTTTTATGGTATTGATTTTCATTAAGGGTATTTATGTCATTACCTGTTTATTATCCAATTTTATTTTTTTTGTATTGAAGTGAGAAAATTTTGGTATTAGTTTTAGTCACCCCATAAAAAATGGTAAAAAAATAGAAATTTTTATCGTTAAAAAATATTCGAGATGTTACATTACCTTGAGGTATAATATAACAACGTTAAAGTCCTTGTGGTATTCGTAATGACAACCACCCCCGACATCCGGGTTTCTTACGTTCCATTAGTTTTAGGGGATGGTTGTAATTATCAATATCATAGGGACCTTAAAGTTATTATAGCAAATTTTAGGGGTTGATTGTAATTTACCAAAAAACAAAAAAAAGAGGGACTGTTCAAATATAGGAGCTACAACATCTCAAGAAATGGCCTTTCACATACCATAACAATTCCCCATTTTAGGTTTACAATGCTTCAGATTCTGCTGACCCTCCTTCATTTATCATAACTTGCAATGTAATTGGTCAATCACACAAAGAATTTCAAAAATGCCATCTTCATAAAAAATGCATGCCCAACAGACATAGAACATTTTAAAAATCCGGTAAGTATACTTCAAGATTCATAATCTGATTGGAGATGGTTTCAGCTTTCCAAAATTATATACTTCAAGACTGTGCCGTTTCGATTTTGAAAAAAACAATAGTCCTATTTTGGCACTTTACATTTTTCAGTTTTCGATCTTTTCAATTGTTGGGATTAATAATCTCATTGGCGATGGTCTCGGATTTAAATAAAATAAAAAATATATATATAAGAGTATGGTTATTGCGGTTGGATGAAAATGTTGAATCGAAATTATTACCTACGCTACCATTGCTTCTTAACAATTTCAGTTCTTATCATACAGATAACTTGCGAACCCTGGAGAATGATTTAGTTGTGCCCCTTTAAGAATTACAAGTCAATCAGCAGTTCAGTACAACTAAAAGTTGTCCTGGTTGGAATTGAGATAAGTTGCTGGCCAAATTTTTGTACAATGGTTTGGAAGCTGATTATGATTGATGAAGAAGTAAGTACACAAACATTACTAATATTGTTATTATTGTTTTTTTTTGTGCCATGTTCGCAAATCTAATCAATTAAAAAATGATGGCATGGGTAAGAATTGGGGTCGTAATATTCGACGAGGATCTTCAATATTTCGACCGTTGCTTCTCACTGCATAAGAGATACATGATTTATAATGGGGTTGTTGATAAAAGCACGAAGAAGCTGCTCAAACTACAAATAACGATTTACCATTAATCATGTATTGTTGAATAATAGAAACATTCCAATACTTTTTAATGTCTCGGTGACATGGTCGTCGCCAATGCGAATACAATAAATTGTGGAGTACTTTTCCATATCCAAAGTTTGAAATGGTACTTAAAAATGATACCATTGTAAAAGAATTGTTAAGGCCAATTACCAAAGATAATGTCAGCTACAACTTGAGGTACGTAGTAGATAGAGATATCAAAGACCATGATAAAGAGTCAATTAGTATATATATTTCCTAATATTTCATTAACATTTATGATACACAAAAAAACTAATTTATGTATATGTATATTCTTTTATTTTAACAGATGTATTTGGTATAAAAAACGTATTCAATGGAAAATTGAAGGTTGTTTCCGATGTTATAGAAAAGATAGAGCCGGAGATAAAGAAGACTTAAGAAATCTACCTCGGGTAAAATTGAGATGATTGAGGTGTAAGAACATTACAGTAAAGAAGATGTTTATAGCCAAAAATGGAGAGTCACTGAGAGAATAAATATGCCTAAGAGGGGGGTGAATTAGGCTTTTCAAAACTTTTACTATTTTTGCAGAATTAAATTATTTCTAGAAAAATATATTTTTCTTTGATAATAAATATTTTGCAAACTTCCAAATTAATTCCGAATAAAGTTTTAGCAATAAACAATATATGAGTACGGAGATTTGAATACTATAAAATAAAGTGCGTAAAGTAAATGACACCGAATTTATAGTGGTTCGGAGAAATTCCCCTACTCCACTCTTCTAGGCCCTCGAACTTTTATTCCACGTGCCTCCAAGATCCTTGGATCCTCCACACGAAAAAGATGTGCTTACAAGACTCTAACGACTTTCGCACCAACGACGTGCTTACAAGAGACTTACTCTTTCGCACTTATCAATACGTGCTTACAAGACACTAACTCTTTCGCACTCAATAAAAACCTCACAACAAAGAAATGCTCTCTAAGAGCTTTACAAAATCCCTCTCAATATATATAATGAAAAAAGTGATAAGCAAGAGGAGAATTTCAAATTTCCTAATAAATAAATGACTCTCTATAAGCTCTTTTCGAAATTGGCTTGGAATGAATAAGCTTGAATGAATGGTCCACTATTTATAGGTGAAGCTCTTCATCTCTAGAAAGGAAATAATCAATCTTTAATCTCTTGATTGATTAGATGATGAGTGAGATTGATCTCCAGCTGATTAAGATCAATTAAATCACTTGAATATGGTAAGCATTTGAATTTTGAAACTCAAAAGAAGTGTTCTTCCTTCAAAAACGATTTTCAGCAAAACATCTTCCAGCCAGCTTCAGCAACTTCCGGGCTAACTTCCGGACAACTTATATATTTTTAAATCTTTGATTGAGGATTGATTTAAAATCTTCCAAGTCCGAAAATATGATTCTCAATCAGTTTAAATCAATGAAAAAACGTTTTTCAAACAATTCAAATAATTTTGAATATTAGACCATTTTCCAAAGATAGAAGATCTTGAATTTTGAAAAACCTTTTGCTTCCAAAATCTCACGGATATTTTCTTTCAAATCTCAGCTGACCCTTTTGAAATAATTTTCAAGTAAAAAGGATTTATTTTCGAAAATAAATTATCATTTTATAAAGGGCTAATTTTCGAAAATAAAGACCAAATAAATTGGGCTTATAATTTGATCCAAGAAAGAAGAGTTTGGACCAAGACTAGAAAGCCGTATGGAGGATCGTTCAGATCTCGTTCTCGGGATAGTTCAAGGACACTAGGCCTCTTATGGATTCTGTCACTCCGGTCTTGATTAATTTCGCCTTGATAAATTTGTCTAATAAAAAAATGACTCAAAGAAAGACTATTAGATCAAATCAATTGTTTGTAAATCATCACATTCGAAAGTAACCTTTCGGCTAACAGTCACAAAGAGGAAAATAACTATCATCACAAGTTCGGATGACAAAGAAACACTTCAAGAATGGAAAATAAAAAATAAAAGAAAAGGGGTGCGAAAAAAAAAAAGAGTAATCTACAGCTACTTTTATGTTTTCTTGATCATCTTAAATATCTTGCTTTGACTTTATTAATATTTGAGTTTTTAATTGAAGTCTTTGTAATTTTACATGATATAAGACAGTTGTGATACCATTTGTTGCAGTTGATGGTATGGTTATATATTGATATCATCTGTCTTTTTTGTCGATTTTACGACATTTTTGTTTTCCTGTTATTTGTTCTTTGGTTCATTGTGTTATTCGAGTACGTAATGGTATTCCGCACTCGGATCCATCCAATTTATATCTCTTAATATATTATACATCATTGAAATGACTCCCAAAATTTATATTTCGAACGGACATGGTCAGTATGAAAACGGTGCTCCGATTAACTTATCGGTTCCTCTAATATATGCTCATGTTCTCCCTCACTTGAGTTGGTTCTTCTTTCCCTATACGTTGTTATGGAAAAAAAATAGAAATGGAGTATTAGTGTTCCAAATTACATATTAAATTTTGAAATCACCCTCCATAATCCTTATAATCCATGTGATAAAAAAATTTGACCTCGCTTGACTAATTAATATGTATCTACCTTCAGCATAAAGAGAAATGGAGGAAGTGCAAAAAAAAAAGAAAAAAAACAATTTCTTCATAAGAACGATTTTTTTTGTATAGTACAGTTCTTCATACCTTAATGTTGCAAAATACTTACAGGCAGTGGCGAGGCCAGAAAAATTTGTGAGGGGGGGCTTAAACATATCGGGGGTTCGGGGGCAGAGCCCCCGAAAATTCTTTTGCTATCAAAGAAATTTAAGATGAAAATTTGATATGAATTTTTTTTCTCTCTATTTTCGTAAGATAATACCAAAACGAATCGCGAAAGTTAAATTACTATAAAAATCTAAGAAACAAGAATATCAAGTCGATTATGAAATTTATACAATGGACTTATAATTAATATTCTTAAGATGGAAGAAAAGACATCAAACGTTAATTGATCACCAGTGTACGTTCGATCGCCGGTGGGTAGCAATTTAACCGCCATTAATGCGCCTATGCAATAGAACAAAGTTTTTTTTTCTTTTTCAAATAACGAGAACTAAGTTGGGAAATAGAAGACGAAACAAGTTAGACATGAAGGGGGCTTTGAGAAGTGAGGCGACTTTGAATAAGTGGACTTAACTAGAGTAAAAGTAAGGGCTCGTTCGGTTACCGCTATAAGGTTCTACTGACTAAATAGTAGGGGCTAATAGCATGTCCGGTTTGCAAGATTCACACTTATTCGAAACCGCTACTAAAATCAAAGCCCGCTATTAGATGCTACTATTTCATTAAATTATAAGTAGCACCCCTCCCCCTGAGATTAATTTAATAGGGGGTGACTAAAAAGGAAAAAGACAGTTTTATCCTTAAAATCATATTTTATTATTGTAAACTAAGTGGTTTTATAGACAATTCATATATAATAACCGATTTTAACAAATTTAATAGAAAATCTAATCTAAGAAATCGAACATGCTACTAACTAATTAATTAATTAGTCAGTAGGGAGTTAATCTAATCTCATGTAATCCAATCTAATCCAATATAGGTAACCGAACGAGCCCTAAGTGGATAAAATAATATAATTGGGTAGGCAAAAAAAAAAACAAAAAAAAAAGGAATATATATATATATATATATATATATATATATATATATATATATATATATATATATATATATATATATATATATATATATATATATATATATATATATATATAGTAGGGAAAATTTTTGAAGTGAGGGGGGCTTGAGTCGCCCCTGCTTACAGGATATAATAGAAAATAATCATGACAACTTTGGTGGTACACAGTATTGGTGTTTGGTGGAGATTTCGGCAAGTATTACCAGTTGTACCAAGGGGTACAATTACCAGACAATATCTACAAGCCTTGTAAAATTATTTCTATGGAACAAAATAAAAAAAATAAAAAAATCGTTGTCAAAGAATATGAGACTCAAAAGATCCGAATTTCAGTGAGTTTTTAAGTAGAGATGAAAATGAAGATGAAACAGTTGATGTTGAAAGTTACATCACAATTCTTGAAGAAATGATAATCATGTATGATAATGAAGAAGATTCTATTGATTATTGTTGCAATTTTTCTATGTCGTCTGAGTAAAAATGTTGAATCTAACAACTAAGGCAATTATAGCAGTTAAGTTTGGAGATCATAGATTGAATGAAATTTTGATTTCTATATTTTCGGGAGAAGCAAGAACATTCATGATTTTTGATGAAGCTATCGATGATACAAATAATAATTATGAGAGGTTTCTTAATTCTTTGATTCCAAATGGTTGCCTTCACATTAGTTGTTGTTCAAGAGAAACTGTCCACTAAGTCTCATAAGGATTTTGGATCCATCAAATGACTTATGTAATGGCACACGAATGATATATAATGTAAGAATTTTAAGGACAATGTAAGTGACGCGGAGATTGTATTTAGTCAGCAGACCGGCAAACATGTGTTTATACCTAGAATACCATTTAATATAAACAATATTCTTGCCATATTTATGGAATATATCTTTGATGTAGTCTCAAATTGGTCTTGAATTTATGCAGTTGATGACGAATTTTAAGATGACAAGAATTAAGAAGAATCGCTAGCTACAGAGAAATCATATAAGCAAATATCACCTACCTCTTTTCAATGTAATGGTTGTTATTTTTATTTTTCTTCCCTATTTCATATCATTATTGTTTACCCGCTCTTCTATGTTATTTTTGTTTTGTAAATAGTAAATAATGTGAAATATGTTTTTTTACGAGTGAAGCTTCACAGTTTTTTAAAATTATTCGGAAATGTAAAAGAGCTTGTAATCAATGATTGTGGTTTTAACACCAGGTTTTAGTTCATAAATGGTTCCATTCAAGTTTATGCTTTTCTGCAGCAACTTTTTTAGTCGTATGTTATGGAACACAATATTCGTTTCTTCTTCAATTTTTTTCTTCAGATTCTACCCTTTTGTAACGTATTTTAGTATTTTGGGCATTTTTGGTTTGCAAACTGAGTGAATATTCAACGCATGATTACCTACTCTTAATTGTTGTCATCATACATTTAAATTATGCTTTTTCGTTTTTCACCTAACAAGTTGATTTCCATATAAAATAATGTCCTGACACGTGCAACGCACGTGCACCTTCCTAGTCTATACTCTTTATCTATACTAACTATAAAAGTATGAATAATTGGTGATGATTTCTTCCCTTTTTTGTGTGTCATATATTACCCTTTGGTCAATAGCTTATTTGATGGATAATATGGTAAATAGACATTACAATAACAATAATGTATATCTATACTAAAAAAAATACTAAAAAAATTCCAGAACTACTATTAATTTAATTATTAAAAAAATATATTTATTTTACTGCCCACTAACCAATTAAGTTATTAATACATAATAATTAGGATAATTATTAATACAATATTTAAGTATTAC
Organism: Erythranthe guttata; assembly: GCF_056151865.1. Classification (NCBI taxonomy): domain Eukaryota; kingdom Viridiplantae; phylum Streptophyta; class Magnoliopsida; order Lamiales; family Phrymaceae; genus Erythranthe; species Erythranthe guttata. Next base: position 8,844,787 of record NC_142539.1, on the reverse strand, counting down.
TATTAGCCATTAGGACTTTTGAATGGAGATATACATTGCAATAACACTAATTCATACTTCAAACAATTCCACAACTACTATAAAATAGTATTAAAAAAATATATTTATTTTTCTTGGCCACTACCCTCTCAATTAATTAGGATAGTTATTAATGCAATATTAATTATTTCTATTAGCATTCTTGAATGGAAAAATGAGCATCCAATCACGTGCTCATATAACAAAATAACATAAAAGACCCTTCAACTATTTACTACTTTCTCAAAAGACACGTTGTACACACTTTTAATTGTTTTAACTTTTCACACTACATACATCAGGGCCTCAATTAAAACTGAAATTACAAACTCATAATTACAAAATAAACTACATTGAATAAATTACATTTCATGTAATGAATAATTGGTTAGGTTTCATCCTTTTTTTTTTTACAAAATTATACATCGTATAATACCTATCTTTAAGGGTAATATAATATATTACAATTATTTAATTATATAATATAATATAATATATTATTTTGTAATGTAATATTCATTATTTAATTAATATTTATAAATATGTACTATTTATAAATAATTATTTTTCATCTCATTATTTGTAACATGTCAAAAAAAACAGCAAACAAATCTTAAATTGAAGAACAATAGTATACAAAGAGTCATTGCTTCTCTATTGTAATAAAAACGGACATGAAGAAAAATTGAGGGCATAATTACAAAATAAATTCCATTTAATTAGTAACAATCTGCATATGTCTACAAATTGTACTCCATGCATATATATATTCACTCTATAATTCAATTTCAATGCCAAACATATCCATATAACACAAGGAGTATGCACTAAGTTTGATTTTGTTTATCAGGTACATACATACCTAGGAAGCAAATTGATAGAATCCACTTCCCACAAATATGTCTTCCTTTACATATTTTTTTTATGCTACATCTTTAAATGTTAATTCCATCATCACATTTGTTTCTTACAATACATAAAAGGAACCGACCATGTCTCTTGCTTCTATGCTTCACATAATGGACTTACATGTGACGCAGAACTGTGGGACACTTAAACTGAAGGCTTTATGAGTTGAGAGTGAGATAACCTGCGGGACATATTTCGTTACAAAGCTGAAAAAAATAATTATGATGGACGGACAGGTGAGTAAGACAACATTAAAAATTCCAACATATACAAATATACCATTTGACCACCAACTTACCTTAAAAATTGTTGCAGGGTGATCGCACGGGGTCGTAATATTTAAAGACGACGTAATATTTAAAAAGTTGTTTCTCCCTGCACAAGTCTTACATAATCTCTAACGCAGTTGTTAAGAATATAAATCTTTCGTATTTTAGTGCACATCCACATTTTGAAATGGATGTTAAGAATAGAAATCTTTATTATTATTATTATTATTATTATTATTATTATTATTATTATTATTATTATTATTATTATTATTATTATTATTATTATTATTATTATTATTATTATTATTATTATTATTATTATTATTATTATTATTATTATTATTATTATTATTATTATTATTATTATTATTATTATTATTATTATTATTATTATTATTATTATTATTATTATTATTATTATTATTATTATTATTATTATTATTATTATTATTATTATTATTATTATTATTATTATTATTATTATTATTATTATTATTATTATTATTATTATTATTATTATTATTATTATTATTATTATTATTATTATTATTATTATTATTATTATTATTATTATTATTATTATTATTATTATTATTATTATTATTATTATTATTATTATTATTATTATTATTATTATTATTATTATTATTATTATTATTATTATTATTATTATTATTATTATTATTATTATTATTATTATTATTATTATTATTATTATTATTATTATTATTATTATTATTATTATTATTATTATTATTATTATTATTATTATTATTATTATTATTATTATTATTATTATTATTATTATTATTATTATTATTATTATTATTATTATTATTATTATTATTATTATTATTATTATTATTATTATTATTATTATTATTATTATTATTATTATTATTATTATTATTATTATTATTATTATTATTATTATTATTATTATTATTATTATTATTATTATTATTATTATTATTATTATTATTATTATTATTATTATTATTATTATTATTATTATTATTATTATTATTATTATTATTATTATTATTATTATTATTATTATTATTATTATTATTATTATTATTATTATTATTATTATTATTATTATTATTATTATTATTATTATTATTATTATTATTATTATTATTATTATTATTATTGTTATTATTGTTATTATTGTTATTATTATTGTTATTATTGTTATTATTGTTATTGTTATTATTGTTATTGTTATTATTGTTATTATTATTGTTATTATTATTATTGTTATTATTATTATTGTTATTATTATTGTTATTATTATTGTTATTGTTATTATTGTTATTATTATTATTGTTATTATTATTATTGTTATTATTATTATTATTATTATTATTATTGTTATTATTATTATTGTTATTATTATTATTATTATTATTATTATTATTATTATTATTGTTATTATTATTATTGTTATTATTATTATTATTGTTATAAAATAATGCCCATAAGTGGACGATGCATGGCCATGTAATTTGATGCTTATCAATTGGCTGAGTCATATGGCTTGAAGATTATCAACTTGATACGTGTTGGAATATAGCATGACAATGCTTAAAATGCATTTTGTATAAATAGGTTGTATCAGTATAGAGAAATATATATTAACTTTTCTTCAGCAGAATATTTTCCTCAACTCTTCACAGTAGCTTTGTATTGCAATATTATTATTGCTTATTCCAATATACGTATATATACATAAATATGTGTTGCTAATAGTTTATATTCTATAACACGTTATCAGCACGAGATTTTGCTCGATAGGGATTTGTTATTTTCGTATCTTTCTTTCTATTTTATTTTACGAAAATCCAGATCCTCGATTTATTGTCGAAATGACAAACGAGAATGATTAGCGAATACTTCGGTATTTTATATGCTATCATTTCTCAAAGGATATGATGGATTCGTGTATATTAATCTATTGCTTATTTATTTGTTGAATTGCTGCTGAAATTTATATTTGCAAGCTTGTGGATCCCAAACAGTGTTATAAGCACGTGCTATATATCAACAGATCTGTGGGCCGACTTAGAGGCCAAGATATAAAATCCGAGCCTGATGCTCGTGGAGTTGGAGAAATAATAATCTCAGTTGAAGGTCGATTTAGAGACTGTGAGATTAACTCCGAGCACAAAGCTCGTGGAGTTGGAGAAATAATAATCTCCGTTTAAAGCCGATTTAGAGGCTATCGTTTTAACTCAGGGCATAGTACCCGTAGAGCTTAACAGAGACCGTATAGAGGTCATACTATAACTCCGAGTGAAAAACTCGTTGAGTCAAGACGTTGGAATTCCCGTCAAATAAATAAAATATAGCTCCGAGTCTAAACTCGTTGAAGCAAGAAAGCCGATTTAGAGGCTAAATCACAAATATAACTCCGAGCCTGAAGCTCGTTGAGTCAAGACGTGATAATATCCGTCAAGAGCCGATTTATAGGCCAAATATCTGAATATATCTCCGAGACTGAAGCTCGTTGAGTCAAGACGTGATAATATCCGTCAAAAGCCGATTTAAAGGCCAAATATCTGAATATATCTCCGAGCCTGAAGCTCGTTGAGTCAAGACGTGATAATATCCGTCAAAAGCCAATTTAAAGGCCAAATATCTGAAAACAACTCCGAGCCTGAAACTCATAGAGTCACTAGACGAGGTAAAACCCGTCAAGAGCCAACTTAGAGGCTATTAATCACAAGTCCAAATTTAAGGGTTTTGGGTTATTTTGTACCCACTGTATATAAATCTCTCTTGGAATGTGTGATTCCCAAGATTGAGTTGTTTTGAATAAATCCACATGTACATATCCCCCTTGAGGGATAAATACCCGAGGTCGAGCTGATTTTGATACACGTACATGAAAAATATGGACAAATATGATTATTGCCTACTCGATAGTGCAACTACACACTCAATATTCAATAATAAAATATATTTCTCGAGTGTGACTTTGTGCAAGGCACAAGTTAAAACGATAGCTGGTTCCGCGGAGATAATAGATGGCTCCGGGAACGCAAAAATTTTGTTGCCTAATGGTACCACTTTGCATATTGAAAATGCATTGATATCCGGTAGATCAAATAAGAATCTACTGAGTTTTAAAGATGTGAGACGCAATGGGTATCATTTAGAGACACTGGTTGAAAATACCGTGGAGTGTCTATGCGTCACATCATATGTCATGGACAAAAGAATTGTTCATGAGAAGTTCGAAGCGACAGCTTCTGGACTGTATTGTGTCCAAATTCGAGCTTTCGAATCCTACGCCACTATGCCATGGAAACTTGTTAATTCCGATATACACGGGTTATGGCATGATCGACTGGGTCACCCAGGAACGACTATGATGCGTAGGATTGCACAACATACTAAGGGACATCCATTAAAAGATACAAAAATCTTGATGTCCAATGAATATTTATGTGAATCATGTTCACAAGGAAAGCTCATTATAAAACCTTCCATTGAAAAGGTCGGTTATGAATCACCATCGTTTTTACAACGTATTCATGGTGATATTTGTGGACCAATACACCCTGCAAGTGGGCCATTTAGATATTTTATGGTTTTGGTGGACGCATCTTGTAGATGGTCCCACGTATGCTTATTATCTACGCGAAATGTTGCATTTGCGCGTTTGCTAGCACAAATTATTAAACTCCGAGCACATTTCCCTGATTATCCCATTAAAAACATAAGAATGGATAATGCCGGAGAATTTACATCAAAAAGTTTTGATGAATATTGTGCAGCACTGGGAATAAATGTCGAGCACCCAGTAGCATACGTTCACACTCAAAATGGACTGGCGGAATCTTTGATTAAACGCGTCCAAATAATTGCTCGTACTTTGCTGATGAGATCTAAACTCACTAGTGCAGCATGGGGCCATGCAATATTGCATGCATCAGCACTGATTAAATTACGCCCCACTGCTTATCATATGCATTCCCCAATGCAATTGGCATTAGGCTTTGAGCCCGATATTTCGCACCTTCGCACATTTGGTTGTGCTGTGCAAGTGCCAATTCCTCCTCCTCAGAGGACTAAAATGGGTCCCCTGTTAGAGTAGGTGACCAACAAGCCAACTTGTGGCTGTGGTCTTTCGTATTTATTATTGTAATAAACGAACCTTTATTCGTATTAATGATAAAACACCTTGGCATTCTATATATTTGTCCCTTTGTCACAAGCATAGATATAGTCCTTACAGTTATTACAAGTACTAATAATTGATCGTTAGGATCGTGAGATATTTACTCAAGTATTATAACTGTTAAACGTGTTCCTAGTCGAAGGGTTACGCCACTAATGAGGATATCGGCCTTTCCCATTAAGAGACTAGCACTTAGTGTATGTGTACTGCATCTCATCAGTAAACGGTATTGTGATATCGGCATGCATAAGTGGGTGCTCGTAAGTTGACGAGTTCACTGAACTCCCTCACCCTAGAAATCTCTAAGTGGTTCCCAATAATCGAGTAGAGATATCTATGGTATAGTTGTACACCATTAGTCCTTATGACCTAGACATCACCGTGACTTCACTAGAGGACCAGCTGTATCGTGACCTGTCCCTGAGTTCCACCGAGGACCATCCCAAGGGCCAGTGTTCGTGCAGTCCGAAATCTAGTGGGAGGTCTGTGCATTGTAGTCGGGGATTCGATCGCTAGAATAGTCTTGGATGTCCTGTGTGTTCTGAAAGTTTGTAATCATTCTAAGTCTCTGGCCAGAGCTGACTAAGTGATGATTAGAGAATTCGATTCTCTAAGTCATGCACGTAAGGATTACAACACTTAGAACGATCGCACCGTCATCGAACATATAAAGAGGTCTCGATGAACCAATGCCTCTAGTTCGATCGGGACATATGTATCGAAGGGACCGTACTGTACGTTAACTATATCTGAAGGTTCTTGCAGGCACTTCATTTGTATCTAGGGAATCATGACGCGTAGTTGCTAGACGGCTATCTTGATTCGTTGGGTGATTAAGGTGAAACGAGCTTCATCTTAATCGTAACTCTAAGGGACGAGTTTTGACCACAAAGAGTTGTGGGCCCACGGCTAGCTTACACCTGAACCATCGAGGGTCACACTGCTCGTGTACATGAGATCTTTGAATAAACGGTCAGAGATAAAATAGTTTATCTTTGCATGATTGGAAGTCAATATGATTGGATCCAACATTCGTAATTTGGAATTATGAATGAGAATAAGAAAAGGAAAAGAATAGGCGAACGTGTTAGTGAACTTTCTAAATCGGGAAGTTTCCAAATTTAGAAAGTGCACTGAACTAGGGTTTCCACTTTTGGAAAGTTGGAAAATGAGAGTTGACACTCGTAATGACGAGGATATTATAATGATTCCGAAAATGTAATTGTTGCAATTTTCCGATCATTGAATTGAGAGAGACGAGCGAGTAAAAGAACTAACGAGCTTAAGCTGTTGGGCCCGGTCCAACTTAAGCCCGTTAGGGTTTTATGCAAGACATATAAATACTTGATTTATAGGTCTTGCACACACATAACTAAGTGAACACACGTTCATAACCCTAGCCGCTGCCTCTCTCGATCAGCCACCCTCTCCCACGGCCACCACCACCGCGCCGTCGCCGGAAATTCGCCGGAATCGGCCACCCGTTGGCCGATCTCTTTCGGTATTCCTTTCCTTCTTTCTTTTCTTCCGTTATTCTGACTATTACGTGTCTAGTGCCACGTGTTTAGTAGATCGAAGTATACGAGGTGAAATCCAAGAGGAGGAAGATCGAAGAATCGAAGATGCGAGAAGGCAATTCCGAAAAACTGCTCTCGGATTTTCTGCGCTGCCCACCGAGAAAATTCGCCATAAATCAACCGGTCATCCGATGGATGTGAAATTTTGACAGCAGCTTCAAGACTCATAAATATACCATCGTCCAGAAGGAATTGTTCATCCAGTAAATACGCATGGAGATACTGAAGTCGGAGCAAGGCTGTAATTTCAGATCAGCAAACAGGTTGGATCAATAGGAGTGGGAAGAGCAGCTAGCCATCTTCTCTGCGCGTGTACCTCACGCGCCGCCGTGGCTGATTCGCCTCTAATGCCGCTGCACCGCTGCTGCCCCGATTGTACGGATTGGTTTCCGTAGCAATCTCGACTTGCTAAACGCTCCTACCTCACGCTTCAAGAGGTAAATATACGAAACCCTAGTTTCGATTCGTTTATGTTTAAACTATGAATTCATGTTTGCTATCGTATGATTTTATGTGATTATGTGTAATCGTTTTAATCTTTGCAAGCATGATTATTGGTTTAAACGCGAGCATGTTAATTGATTTAAATTCGGTTAAATTATTTAGCATGTATGTTGTTTTTAATTTCGCTGGAAGCGCAAAGGTACGCAATTAATTGATTTAATTTGTCGGGCATGTACTTGTGTGTTTTAAAGTCGTTTAAATCACATTAAAGTTTTGTTTTCCGCTGCGTATGCGTGCCCGAAACCCAACATCCCCAACGCCGACTTGGCATATACGTTGGGTTTGATTCACCGTCGATTATTAGGTTCTTGGAACCAATGACGGGTGATTTATTTACCGCTAGATTTGCGGATTGTCATTTTGATGAGACATTATTTATACCGATTGGTAAGGATATTCAGAATATCCGTGATAACGATAAACAAAAACCAATCGAGAATCTCACATGGTGTGAGCAACATTTATCTCATCTCGACCCACGTACCTCTGAATGTGAAAATGAGGTCCATAGAATCATTCATTTACAAAATATTGCCAATAGACTTCCTGATGCATTTAATGATGCCAGTAAAGTCACGAAGTCTTATATTCCAGCTGTGAATGTGCCAGCTAGGATCGCTGTTCCTGAAGAACATGCGAAAATGAATGATGATCCCCCACGACAAAAATGGGGTAGACCTATTGGATCAAAGGACGTTGTTCCTAGAAAAAGAAAGGGGAAAATAAATGAACCCTCAAATGAGGCGATTCCTAGTGAGAATGCTCCAGATGAATATGTTGAGCCTGATATCGAAAAAGCGATATCAAATCCCGGGAATACCGAGAATCCCATAAGTTATTGCAATGAAATATGGGATAGAAATGAGATACTCATCGATAATATTTTTGCATTCTCGGTTTCACAAGAAATTATGTACGATGATTATGATAGTGAACCGCGTTCCATAATGGAATGCCGCCAAAGAAATGATTGGCCTAAATGGGAGGAAGCAATAAAATCTGAATTAGCTTCCCTAGAAAAACGGAAAGTATTCGGGCAAATCGTTCAAACTCCGGATAATGTAAAGCCCGTTGGGTATAAATGGGTATTTGTCCGTAAGAGGAACGAGAACAATGAAATTGTAAGATATAAAGCCCGCCTTGTAGCTCAAGGTTTCTCCCAGCGGCCTGGGATTGATTATGATGAGACGTATTCACCAGTGATGGATACGATCACTTTCCGTTTTCTTATCAATATGGTCGTCCAAGAGGGACTGGACCTGCGTCTAATGGACGTTGTAACGGCATATCTATATGGTTCACTAGATTCTGATATTTATATGAAAATTCCCGATGGATTTAAAATGCCAAACTCTGGCGCTCCTCGTGAGCTGCACTCAATCAAATTACAGAGATCATTGTATGGTCTAAAGCAATCCGGTCGCATGTGGTATCATAGATTGAGTGAATACCTTATCAGGGAAGGTTATAAAAATGATTCTATTTGCCCATGCGTTTTTATTAAACGATCAAAAACCGGATTTGCTATCATTGCGGTTTATGTAGATGACATGAACCTCATTGGCACTCCTGAAGAGTTGGCCAATGCTGCTGAATATTTAAAGAAAGAGTTTGAGGTCAAGGACCTAGGAAAAACCAAACTCTGTCTTGGTATTGAGCTTGAGCATAAAAATAACGGCATACTTATACACCAATCTGCATATACTAAACGATTGCTCAGAAAGTTTAATATGGAAAATTCTAATTCATTGAGCACCCCTATGGTTGTGCGCAATTTAGATCCTGAAAAGGATCCGTTCCGACCTAAAGAATTTAATGAAGAGATACTTGGCCCAGAAGTGCCGTATCTAAATGCTATCGGAGCGTTAATGTAACTAGCACAATGCACTCGACCTGATATCGCTTTTGCGGTAAATGTGGTTGCGCGATACAGTTATGAGCCTACCCGGAGACACTGGAATGGTGTTAAACATATTTTTAGATATCTCCGTGGTACTGCAGATTTGGGATTATTTTATTCAAAGAATGCAACTAACCAAGGGTTAGTTGGTTATGCCGATGCGGGATATAGATCTGATCCCCATAAAGCTCGCTCACAAACTGGATATTTGTTTTGTTATAATGGTGCAGGTATATCTTGGCGATCTACCAAACAGACATTGGTGGCCACCTCCTCAAATCATTCAGAAATAATAGCTCTTTATGAGGCAGGCAGAGAATGTGTTTGGCTACGATCGGTTATTTCGCATATACGAAACTCCTGCCAATTACATCCAGTTACAGCCTCGCCCACTGTCATTTATGAAGATAATGTTGCTTGCATAGCACAAACAAGGGGCGGATACATAAAAGGTGATAGGACCAAACATATATCACCAAAGTTCTTCCATACACATGAGCTTCAGAAAAATGGCGAAATTGATGTTCGACAAATTCGCTCATGTGAAAATCTTGCTGATTTGTTTACAAAGTCCTTACCGACTTCTACATTTGAGAAGTTGGTATACGCCATTGGAATGAGAAGAGCCAATGTGAAGCAAGATTGACGTCCCATTTTGAAAGCTATATTGCTCATTTCAGGGGGAGCAATGGTGCGCTGCACTCTTTTTCCCTGATGACTGGTTTTGGTCCCATTGGGTTTTCCAGCAAAGGTTTTTAACGAGGCAGCTTATGCACACGGCTTGGATTGAGTCATGCACTCTTTTTCCCTTCCGACCGGTTTTGTCCCATAGGGTTTTCCGGCTTGAGGTTTTTAACGAGGCATACATATATTTAACTCATCCAACTTACAACTGATTCAATAATGATGCTTCGTCCAAGGGGGAGTGTTATAAAATAATGCCCATAAGTGGACGATGCATGGCCATGTAATTTGATGCTTATCAATTGGCTGAGTCATATGGCTTGAAGATTATCAACTTGATACGTGTTGTAATATAGCATGACAATGCTTAAAATGCATTTTGTATAAATAGGTTGTATCAGTATAGAGAAATATATATTAACTTTTCTTCAGCAGAATATTTTCCTCAACTCTTCACAGTAGCTTTGTATTGCAATATTATTATTGCTTATTCCAATATACGTATATATACATAAATATGTGTTGCTAATAGTTTATATTCTATAACAATTATTATTATTATTATTATTATTATTATTATTATTATTATTATTATTATTATTATTATTATTATTATTATTATTATTATTACTATTATTATTACTATTACTATTACTATTACTATTACTATTACTATTACTATTACTATTACTATTACTATTACTATTACTATTACTATTACTATTACTATTACTATTACTATTACTATTACTATTACTATTACTATTACTATTACTATTACTATTACTATTACTATTACTATTACTATTACTATTACTATTACTATTACTATTACTATTACTATTACTATTACTATTACTATTACTATTACTATTACTATTACTACTACTACTACTACTACTACTACTACTACTACTATTACTACTACTATTACTATTATTGGTGCTGGTGTTGAAAATTGAAGATGGTTCATGGATGGGATGCGGCGGCGGATTGTCTTGATGGTTGGTGATTGAGTGTTGGTAGATGATTGTCAGCAGAATTGGAGAAGTATTGCTACATTTTTTTTTCTTTCGTTTCTAGCGGCATAAGAATTGGGGGAAGAAGACACAAGAAGATGACATGTTTTGTTATTTATTTTTATTTCATTTTTGAATTTAAAAAAAAGTATATGATAAAGAAATAAATACTATTTTTAAAGAAAATATAATGTACTAATTGCTAAAAATCCTCATAGGGTATTTATGTTATTTCACTTTTTTAGTTGATTTATTCATATTTTATTTTTCTTGAACGAAATTGTAAGCAAAAAGATTATATTAGGGCTAAATAATAAATATAGGTGAAAAAAAAGAGTCGTGCTATTTCCACCACCAAATTATCTCAGTTCACCACTAAAGATTGTAAAATATCATAAATACCCCGAAAATTTATAATTCACCATCCTTCCTTATATTAACTTAGTTCTCATGTGTTCTAACTTATTTTTATTTTATTAATTTTTTAATTTTTTTAATTTAAATTTTTTTTTATTATTTTTGCGATTTTTTACAATGAAATATTTATTACAAGATATTTAAACTTTCATATCAGATGACAAACAGATTATGTAATTTTGTTTTTAGGAAATAAAATTATATTAAGCCAAATTGGCTAATTCTTGAAGAAGTTCAGGATTCTATGCAATCAATCTTAATTTATTTCTCAAAAAAAGTGAATTCCTGCTATTTTTTACCTTCGAAAATGTTTTTCTCTCGTAAAAGTATTATTCACTTACGGTGGACAGGGTGAGATTTCCCGTGAAAAGGGTGGGATTTGTTTTATAAATATTTTAATTAGTTTAGTGGTAGATGGTTTATAAATATTGAAAATATAGGTGAAAGAAGAAGAAAGGGGTAAAATTAGAAAAATATTTAATTTGGTGGTGAAATAAGATATTTTGAGGGTGGAAATAGCACGTCTAAAAAAAAAAAGGGTTGAAATTCATTGTCACGTGCCCGCATTTGACTTTTTCCATCCAACTTAGCAGCAATTTCAAACGGTGGACTGAAAATGTAAAAAAATGCAGTTATTTGATGACCAATTTCGTGGCAGAAAAAATTTAAGGACCAATATCAAAAGAGGTGTATAATATAGAGACCGAAACTGTAATTTTCCCACATATTTATCTAGGGGTGGCATTGGTAGGGATACCGAAGTTTGTGACAATTACCGTGTACCAACCGTTAAGTTATGGTAATGAAAAGTTTCGTACCATTACCGTACCGAAACATTCGGTATACCGTTGTTTGGTATACCGTTACTTTTGGTACGATACCATGGTACATGGTATTCTACCATTATCACGTATTAAGCTACAATTTGATATAAAAAAAAATCTTGTCAATTTTACCCGCAAATGAATTTCGCAATATACAAATTTATATTATTTTAACGTCTTCATACATTTATCGAGCCAAACATTACAATTAATTTTACGACGTGACATAGTGCAAATTTATTCATATATATTTGGTTATTGTTATATATATATATATATATATATATATATATATATAGATTAGAAGAAAATAAGAAAAAGAATACATTTAGTTTGAGAAAAATCAGAAAACTTACATGTAATAAAATAAAGTATTAGAAATATTTTTTTAAATAAAGTTATAAATATTATGGTATAGAAAATAAAGGAAAAAAATAAAAATGGAAAATAGAAAATATACTATAATAGTAGGTATGGTACGGTACGGTATTACCATGGTATTGAAAATGCAATACCATTACCGTACCAACCATTTGCGGTACGGTACCAATACCGTACTGAATCAAATGGTAACCGCTACTTCGGTATTTTTTCGGTAATCTTCGGTTGGCATACCGTGGTACTTGGCAATTGGCAATTTTTTTCCAGTACCCCTATATTTATCACTGCCAAAGAGTAAGTTGTTTATTGGGAAATATACAATTTTCATCCCTCAAATTTGCACCGATTCCACATTTGGTCCCCATTGTCCATATAAAAATCCATTTGGTCCCTCTTGTTTCAAAAATCAACATTCAACCCTTTTCGTCAATTTTCCGTTAGTACTAAAGGAATCAAATTTGTGCCCTTCACTACCTTAACTGACAGATTAACGGTAAATTGATAGAAATGATCAAAGGTGTTAAAGTATTGAAAAATGAAGGACTAAATGTGTTTTTGTTAACATGGAAGTCCAAATGTAAAATCAATGCAAATTTAAGGAATGACTATTATATTTTAAAGTTAAAAGGGTATAAGATCGAAAAGGAACCCAATTTATAATACAATTCAAGCTAAAAATGTACCACAAAAATTTACAAGGACAACGATATGTAAAGTATATATGCAATGTAATCTTATATATGATAAAGACGTAGACAAAATACAAGGATTAAATTAATTTTATAAATTCTCTAAATGGGTGTTACATTCTTACGCTGCTATAAAATTAGTTTATTGGGAAATTTACAGTTTTTGTACCTTATGTTTGCAACGATTTTATATTTGGTCTCCTATGTTCCAAAAAAATACATCTGGTCCCTCATGTTTCAATAATTTTACATTATTGGTTATTTTCGTCAATTTACCATTAGTTCGTCAGTTAAAGTAGTGATGGGAACACGTTTGATTCCGTTAGTTTTAACGGAAAATTGACAGAAATAACTAAAAATGTTGAATATTTGAAACATGAGGGACCAAATGAGTTACTTGTGCGTAAACATGGGGAACAAATGTGAAATCAGTGCAACATGAAGAATGAAAACTGTATTTTTCCCTTATTTTATTACTTCAAAGACATGGATTCATGATAAACATTATATAAGGAGATTAATATAGTAATTATTTTTATAATGAATATCTTACTTAGAAGTAACTGGTCAAACTAAAAATTTATTTTTCTTAGTTATCCCTAAGTTAGATTTTACAGTGTACAATGTAAATCTTGGTAGATTAATGCATGTTACATTAAATTAATTTATATTTCAGATTACTATTATGGATATTCTTTGTTTATATTAATTATATCTTAGATTTTCAATATATTAAATTATGAAATATATTACAAACCTAACATAAAGTTACGATATAGGATTAATATAATGTAGCAAACACATTGAACAAAGAAACAATTAATGCTAAATGAGATTTCAATTTATTTGCACCATTTCGACTTTAAACGTGATTTTGATCCTTTTCGAGTTCGAATTTGGAAAAATCTCTAATCAATATATATGTAGCAATTTGAATAGTTTTTTCTAATCCAACTTGATTCATTTAGATTGGATGACAGGTGAGAAAGTTGATCCTTTGCGACTTCGAATTTGGAAAAATCTCGAATCAATATATATGTAGCCACTTGAATACGTTTTTCTTATCCAACTTGAATCATTTAGATTGGATGACGGGTGAGAAAGTTGTGGATGAATGAATTACAGTCATAATGTTAGAAAACTCTGAAAAGATCAAAGTTTAGCCACTGTTCACTTATTAGTGCATATTTTTCTCACCGGACTTATAATTTCGTTGATTCAGGTTGTATTAGAAAGCCAACTAAAATGAATACACATCAGATATATTGAAGTTAAATCTAGATTGGAAAAACGTCAAATCACATTTGAAGTTGAAGCAGTAGTAGTTGTAAAAATAGAAACGACATTTAACATCTTCAATGAAACAATATAAACCAATTAACTAGACACGTACAACGCACGTGTATCTTCCTAGTTCCTTTAAAAGTGGGAATGATTTGAATGTTTCTTCCATTTTTTTTATTTTCCGAAGAAATTGTTCATGTCTAAAACATAAACTATATGCCTGGCCTTGATTTTTGTAACTGAAACATTAATCTTTCGAGGACGGCTAAAACAAATACTGTTTATTTCTCAGTTTAATACCACCAACATAAAAAAATAGAAAATAAATAGGTAACAACATTAATATTGTTAATAAAATCAATACCACACAATTTTTGTGTGTGGTATTGATTTTCATTAAGGGTAATAATGTCATTACCTATTTACTATCCATTTATTTTTTATGTTGGTTGTATTAAAGTTAGAAAGAACCGGTATTTGTTTAGCCGCTCCCTAATCTTCCTGGTGGTAATTTTGGTACATAAAGTATTATTAGCAAATTAATTAACAAAATTAATTATTAAAATTAATCTTCCTGGTGGTAATTTTTATAAATAAACTATTATGGACAAATTAATTATAGAAAATATTATTAACAAAATAATTAATAATTAATAATTAATAATTAATAATTATAATTAATAAAACTAAAAAGAGACGTAATATAAATCTGGATACATAAAATATTATTAACAAATTACTACTAATATCATTTTGATATTTTGCTATATGTATTGATGATAATCTTCCATCCTTAAGCCATATTTATTAATTTAATTTTATGTTTTTTATGTCATATGGTTGCATATTTATATTATCTCAGTTAAGGTAGAAGTTTGACGAATCTTCTTCATTATCACCCATTACAGGTCCCAACAAATTTACTATAAATCAATGATGCCATTAAATCTCAAAAGTTTATCGGGAGCCACCTTAGTTTTATTAATAAAATAAGAACCAAATGTTTTTTTCTAAACAATTAAATGAGTTTCCCATAAAGTTAATATTAAGTTAATTAAACGACAATTTTAGTGGTAAAAAATACATAGATTTGGGGCCAAAAAGTCTGGAAAGTTAACGGATTTATTAACCTTGATTATATTAAATAATATAAAAAAATAAAATAAACGACAATTATAACTATCAAATGAGCGGGAAAATTTTCCTAGGATTTATCAGGAGCAACCTAGCTTTATACACCAAATCACTGTTTTTATTTCTAGGTTTTACGGTCTTCAAAATATGGTCTCCGTCTACATCGTGGGCAAAGTAACCGACGCCCTTGAAGGAGTTCTAATGACTAGCAGTAAATTGGAGCATAAATGCATCCAATGAATATATAATCCCTTCAACAATGTTATTATCACCAAAATCAAATGCCCAACAAACACTACATCTGCATCCAATGAAAATTAGGTAAGTATTTTTTTATTTTTTTTTTATTTTTTCTTATAAATGTGTTGATGTATTTAATTGAAGCTGGAAATTGTTATCTTTAGTATTATCACTAACATACTTAGTAATTACGTTTCTTATCTTACAGAAAACCTGCAAACCATGGCTCCTGATTCTATTGTGCCTCTTAAAGATTTACATGTCAATCAACAAATATGGACAATAAAACCTAAAGTTGTCCGAGTCGGAGATGAAATAATTTGTGGAACAGACTTTTCTGTGAAGGTTCATTAAAGCTGATTATGATCGATGATGAAGTAAGTTTCTATCTAAACTTTAAAAATATTGTTTTTATAATGGAACATATTACAAACTAAATTACCCAAAATTGATTAAAGGAAGTAAGAATTGGGGTAGTAATATTTAACGATGATATCATATATCTCGATCGTTCCTTCTCATTGCATAAGACAACTTACATCATTTTAAACGGTATTGTTAAACAAAGCAAGCCAATGTATTTTGGTCCACATCCAAAGTTTGAATTAGTATTGAAAAAGACTACCATAGTGAAGGAAGCGTCAAGCCCAATTACCGGAGAAAATATCATCTATAACTTCATGGCCTTCAAAGACATAGATATCATAATGCGAGTTAATTGCATTTACTACCCCTGTGAAATTCGCAACTGCACGATTCCCCCCTATCATAAAAAAAATAAGCATATACCCTATGCTTATTAGTCAAAGGCGAAAACCCCCCTTGGAGCTGATCGTGCGGCTCACTCGCCCCGTTTGCGATTTTTTCATGTTTGTAACCCCCTCTTCTGCTTCTTTTATTTCCAAGGGCGACTGAAGAAAACATTGCCTCGCCTGCAAATTTGACAAATCATATTTGTTACCAAGAAAGCTAAATGTATAGTAAAAGATCAAAAAATACATAGACCATATAGTTTTAAAAGGAGTAAATTAATATTTTAATGAATTTGACATTTTCTAATACGTAGACAACTACAGAATATCATAGTACCCATAGAGTACCACAGTATTACATATGTATATAATTAGTTACCAAAAAACCTACATGTCCAAAAAAATTATTACATATCATTAAAGCAATACTCAGCCTATCGCCAATACTCGTAGAGTACTATAGTACCCATAGACAGTAGTACAAGAACACATAGATAATTACAGAATCATATAGAACAATAATCTTCACGAATCACCCAACCCAATAACGTTTACATAATATACAGTACAGTAGCACTCATGTAATAAAAAATCTAGAATTTATACTACAATCTTTAGATAATGAACTACAAAACAAACCACCAAAATATTTTTGTATAGATTTTTGTCATAGACACCAGAAGACTTTAATATAATCAAACAACAAAACATATGTATGTTCAATCGTACCTGGATCTAGCGCAATTATGTCTTGCGTGCCTTTCATCCTCATCTCTCCCTGCGAAATCGATTTTGTAAAAACCCTAGTTTTTTTATTTTGTAAAACGAAAACTGTAAATTACAAAATCAAAATCTTACTCGATATATGAGTAGGCGTAGACATTGAAATTAATAGATAGCGACGAAAGTTGATTTCTTTTGTTGTATACTACACCAGTGTTCCCCGTCCGATTTGCAGAATAGAGAGAAAGGAAAGAGAATAAAATTGGGTGGGATATGATGCAGTTAATAAGGGATTTGGGAAATTAAAATCACCTATATTAGTAATGGCGAGATTAGTGGGATTTTATTTCATCTTGTCAAATCATAAAACACACGGCGTTAAAAATCACCGTAAGGGTAGTATAGGCACTACTTTACAAAAGGATGTGGGGCTAATGTTTTTTCGGGCTTGGGAGTAGCTTCTAATATGTTTTCCCACTTGGGATGCATATCTTAAAGCCCCTTTTTTTTTTCCATTTTATATATTTATATTTAAGGGCGAATGGCAAAAATGGTCATCACATGGATATTAAATGCATTTTGGTCCACAAAAAAAACTGTCTCTCAATTAAATCCATCCCCATGTCTTTAGTCTAAAATACCCTCAATAATATAATTCTTATCAATTCCACCCATTAAGCTCTAACTTCCTTAATATTACACATTGACCCCGGATTTAAACAAATATATCACATTAACCCCCAACCCTTTTTTTTTTCAGAAAATAATTTTTTTCTGAAATATTTTTTTTCCGGCCAGTTTCCAGCGTAGAATATTTTTTTATTTTTTTTTTTGAAAACATTTTTTTTTCCTGAAATTTTTTTCCGGCCGGTCAACCACCGTTGACCGCCGATCTCCGGCGTTGACTTTTTTGTTTTTTTTTTTTTGAATTTTTTTTTCTTAAAAAAAAAATATTTTAACTAATATTACTGTTTTGGCTACTAAATTACTGTCTCAGAGAGTAATATAACTGTTTGGGAGAGTAATATTATGAATATTATTTTCCCGAATAGTAATCTTATTAATATTATTGTCTAAGACAGTTAAATTACTGTTGGAGACAATAATTTAGCATCCAAGGCAGTAATTTTAATTAAAATATTTTTTTTTAAGAAAAAAAAAAAAAAAAGTCAATTAACAGTTAAATTACTGTCTCCGACAGTTAAATAACTGTCGGAGACAGTAATTTAGCAACGAATACAGTAATATTAATTAAAAATATTTTTTTTAAGAATAAAAAAGTCAATTAACAGTTAAATTATTGTCTCCAACAGTTAAATAACTGCTGGAGACAGTAATTTAGCAACGAATACAGTAATATTAATTAAAATATTTTTGAAAAAAAAGTCAGTTAACAGTTAAATTACTGTCTCCGACAGTTAAATAACTGCCGGATACAGTAATTTAGCAGCCAAGACAGTAATACTAATTAAAATATTTTTTTAAGAAAAAACAAAATTATAAAAAAAAAAAACAAAAAAAAAAGTCAACGCCGGAGACCCGGCGGTCAACAGCAATTGACCAACCGGAAAAAAATTTCAAGAAAAAAAAGAAGTTTTTCAGAAAAAAGAAAAAAAAAAAAAAAAAAAAACAAAAGTCAACTCCGGAGACCGGTGGTCAGCGCTGGTCAATGCCGGCGACCGGCGGTCTCCGGTGGTGGCGGGTCAAAATTTGGGTCAAAATTGAAATTAGGATTTTCCTTATTTGCAAATAAATTTGAATGAACTGGATTTATTTGAAAGACAAAAAAATTGGATGTCCCTCTTTTAATTAAGTGCCCTTGTCATGGGCCTATTTGCCATTACCCCTATATTTAATAATATTTTGTAAATTGTATTTGTTTAAAATAGAAAAAGAAAATTAAGATTTTATTAAATATAATAAAACAATTCCTAACGTGTAATATAACAAACTTACTCGGGGTATTTTGGTCCTTTCACAGCTGGTCAATGGAAATAAAGTAAATGGGTTGAATGTGCATTCTAAAAGTAAGCATAGGGGTATTTGCTAGTTTTTTTATGACAGGGGGAAATCGTGCAGTTGCAAATTTCACAGGGGTAGTAAATACAATTTACTCATCAGAATGCATAATACACTAATAGAAAATTTGCTTATTACTATGAAATTTTTTGCTACGGTAAAAAAACGTAATAAAAGATATTTTTTTACTACGGAACAATTTTGAAGTTGTAGTAAATACTAGGATTTACCGAAGCAACAAAGTATTTGGTACGGCCATTTATCGTAGCAATGCTTTTGTCACGCCCGTATATGCTACGGGCCAAATGCGTAGCAAAAGCCTTTTTTAATACGAATTTGATACATTTTGCTACAGTTAATGATCGTAGTAAAAAACAATTTTTCTACTAGTGATAATAAGTCAATTGGTATGCATATTTTTTAATTGTGAATGCTTGTAATCTTTCTTCCATTTTTTGATTGTGTGTGTTTATTTTTAATAGATGTATGTGGGATGCTCATCAAAGTAAAGCCATCAAAGACAACAACGACATCGAGGGGAGGAGAAAAAACTATGCGAGAAGTAACCATTGTGGACAAAGAGTAATTACAATATAACTATATTTTCATTTTTTAAACAATATTTCCGAAACGATTTGATTTTTTTGGGATTTACGTGATTTCGATTTTATATTAAATTTTAATTAAAAATAATAATTATAAAACATTTGTTTTAACAAGACGCAATGCGTCTTGTTAAAAGTCCATTTTCATGTAGTGTTGTATATTGAAGGCATGTGAGATGCACATGCCATTTTCCATCCAACTTAACTGAAAAATAAACGGCGGACCAATTCTGTCATAAAATGGCATGATTAAGGACTACGATTGTAACTCTAAAATGTTTAGGGATAATTTTGAAAAAGTGAGTAAACTATAAGGACTAAAAATGTAATTTTCCCTACTTTCCACTAATAAAATATAGTAATAAAAAACAAAAATGTATATCGTTCCTCAATGTAATATAGTGGCAACTTATTTCATATTACACATTCGATAAATAAAGTAAGGTGAATCTAAAACAACAATTCATATATATCTCCAACTGTTGGTTTTTTTGCTTGTCCTACCTGTAGTTGTTTGTTGTGCTTGTGTATCCATATTTGTATATATACTATGCAGGATTATATATAGAGTTAACATTCTGCTAATAGAAGTCTTATTTCTAACTATATAGCCAATGATGTAAAAAAGATAAGCACAATACAGGTTGGCTGAAAATGAAGATTTATTGAAGATTCATGAAAGGACAATGATGTGGAAAATGAAAGCAGCAACGGAGATTACACTGCACGATCTAATTTATAAATGAGAAGCGCTTAACAAGGTAGAAGAAAATAGTATTATGTTCTGTTTATAGATCCCATATAAGATAGAAAATACTTTTTCAAGGGAACAATTGAAAAAGTAGAAAACACGTCAAATCTATGATACGATTCGTGCAACAATTGCATGGCATCCGCCATCAAGTTTGAAGAGCAACTAACTTGTCCAAAATGCCTATATACAATTCCAAGGTAATAAAAAAATGGGGTAAGTACAGATAAATCCCCAAATACAAACTTAAAGCGCGGATCAGTCCCTACAGACGTTTTATAGGCGGACCAGTCCCTACTGCAGAGTTTCACATGCAGTTCTGTCCCTATGTTTGGATTATTATATTATTATTTTTTTCTCTCTCTCTCTTTCTTCATTTAATTTTTCGCTTTCTTCTTTTTTTCTTTCTTTTCTCTTTCCTCTTTCCTCTTTTTCTCTTTCTCTTTTCTCTTTTCTTTCTTTGCCCGTTCCAATTGAAAACTCAATTTTCAGTTATTTTTCTTCAAACAAGAAACGAAAAGGCGCACGAAAAAACTCGTGAAGAAAACGAAATGAAAAAGATGAAAGAGACCCATTCTCGAAGAATTGTGAAGGGGAAGAAACAAGATTTTTTTTTTCTAGTCACATATTTAAAAGATGTTTGATAGTTTGATATAGGTTCTGAGAAGGACGCTTCTCGTATTATTTTTTGAAACATTTTGTGTTTTATGTGACTGCAGTAGTATATGTCGTATTAAACAATAGTATTGCTGGTGTGGTTGGATGGTGTTGAAATAAGAGATGAGAAGTACTAGTATTGCTAGTCATGTATTAGAATAAATGCGTCAACATAGTACGCTTATGTCTAGAATCAAGTATATTTGGTTCAGTGGTGAAGTACGTGTTGTATAAGTGAGTATCATTTCGGCATTTTGAGGCATTTTGAACTCTAAACGCAACATCATTGTTCATCAATCTTAAAATAGTCATTTAAAATATATTTTATGTCCCTCCCACACTCACTAATCACTAAAATTATTATGAAATTGGTACAATTCAATTCATTATAATTATGTTACAATTTATTCTACATAAAAATGAATGCATTACACCGGTGATGCTCGTGTTGTCCATTCATCGAGTACGCTTCTTTCAATGAAAAAGTAGATGTTCTCCATTTATATGGTACGCCTGCTTCATAGATATTATTTTGGGACCAATGCAACAATATAAACTCATTTTATGAGGCATTCCTTAATTTTATGCCTAATTACATGAAATGAGATAACGTGGGAATCCATCAACATCAATTATGGTAACATTTGAGAAAAATACTAGTCATGCATACAAGCCTTGTACTATATGTGAATATCATGTAGGAAATCAAACACATTTGTGGACTCCAAACGTAACACCAATGTTCACCAAACTTAAAATACTCATCTAAAACATAATTTATGCATCTCCCATACTAATTCATCATTAAAATGTCAAGGAAATTGGTTCAACTCAATTTATCACAAAATATAGTATGTTCTGTTCCACAAGTTATAATTACAATGTATAAACTGGTAAAGTTAGAGTTATTCAGACATATAGTATTGTAAGTTTATTCATAAAGTATATGTTGTCCATTTATATTGTAGTGCTATATTCTTTGTATTATTGTGGGGCCAATGCATCCATAAAATATCATTTTAAGACGTATTTCTTCATTTTAAGACTATCAACATAAATTATGGCAACATTTGAGGGAAATTTTAGCTCTACGCATGAGCCTTATACACTTATATGAGTATCATGTAACAAATCCAACACATTTATGATATCTTGTACACTTATATGAGTATCATGTATGAAATTCAACATATTTATGGCATTTTACACTCCAAAACGCAATAATAATGCTCACCAACCTTAACATACACATCTACAACATAATTTATGTATCTCCCATACTAATTGATCACTAAAGTGTCATAGAAATCGGTATAACACAATTCATCACAAACTATAGTCCGGTGTGTGAAACATGTAAGTACAGTGAATACTGAATACACATGTGAAGTACATATCTAGAATTGACACGGTATCTTCAAATAAACTAGAAAATAGTTGTTGTTCATTAGTATGGTACGCTTATAATATTTATATTTATTTGTGGCCAAGTCAACCATATAAAATCAATTCATGACAAAATATAGTACCATGTGTTCAACAGGTAAGTGCAATTCATCACAATATATGGTACAATGTTTTCAATATAATGTACGAGTAGAGCTGACCAATAGTATTGTTAGTTCTATAACAGAGGATATATTCCTGCAACTACATACACATAATTACAATTATATCAAATATAACCTACTATAAAGTTCCACTACTAGTACTTCCAATACTCTCTTTCAACACCATCCAATTGCACTAGGAATACCACTATTGCATATGGCACATACTACAACATCACCAAGAATAATACAATAAACCTTTTTCCCATTTCCTATATCAAAGTCATCAAACATCATACATCAAATCCTTGCTAGGAGTAAAAAATATTTGGGAACATGCTAATGTCGCCGAAGAATAATACCCAAGAAAGGAGTGTTCAAAATCGACAATAAATAAATGATCTTTACAAACTCGAACAACAAAATAACAGATATTGGAACCGAGCTAATGATTAGGGGAAACAAATCAAATCTTATTTCTTCCCCTTCACCATTCTTCGAAAATGTGTCTCTTTCCTCTTTTCTTTTTGTTTTTTTTCTTCTTCTACTACCTTGGTTCTTCCTTTTCTTTGTTCTTGTTGCTTCATTGGTATTGATTTAGGAGTTTGTTTTCTTGCGCCTTTTCGTGTTCATTTTCGTTTATTGTTTGAAGAAAAATAACAGAAATTGAATTGGAACGGGCAAGAAAATGAGAGAGATCGAGAAGAGACATAGAAAAAGAGGAAAGAGGAAAGAGAGAAGAAAGAGAAAAGTAAGAGAGAGAAAATGAAAAAAATATGTAATTTCAGATTAAAGTAAAGGGTATTTTAGAATTTTCACTTACCTCTAGGGACTGAACTGCATGTAAAACTTTGCATTAGAGACTGATACGCCTATGAAACGTCTGTAGGGACTAATCCCCACTTTAAGTTTGTGTTTGGGGATTTATATGTACTTACCCCTAAAAAAATACAAAAGAAAAGATATAATAATACTTTATTTGAGATATAAAAAAACATTTGTATAATTTCAGATACAGATTGATCTTGATGGCCACACAAGAAGCAGAATGTGCAAACATGACATTGTTTGAAGAGGTAGCAAGAATTTACATTTGGATGCTCCATTGATGATTACCTTAAATCAATAGAATAGGTAAATAATCCGGTGCGATCTTATTTCACACACAAAATATAAAAACATATAATGTGTATATATTTGTTTCCTTATAGGGGGAAAATAATTCCAAATACCTTAGAGCACTAAGTTTCCAAGCATCCAGAAAATTTTACTTTCTCATGACACCAAACAACTCCATTTCAATATCCAATGGGCAACTAAAGGCTGTAGCCGAAGCGATCGAAAAGATAGGGCCTGAGATAAATAAAGAGAAGGAACCATCTTGAAAACGGTGTCATGGAGAAATTGACACAATTGAGGTTGAAGAATTAACATTCCAGTGAAGAAGATATTTCTAGCAAAAAAAAGAGGCTCATCAAAAAGAAAATATCCTTGAACGATTGAAGATTGTAGCCGACACACTAGAGCTTACACTAAATAAAGAGAAGAAATCAAACGCAAAAAACAATCAGAATATGATGTTTCCAGCAAAAAAAGGACGCTCGCCAAGAAGAAAATATCCAATTGAATAGAAAAGATAGAGCCTGATCTAAAAAATAAGAAGAAATCCACCTTGCGGAAAATTGAGACAGTTGAGGTTGAAGAACATTCCAATGAAGAAGATGTTTCTAGAAGAAAAAAGCGGCTCACTAAGAAGAAAATAAATATTGTCACGATTTTTTATGATGACGAAACCCTCCAAGATTGGAAAATGAAAAACAAAAGAAGAGGGGTGCGTGCTATCAAAATGAAAAGTGAAGAAGAGTAGTCTAATGCTATTTTAGTGTTTCTTTGATTATTTTCAGATTACTTGCATTGACTTTATTAGTATTTGATTTTTTGACATGATATCAGCACGTTGTCATATCTTTTGTAATAGTCCAGATTTGAGGATCTTCGCAATGGCCACAACATTAATAATAGCCTATGTATTTCCTTCAATACTATCCCCTTCTTATGCGCTTCCTCAACATGCAAATATGCATAGTTGTGGGACTTCATAGTTCGTGCTATTCTTCTCTCTTAGGTAAGGTTTAATTACAAAAATCCCCCTATTGAAACACCCTCATGAGTTCTGTTGTCGTCTTACGCAGTCCTCTTATGATGTTATTTTTTATGGAATATTTTTTATTCCATGGAATATTCCTCTGAAACTGTCATTTTTCCAATTGAGGGGTAATTGTAATCATATTAATTATTTACGAGGTAAATTATAATATATGGAAAAAAAGTTATTTTAGCATTTTTTATTTGAAGTTACAAATATTTTGATTTTTTATTTTGATTTTTTTTTAATAATGTTTCAATTTATAACAACCTAAATGCAAAAAGTATATATTAAATATAAATAAATTATAAGAAAAAAGAAACGAAGAAAAAAAAAACCACTAAGTGACTAGAGAAGTCATCATTTTTACTTATTTTTTTACAATGACATTAGGGTAATTGTCAATATATTAACTTTTTTTAAAACACCATAAGGGGTCTATGTAAGACGACAACATACCACATGTCGATTTTTGTAATTACTCATACATGAGGTGATTTTTGTAGTTAGACATTATCTCAGGGGCGATTCTCATAATTTAACCTTTACTTTTTTTCAAATATCAGAACAAAAAAACGTGAAAAAAAATTATATGAATGTAAACGGTCAAATACTGGTCAGAGGGGGATTTCGTAATCACACAAACATGAGGACCATTTTCATAATTAGGCCTTAGTTGAGGTGTTTTTTTCGTAATTAGCTCAAAAGATAAAGGGGTAATGGCAAATAGGCCCATGACAAGGGCACTTAATTAAAAGAGGGACATCCAACTTTTTTGTGTTTCAAATAAATCCAGCCCATTCAAACTTATTTGCAAATAAGGAAAATCCTTTTATATATACCAAAATTACCTCCAATTTATTGAAACTCAATTCAACTCCAATTTCATGATTTACACCCCAATTTAGCCCAATTTCATCAATTAACCAATTTTAACCCTAATTTCAATTTTGACCCCAATTTTGCCCCGCCACCACCAGAGACCGCCGGTCGCCGCCGTTGACCGCTGGTCTCTGGCGTTGAATTTTTTTTTTTTTTTTTGAAATTATTTTTTTCCTAAAATTTTTTTCCGGCCGGTCAACTGCCGTTGACCGCCGGGTCTCCGGCGTTGACATTTTTTTTTTTTTTTTTTTTTTTTTTTTTTATAATTTATAATTTTGTTTTTTCTTAAAAAAAATATTTTAATTAATATTACTGTCTTGGCTGCTAAATTACTGTCTCCGGCAGTTATTTAACTGTCGGAGACAGTAATTTAACTGTTAATTGACTCTTTTGTTTTTTTTTTTTTCTTCAAAAATATTTTAATTAATATTACTGTATTCTTTGCTAAATTACTGTCTCCAGCAGTTATTTAACTGTCGGAGACAATAATTTAACTGTTAATTGACTTTTTTATTCTTAAAAAAAATATTTCTAATTAATAATACAGTATTCGTTGCTAAATTACTGTCTCCGGCAGTTATTTAACTGTCGGAGACAGTAATTTAACTGTTAATTAACCTTTTTTTTTTTTTTTAATTTGTTTCCTTAAAAAAAATTATTTTAATTAATATTACTGCCTTGGATGTTAAATTACTGTCTCCAACAGTAATTTAACTGTCTTAGACAATAATATTAATAATATTACTGTTCGGAAAAATAATATTCATAATATTACTATCCCAAACAGTAATATTACTGCTGAGACAGTAATTTAGTAGCCAAGACAGTCATATTAATTAAAATATTTTTTTTCCAAGGAAAACAATGAAAAAAAAAAAAAAGTCAACGCCGGAGACCGGCAGTCAACGGTGGTTGACCGGCCGGAAAAAAATTTCACGAAAAAAAAGTTTCAAAAAAAAAAAAAAAAAAAAAAGTCAACGCCGGAATCTGGCCGGAAAAAAAAAAACATTTCAGAAAAAAAATTATTTTCTGAAAAAAAAAAGTTTTGGGGGTTAATGTGATATATTTGTTTAAATTCGGGGTCAATGTGTAATATTAAGGAAGTTAGAGTATAATGGGTGGAATTGATAAGAATTATATTTTTGAGGGTATTTTAGACTAAAGACATTGGGATGAGCTTAATTGAGAGACTGTTTTTTTTGTGGACCAAAATGCATTTAAGTTCCATGTGATGGGCCTTTTTGCCATTTGTACAAAGATAAAGTATGTCTCTTCTTTAGTAGTCCTTTTTATTATACCGTGACATTTAAAATTCATTTAATTATACAATTCCTAACTCAAAAAATATAATCTAATTGAGACCATTTTTAAATTGTACTCCCTCCGTTCCAATTTAAGTGACGTTTTGGGTTGTTGCACATATATTAAGAAAATCAATTAATGTGTATAGATTATAGTAAAAAGCATAGAAAAATACTAATATATCCTTGACATTAATTGTTTTACAACTAACTAATCAAGAGTGATATAGGGTAAAATTGAAAATGTTAGAATTTATTTCGTGCAGATTAAATTATTTGTGTCAGATTCAGTTTTTTCGTTACTGTTGCGTGAAGTGTTGCAGCAGTTAGTGAAACAGTTTGTAAAAACAGAAATAAACGAGACACAAATTTAATGTGGTTCGGATACAATTGTACCCTACATCCACGGGGATCTGCAAATGAAATTTACTAATTTTTAGTTTTACGAATACAATAGTAGGACTTAATCAAAATACAAAGACTCCCTCTTTGTTGACGCCGTTCTTGTATACTACGTTGAATTATAAATCTTCAATTCATAGCACGTCCTTTGCTCCGCTCGGTTGAACTCCCTTCAACGCTGAATCCCTCAATCGGCGGATCGATCTCCTCCCGAGATCTGTTTAGGCCCCTCTCCCGAAGAACCGATCTTCTTTTTATATAGAAGAAGAAAACTTGTGATACTCGTTGAATCTTGGTGTCTTCACCACAAAGCCTTGAAGCCGGTATATCTTCTATGAAAAGAACGTATCACGATGGATCAATAGAAACGAGAGCCAATAATATTTTCTCTGTATATTTTCTCTCGATACAAAGTCACTGTAGGAGCAACAAAGAAAAGAGAAATCTTTTTCTCTCAATAAAGGCACACAACAGCAACAAAGAAAAGAGAGATTTGTTTCTCTCCAAAAAGACACACGGTATTCTGTTGCTGCTTCTCTTTTTTTTATATAGCCTGGGAAAAACTCCTGTATAAGCAAACAAATTAAAGTTAGATACGTACACGAGATTTATAAGATACATATCTAATAATATATTATTAAAATAAAAGAGAGATCCCATATAAATAATAATATTCCAATTAATGACAATATAAGAAAAAATAAAAAGGAATTATCCCTTCTCTTGATTCTCACACGTCTGTGTGAAATATATGGAATGAAAGAATTCTTCTTACACAAGACTTCTACACAAGTCATTAAGTTAAGAATAACTCTTTTGAATTAATAAGATAGTTTCCTATATAAAAGAAACAATTAATGACAAATTAAAGAATTAAAGTAAACAAGGAGACTTCCCTTTTGTGTTTCACCGTACATAAAGACTTGTTGCACAAGTCTTTACTCATCCCTTATTTATTAGAATCCAATTAGATTCTAACAATCTCCCCCTTTGTCATTGATTGATTCTAATCATTTTCTCCCCCTAAGTAAAACGCCTGAAAATAAAACAATAGAGGATAGAAGAAAACAATTAAAACTAAAGATCATCCTCAAAATTAAAGGAACAACTCATCATCATCATCTCTTTCAGCAACAAGAGTGGCATCAACTGCTGCAATAGTAAGTGCCACAGTTACAGCAACTGTTCAAGCAGTAGTGGCTTCAACAGGTGGTTCACAACGGAGTCAGCCTCTCCTGCATGTGTTTCTCCTCCTGTAGGTGGTACTTGAGCAGCTCCTCATGTAAATGACTTCATTCTTCCCCTTTGCTTACTTGGCTTGGTAGACTTGGAGGGCGGTGGAGGGTGACGTGGTAAATCATCCACGTCAGCATTAGCTCCTTCTTTTATATTATTGTGAAGACCTAAACCAATTAATGACAATAAACACAATATTAAAAAGGTGAAATTCCTACACGTTCATGTGATTAATATGAAGATATAATTTATTTATTCTCAAATTATCTAATGAGATAACTAAGGAAAATATGTTCCTCATATTAATACACATCTCCATAGAATTGCGCTTGATGTTGTGGACTTAGAATCCCACAGAGATTCTAACACTCTCCCCCTTTGGCATTGATTGGTCAGAATATTAACTCCACATAAATATATGATACATGCATGAACAAGGGTCAGCAAATTCAAAATAACATCTGCAAATATAAACGGTTGCAACAATTTATCAAACAGTTCAGCAGATAGTGTAAACTGTAAATAAACCATAGTTCCAAAAATAAATTAGATAATTCGTTCAGATAAGCACGAGATAAAAGGATATGCGGTAGCAGGAACAACTTCTCTTCACAATGCTCATTATGTGTCTTGTATTTCTGCACTATTCCAGCAACTGTCTGATGCATTGTTTCAACAGTTGTCTGAACTCCCCCTGCAATCCTGCACTGTTCCAGCAACTGTTAGATGCACTGTAGCAACAGTTGTCGGAACTCCCCCTGTGTTCAGGCCATCGTTACTGTTCTTTTCTCCTCCTTTCTGGGCAATCACCATGCATAGAAAAATCAACATGGACTAATGATCTTGATGTGTCGAACAATCTGTTCAAACACTTAACAATAAGATCAAACGAAGAGATAATCTTGAAAGTAAGTGAGAACAATCACCATACATAACGTGCACACAAAATCACAAACTCACAACTCAATACCACACGATAATTGCAATGCGAAAATCAAAGGATAATGATATCAAATCCAACATTAAATAACAAAGACTACAAACTTTGCCAAACTTCATACGAAACGTGGAACTGTGAGTAATAGGCCCAATAGATCCGGTTGTAACAAAAAATTAAATTTAACCGGCACATAAACAAATATCCTGTCGCTCTCCCTTTTTTTTTTTTTTTTTTTTTTCTAAATAATGCCTAATGCAAGACAAGAAGTAAACATGAGAAATAAACATGAGTGAAGAGACATATGTGAATAGGATACTTCATGGACAAACAAAACATATGGGATTTATCTTCACATTCACGATAAGCGCAATCCCCAAAAATCCGACTGCCAATGCAACCTATAAACTTCATAATCCCAAGTCAAGCACAAAGATGCTCTTATTAAGTAGCGTACACACACGTCTAATGGTATCTTTTTCCCATGAAAAACAGAGCAATTAAAAAGAACGAGATTATGGTGGTCGTGCAATGTGTAGTCCCCTGGGCTTTCTAATTGAGCCTTGTAGTGAGTGTTCGGTCAAGTGGTTTACTGGCTCAACTCAACTAGGCTTTGAACTCACTGACCATATATATAATTTATATTGGCCGTGCAATGTGTAGTTCCCTGGGCTTTCTAATTGAGCCTTGTAGCGAGCTTTCGGACACGTGATTTACTGACTCGACTCAAAAATGCTTCGAACTATTCACTGACCAAATGGTTGTAGATATATATATTAGTAACAGTAGTTCAAGATTAGCTTACACTCATTAAAAGAGGCAGCTTTTCCCGATAAAAACATCCAACCATGACAAGACTATTCAGAGAAATAAATAAGTTGGAGCCTTTTAAGTAATCATTTTGGGAATTGATGACGTTCTACCCCCACAAAGTTTAGAAGTACACGAAGTACCAAATTCACGTTTGTCTCAATCATATGTAGTATGCTTAATGCAGGTCCTATATGAGATGCAAAAACATATGAAGTATCCTACCACTAAAAGTTGCAAGTTTGAACACACAGACTGTTGCAACAGTTCATGCAACTGCATCAGATTAAACAACATAAATTCCTAGCGATTTTCGCAAGGAATCAAATCTCTGTGCATCAAGGGTTTTTGCAAAAGCATCAGTTAATTCATTCTCCGTTGCAACATAATCAATTGAGACAACCCCCTTTTCGACCAAGCTCCTTATGAAACAATGACAAACATCAGTAAGCTTAGTTCTCGAATGGTGAATTCGATTCATAAACTTATTTTTCGCATACAAATTATCACAATTCAGATTACCAAGTTTTTTATTCCCCAAAGTAGCTTTGTCACCAGAACTGTTGGAACAGTTAGTACTATCATCACATGATTTTAATGATTTTAATGAAGTAATGGCAGATAAACAATTAAGATCAGACTTTTTTACCCAGATTTTTTGTTGAGTTTTATTCACTAAATCAACCTTTATCTTGGGTTTGTGAGAAGACACAAAAGTGTGATCAATTTTAGCGGAAAGTGGTGAGCGGGCCATTATTCTTTTAACCATTTTCAAGTACTTAAAACATCTGGGCCGTATATGACCAAGAACATGACAAAAATGACAGGTAGGGACAAAAACTTTTCTTTGAGAAGATTTTGTTGATGCAACTGTCGCAACAATTTGTGAAACAGTGGATTGTTTAACAAAATTGATTTTTCTTTATGGATCCTCTTTTTGTTTCAATGCATCATTAGATAGCTGATTACCCTCTATACCTATACGACCATAGTTCGGCTGATTTTTGTTCAAAATTTCATTCAAAGTAAGCGTACCAGTATTAAACTTAGAAATAGCATCTTGGGTTTGAGCAAATTTAACCTTCAACATATCTGTTTCTCTACTAGTAGAAATAGCATTTTGTTCAAGAGTAGAAATTCTTACCTTCAACATTTCATTTTCTTCTATGAGAACACGCTTATCATTTTCAAGGCGCTTATTTACCTGAAATACTTCAACCCACTTCCGATACTTTTTTTTTCGTATACATCTTTGACCTCTTCGAGGGTTGACTCTTCATCATCACTACTGCTCTCAGAGTCACCTGCAAAATTAAATGGTGAAGTCAGACTATTGTCCTTATTTGAAGATAATTTATCATAACTGAAATCTGTCGGACAGACTGTTGCAGGAGTTCCCTCGGTTCTGCTCATCGAAGTAGTACCACTGAATGCCATAAAGTTAGTGGTTTGATCTTCTTTGTTGTTCTCATCCTCATCACTATCCTCTTTATCACTCGAAACAGTCGTGAGTGACATCTTGTTTTTCTTCAAAGTGTTCGCACACTCGGCCTGAATATGTCCAAAACCCCCACACTCTCGACATTGCATTCACCTAGACTTTGCATCATCAGAATAACCATTATTAGAAAACTTTTTAAAATTTTTAGGCTTAACAGACTTACCTGATTGAGAGGAATTTCCTCTATTTTCAATTTTTTGACGCAGGCTTTCGAGGTTATTTGACTGAATTGCTAAGGATTCTTCAACATCAATGTCATACTCATGAAATATTTGGCCTTGTGAGATGCCATGGGAAGCTTCAGACTGGTATGCCCACATTCTTCACCTTTTTCTTTTCTCGAATATTTGCTCTAAAATTCATTTCTTGGGTTTGCAGTTTACCCATGAGTTCATCTAGCTTTAGTGTATTGATATCTCTCACTTCTTCGATTGCTGCAACTCTGTAAGCGAATATTTCTGGTAATGAACGTAGTGCCTTTCTTACCAACTTTGTTTCCGAGTATTGTTCACCTAGTGCATACGATTCATTTGAAATATCACACAGTTTAGCGTGAAAATCAGCAATCGTCTCGTCCTCCTCCATATGAAGACTAGCATCTGCAGCTTAGATGTTTTAACACTTGATGTGCCTTCATACATCACTTGTAGGATCTCCCATGCCCTTTTTGCTGATTCACATGATGATATCAGTTTGACTGATTGTCACCAACGCCACTGAAAATTGAGTTTATCGCCCTTGAGTTGTAATTGGCAAGTAATATCTCTTCATTAGTCCATGATTCTTCTGGTTTTACCGTTTGCATACCATCCGTTCCTTTAGCCATGGGCGGGTTCCAACCAGTCACGATAGCACGCCAAGCTCGTTCATCAACAGACTTGATGAACATCTTCATCTTCGATTTCCAGTAAGTGTAATTCGATCCATCCAAGAGAGGTGGTCGTACTGTAGACGCTCCTTCACGATGAAGCATATCTGCTCAAAACAAATAAAAAATTAAATCCCAAAATCTCACTAAGTGTATCTAGTGACAGGCTCTGATGCCAATTGTTATAATTTATTTCGTGCAGATTAAATTATTTGTGTCAGATTCAGTTTTTTCGTTACTATTGCGTGAAGTGTTGCAACAGTTAGTGAAACAGTTTGTAAAAACAGAAATAAACGAGACACAAATTTAATGTGGTTCGAATACAATAGTAGGACTTAATCAAAATACAAAGACTCCCTCTTTGTTGACGCCGTTCTTGTATACTACACTGAATTATAAATCTTCAATTTGCAGCACGTCCTTTGCTCCGCTCGGTTGAACTCCCTTCAACGCTGAATCCCTCAATCGGCGGATCGATCTCGTCCTGAGATCTGTTAAGGCCCCTCTCCCGAAGAACCGATCTTCTTTTTATATAGAAGAAGAAAACTTGTGATACTCCTTGAATCTTGGTGTCTTCACCACAAAGCCTTGAAGTCGGTATATTTTCTATGAAAAGAACGTATCACGATGGAACAATAAAAACGAGAGCCAAGAATATTTTCTCTGTATACTTTCTCTCGATAAAAAGTCATTGTAGAAGCAACAAAGAAAAGATAAATATTTTTCTCTCAAGGAAGGCACACAACAACAACAAAGAAAAGAGAGATTTGTTTCTCTCCAAAAAGACACACGGTATTCTGTTGCTGCTTCTCTTTTTTTTATATAGCCAGGGAAAGACTCCTGTATAAGCAAACAAATTAAAGTTAGATACGTACACGAGATTTGTAAGATACATATCTAATAATATATTATTAAAATAAAAGAGAGATCCCATATAAATAATAATATTCCAATTAATGACAATATAAGAAAAAATAAAAAAAGGAATTATCCATTCTCTTGATTCTCACACGTCTGTGTGAAATATATGGAACGAAAGAATTCATCTTCCACAAGACTTCTACACAAGTCATTAAGTTAAGAATAACTCTTTTTAATTAATAAGATAGTTTCCTATATAAAAGAAACAATTAATGACAAATTAAAGAATTAAAGTAAACAAGGAGACTTCCCTTTTGTGTTTCACGGTACATAAGGACTTGTTGCACAAGTCTTTACTCCTCCCTTGTTTATTAGAATCCAATTAGATTCTAACAATATCCCCCTTTGTCATTGATTGATTCTAATCATTTTCTCCCCCTAAGTAAAACGCCTGAAAATAAAACAATAGAGGATAGAAGAAAACAATTAAAACTAAAGATCATCCTCAACATTAAAGGAACAGCTCATCATCATCATCTCTTTCAGCAACAAGAGTGGCATCAACTGCTGCATTAGTAAGTGCCACAGTTTCAGCAACTGTTCCAGCAGTAGTGGCTTCAGCAGGTGGTTCACAACGGAGTCAGCCTCTCCTGCATGTGTTTCTCCCCCTGTAGGTGGTACTTGGGCAGCTCTTCTTGTAAATGACTTCATTCTTCCCCTTTGCTTACTTGGCTTGGTAGACTTGGAGGGCGGTGGAGGGTGACGTGGTAAATCATCCACGTCAGCATTAGCTCCTCCTTTTATATGCTTGTGAAGACCTAAACTAATTAATGACGATAAACACAATATTAAAAAGGTGAAATTCCTACACGTTCATGTGATTAATATGGAGAGATAATTTATTTATTCTCAAATTATCTAATGAGATAACTAAGGAAAATATGTTCCTCATATTAATACATATCTCCATAGAATTCCACTTGATGTTGTGGACTTAGAATCCCACCGAGATTCTAACAGAAAATAATGAAATTAATAATGCATTGAAAATCTAAAATGACAAATAATTTGGGACAAGAAAAACTCTCTAAAAAGACATATAATATGGGACACATGGAAAACTATTTACTATAATTGGTTATTTACATCCATCTTATAGTCAAATAGTTATTCTTCCCACCCCACGGCCAGGGCATTTAAACATAATACTTTTACAATTAATTCATTAATTACACATTAATCATAATAATAATATTTTAAGAATAATAAACATGACGGTTATGTCCACAATATAGGAATATAGAAAGCAAGAACTTGTGCTACTTATTTCCTACTTTATCTTGTTTCTTGTAACAATCGTTTTTCGTTTTTGGTATATGCAGAGATCAAGTTCCTCTTTTTCCCGCACAAGTTTGTGATTGTTCTTATTGGAGAGTAATACGTGTCAGTACCGAATTCCTTCAAGGTATTGAAGTCTAACAGCTACATACGCCGTAGCAATATCGGTCGAGTTCTTGTTCGGTTTTGAAAATATGAGGACATCGAAGAAGAAATCGAATTCACGCCCTGCAATAATCTATTAAATTAAAAGGTCAGCCAATTTTATTTTTTTCTTGCATTCATATTCCAACAGGGTTTTTTAGTAGATTTTCTTTCTTCAACCAGGTTTTCTTGAATCATCGTATTTTCTTTCATCATATTTGTGGGACTGTGTCGTTATTATATAAATGTGGGTATAAGATTATATAGTTTCTTCTAATATTTTATTAGTCAAATTAATTTTCTTGAGTTGTAAGTAGCAAAGGAACATATTCATTTTGTCTGCATAACTATGATTAAGAGGGTGTTTGGCTAAGCTTATAAGATGTTAAAAGGAGCTTATAAGATGTTTTAGAGCTTATAAGCTCTTCCAAAGTGTTTGGTAATTTTTTTTAAAAAGATCTTATTTTTTTTAAATAAGCTGTTGAAGAGCAAATAAAATCTTTTAAAAAAAGTACCTCTACCCCACCTTTTTATTTAAGATCTTATATTGAGCAAAAATAGGAAATAAGTTGATTATCCAAACACTCTAAAAATTAATCCTAAAAATAAGATGTAACAGCTTATCAACTCTTAAAACATCTTATTAGACGTAAGAGTTTATCAGCTATTTGAAATAAGCTTAGCCAAACGCCCTCTAAGTTGTGTCTATTCATTTTACTTCACCCGAGTTTTCCATTTTGGGTCATTTCAAAATAGTATCCTACAGAACATTTTGTTCTAAGTTTCTCATGTATTTCAAACCATCAATACAAATGTGGAAGAATGATTTAAATATAAATACGCAAACAATGTATTATATTGCTAAGTTTCATTCAATCAATTAGAATGGACTGGTAGACAATGTTTTCGTACAGAAGAAACAATGTTGGTGTGTGGGTATCAAACTATGCCTTAAGTACATCTGTTGGAAGTCACACCATATTGTGGAAGCCACTCCAAAGACATGTCATCTCAATGACAAAAACAAAACTCATCAAATTAATTTCACTATACATTGCAAAAATTGAAATGTTCATCAAAACTTGAAATAAATAGAATGACAGATTATGTCATTTAGCCCAACATCAATCATCTATTTTTTTGTCTTCAATTCTTTTTTCATAAAAGATATTTGTCATGGCAAATTCAATGAGACAAATATAAACAAAATTTCCATGTCATGACTAGATCATATGTATACTATCATTTCTATCTTTATGTAATTGTTTGTTTATTTACATACTTTATACTTAAGTTACTGATTGTTTCACTTTGCAGCATATTGATTTCACAATGCTACGGCATAAACAAATTAATGATCAAGAGTCGAATTCTGGTAAGTATTATTTTCCATGATTTATTTAGTAATTCAAAATATTTCTATAGAATTATGTACGGAATAGTTTCTTATCCTAACATTATTATTTCAGATGTATTACGAAAACCAAGACTAGATAGGATGACGAGAAAATATGTCGCACTAACTCCTATAAAGAGACAAGAATACATAGATAAAGTTAACAGTGCCAGGAAAATGAAGAAGGTAATCAAGTTATTGGCGGATGACACGAATCACTGTGAAGAACTTATTCCATCCTCTTCAAATATGCCCTTGAATGAAAAATGATTAGTTTTGATAGAAAACAAATATGCAAATTTAACGACTAAGTGGCTTCTTAGAGCAAAAATGATTCCTCATCAACTTTTCGGAGGTAAAAAATATCTCTATAGTTTTTAAATTACATTGAAAATACAAATTCCATTTGTTTCAACCAAATTTATTGATTCAATATTTATTTTAATAGGTCAAACCATTTATAATCCCGTATGCTCAGAGATTCGTGAATTGAAAAAAGTACCTAATTGCATTCACTGCCATGCCATAAAATTTGAATAGGAGCCACCCACACTCTGTCGTGGCAATGGAAATGTTAGACTTGCTCCAATTCAAGTACCAAATGAATTGTACGATTTGTTTGTTTCTCAGTCCGAAGAGGCCATTAATTTTCGCCGAAATATCCGTAAACTAAATTCCATATTCTCCTTTACCTTATTCGGTGTGAAATTAGACAAAGAACTTTCTAGGCGTGGGGTTTACACCTTTCGAGCACAAGGCATGGTTTATCATGATCTTCCCGAACTATTTCCAAATGAAGCTGGCCCTGCTAATTTTCAGTTATATTTTGTTGAAACTGAGAAAGAGATCGAGTATAGGTTAATTTTTTTTAAAAATGCTGAATTGAAAGAAGCAATCATCAACAAAATTATGAACATTATGGATGCTAGCCCATATGCGAAAATTTTCAGAGCGTTAAAGGACTACCCTTCAATGGATGATGTTCATCTCCATATTTTAAAAGATGTGAACTTGGATCAACGAGTATATAATTCTCCAAAAGCGGAACAAGTTGCAGCTATTTGGTTAGAAGATAATATAACATCTGAATGAGATATTGTTGTTCATGCACATTCGGCCGAAGGCATAGAATAAAACATTATTACGGATGTTATGATAAGATGCAATACCCACTTGTTTTTCCAAGAGGAGATACAGGATGGCATCAAAATATTCCAAAAATAAGAACCCAAAGTATTGGTGATGCAGGCTAACCTACTGTATAAGAAGGTTCTATTTCTATTTACCTTCTCCATAATTTAAAAAATAATATCTACTCCATCTCATTTTATATATATATATATATATATATATATATATTGGATATTTAATAATATAGAGTGAAAACACGCAGCGCAATAACATAAAATAGAGAGGAGGAGTAGTGGAGAGGAGATAAAAATATGTTACTCACTCAATCAACACGAATATATATATATATAAACTCACTCAAGAACTTTCTTTTGATTCTCTCTAGAATACTTCTTGTTTTTTGACTTTCTCCAAATGAAAAACTACATAGCCTATTTGTAGGATTTTCCTAGCATGTATCTAAACAAATACATGAACAGATAATTAATAATATTCTTCCTCCATAGCATTATACATGAATCTCTCCAAAAGACACATTCATGTATTTTTCCACATTCATGAATTCTAGAACCTTCCATACTTTAAACTTGATTAATGAATCTAGCTTATTCATTTCCAACACGTCCCCCTAAGCTTGATTCACACATTCCAAGTTGACTACTCAACTTCTCCAACGATTCTCTCTTGAGGGGTTTCGTGAAGATATCGGCAATTTGATCTTCGGACTTCACGAACTTCACTTGAACTTCCTTCTTTGCAATGCACTCTCGGATGAAATGATATCGAGTATCAATATGTTTGCTTCGATCATGAAACACTGGATTTTTCGCTAGTGCAATCGCTGATTTGTTATCGACAAAAACTTGTGTCGAATCTTCTTGAACAAAATTGAGCTCCTTTAGTAAGCTCCTTAGCCATATTGCATGACATACACTCGATGTCGCGGCCACATATTCAGCTTCTACTTGACCTTTTCCCGTCAAAGCAGCTTGCATCTCGATAGCTAATATCTCATTGTGATTCACTAGCTTTTCATTGTGCTTCATTAACTTCTCGTTGTGATTCACTAGCTTCTCAATTTGTTCAGACAAAATCTTGAATTCAACTACGGCAGTTGATGCTAATTTATTAGCGTACGAACTTTCGATTTCAAGTTTCTTATTGCGTAGCTCTAGCTCCTTCTTTGACTCGGTTGCTTCAACTAATTGTTTTCTTTGTTCTTCAATCTCTCTTGCTTGAGCTTGTAGAGGCAACATATTATTTGACTCATTCACATTTCTAGTTGGTTGAATGAAGGTTCTCTGTTCGACAATACGAGAGATCACTTTTTGCAATTTGACATTGGTTTCTTGCAACTCCGTACATTCTGAGGTCTTTCGCTTGAGTTTCTCCTTAATTTTCCGATTATTTGCATCTTTAACCTCAAGTTCAAGGGACTTATGTTTTAACTGCTCCATTAATTCAGCTACTAGTGAGTCCTCCACTTTGTTACTTTAGTAAATGTGGTTGCTTGTACTAGAATCAAGATAACACAAGTTATCTTTTGCGTCTATCGATACCTCATAGGCCAAGAGGGATATCTCTGCAACTTCTTTTTCCATTGCTTCAACATAATGAGTCTTTTCATCATTTGACTCATTTCGACACTCCCAAGCATAGTGTCCGTATTTGTGACAATTGTAACATTCGCATATTTCTTGTCTTGACGTCGATTGAATCCTCCTCGTCCACGACCTTTTGTTGGTCGATTCTCTTTCTTCGTATCATCATTGTCGTACGAGGATTGTCCTTCACGACCTTTGCCACGACCACAACCACGTCCACGACCACGACCTCTACCTCTGCCTCGAAATCGTGCACCATCATATTTCGGTTGGTCGGCAAGGTTCGTCTTTGCTTGAAGGGCTTGTTCAACTTCGGGCCCTTTGTTTCGCCTCTTGATCTTCTCCTCATGGACTTGTAACTTGCCCAATACCCCGTTCACTTTAAGAATCTCAACATCGTTTGACACCTCAATTGCCACGACAATGTAGTCGAACTTAGGATCAAGGGATCAAAGTATTTTTTCGACCACTCTTCTCTCTTCCATTGTTTCACCATTTCTTTCAAGTTGGTTAACGATCAAAACCACCCTTGAGACGTAGTCGGAAACATCTTCGAAGTCTTTCATCTTCAAAGACTCGAACTCTCCACGAAGTGATTGGAGTCGTACCTTATTCACCTTATCAATGCCTTTGAAAGCATCGCTAAGAATATCCCACGCTTGCTTCGCCGTAGTAGCTTGAGAAATCTTCTCAAAGTTACTGTTGAGTGTAGATATTACACTCAATACGTTTACTTTACGTGGATCTTTTGTTTAGATTTAATTATATTTGTGCTTTAATTGATTGATTTTGTGTTT
Source organism: Erythranthe guttata (assembly GCF_056151865.1). Taxonomy (NCBI): domain Eukaryota; kingdom Viridiplantae; phylum Streptophyta; class Magnoliopsida; order Lamiales; family Phrymaceae; genus Erythranthe; species Erythranthe guttata. The sequence goes on along the minus strand of NC_142539.1, from coordinate 8,804,335 downwards.
TATAGGTGAAAAACGAGAATTAGATGTCCATGAAGGAAAAAAGATTAAAAAGAAAGGAAAAAGTTGCAAATAAGGAAACAAATCAAATTGGAAGAAGGAATCTCGCCACAGCTTTGACAGTGTCCACCATTTCGAGAATATCTCTCTCATACGAACTCCGAATTAGGTGATTTTGACGGCATTGGAAAGCTAATTTCAAGGGCTACAATTCTTATTTACACAACATTCCGAAATTCGGACTCCAACATGGGACAAATCGACGAACAAATCCTGATGGGGAAAAGTGGCGGAACTTGATTCCTATTAGGTTTCCACTACTTCCTTATCAAGAAAAGCCTATAAAAGCAACAAGTCTCTACACCATAGGCACGAAATTTTACACCACAAAATGCGAAGAACGAAGATCAACGAAGACTCAAGCATAGTTTTTCTTATCTCTTTTATTTATTCTATTTTGTTTATCATAAGAATTACGAGTAGCTAAGCTTTTAATGTAGGATTTTGTTGGAACCCTATGTGGGGATGGTGAACCCGTTTTCTTGAGATTATGCAATTATGATTTTATGATTATTTCTTCTACTTGTTATGATTGTTAGTGCATGAACTTGATCAATTTATGTGCTTTATCTGTGATTATTGGGATTGACTCGACAGAGCTATTTTGATAATTAGACGGTAAGTATAAGAACCTTCAAGTAGTTTTCACCGGATGAGTGTGTCAATTGCATGTGGTGTCGTAGACAGACATATATCACCTTAGGTAGCCATTTACGAGACTTGTTAGTTAATGCTTTATTCATAATTTGTTTGCATAGACATATAGTGAACCGTTTATGAATAATAGACTCATAATACACGCGACAGCGGGTTATGAGTAAATTAGTGTCTCGGGTTAATAATCATGAATCATATATTTCATAATTGAGGGGTTTTGGGTGAGCAATTCTTGCATAGGGGGAAGATAAAATCCTAGGTCCGTTTTTATAGATATTTTCTCGTATTTATTTGCTTTCATAATTAATTTAATTGTTTAGTTGATTAAATTTGACAACCTTGCGTAAGGTGGATAAAAATCATAATTGTTAGAATTTGGTACTTAGGATTTGATAATTTGCGTATTCCCTATGGGATCGACATCCGACTCTCACGAGTCCACTTTTACTACTTGTTTGCGATACGTGCACTTGCGTGTTAGGTATTTAGCACCCAACAGTTACTATCATCTACACCGAGTTGGATGATGGATAGCGCTCTTTGATCTTTCACCTTGGCTTCTTTGGATGTCTTCTTTGGGCTTGGCTTAATGAAGCCAAATTCTCCGGTTCAACGTATTCTTCTTCAACGGCTTCCCAAACGTCTTGTCCACCAAGGAAAGTTTTCATTTGTAAGCTCCATCGATCATAGTTCTCTTTTGCAAGCTTTTGAAATGGGAAAGCTCCATTTGTGGTTGCCATCGATCTTTTCTATTAAGACGTGGCTCTGATACCACTTTGTTGGATCGATTTAATAATATAGAGTGAAAACACGCAGCGGAATAACTTAAAATAGAGAGGAGGAGTAGTGGAGAGGAGATAAAAATATGTTACTCACTCAATCAACACGAATATATATATAAACTCACTCAAGAACTCTCTTTTGATTCTCTCTAGAATACTTCTTGTTTTTTCACGTTCTCCAAATGAAAAACTACATAGACTATTTATAGGATTTTCCTAGCATGTATCTAAACAAATACATGAACACATAATTAATACTATTCTTCCTCCATAGCATTATACACGAATCTCTCCAAAACACACATTCATGTATTCTTCCACATTCATGAATTCTAGAACCTTCAATACTTTAAACTTGATTAATGAATCTAGCTTATTCATTTCCAACTATATATATATAATTGAATTTTATTTCACCGTTATTCAAAGAACTTGTCTATTCCAAAAACAAAATTAAAATAAATTGAGCATTATGCATAATTATATATTATATTACTCTTACCAAAAACATTACTTAGTCAAATTAATTATGGGTAATTACTTTGGTTTGTACAGATGATATAGACATCCATAATAGTTCTACAATGGCGACTTTTACCTCGGCTGATGACTTCCTTTCACAAGAACAACAAGGTACGTATATTAAATATTAAATACAAAATTATCATCACATAAAAATATTCATAACATAATTACTTATTACTTAATTCAAAAAAAATATTGATTCATTTATTCCATTATTTTTCTGTATAGGAATACGTGGTCAAAATATTAAAAAGGTCTCTTATTGGGAATACAATTTTTACAGGCTACAAATAAGAAAACTAAGACAATCGGCATTGCTTTTTGCAGGACGTCTACTACAAAAATATGTGGTTGACATTTACATAAAATTAGAGACCACAAGGTTAGATTACTGCCGACAAAGTCAAGCAAATTTGAGATCCAAGATATATAAAGAAATCATCAATAGTGTGCAAAGAGGAAAGACAAGAGGCGGTGAGGTCCGGAAAAGAATTGTTCTTCCACCATCCTTTATCGGGGGCTAAGAGACATGCGCCGCATATATCTTGATGCATTATCGTTAGTCCAAAGATTCGGAAAACCTGATTTTTTCCTTACAATGACCTGCAATCCGAATTGCAAAGAAATACAAGATAACCTGTATGATCGACCAGATTTAACAGCAAGGGTTTTCCGAGCAAAGTTGTGCAGGACTTGGAAGATCAACTATTTAAAAAAGAGATATTTGGGAAAGTGGCTGCTCATGTCCATGTAATTAAATTTTAGAAGAGGGGACTACCACATGCTCATATGCTGATAATATTGAAGTCTAAGTACAAATTTACAAGCCCAGACAACTATGATAAAATTGTAAGTGTCGAGCTACTAGATCCACAAAAATATCCTGCACTTCACAAGTTGGTTGTTAAGCATATGATGCATGGACCATGTGGGGAACTTAACAAGAAAAATTCTTGCATGGTGGATGATAAATGCAAATATCATGATCCACGTCCATACTGTGAGAATACATTACATGGAAATGATGGATATCCAATTTATATGAGGAGAAAAGATGGAATTAGTGTACAAGTTCGAAGGGCTCAATTGAATAACCAATGGGTAATACCTTTTAACCCATATCACTTGTCTAGGTACAATTGTCATATGAATATGGAGATATGTTTTGGGGTTCCAGCTGTGAAATATCTATACAAATATATATACAGAGGACATGATAGAGTGGCTGTAAACATCTCAGAAAATAGGGAGGAATCTCAAATTGATGAAATCAAAGAATTTATTTGGAGAATTTATGAATTCAATTTGAATGAAATATCTCCACCAGTGATTGATTTGCAGCTTCATCTACCTGACCAACATTTTGTGACTTATTGGGCAACTCAAGATTTAGAAAACGTTCTCAAATGGGATCATATATCTAGAACAATGCCTACCGAGTTTTTTTTTCTATGTGTACTAAAAGTGAGAAAGCAAGAAAGTATCTTTACAAAGAGTTCCCTGAACATTATGTGTGGGACAAAGAAAGTAAAAATCTTGGACAAAAAGGAAGAAAAGAGATGTCATAGGAAGACTACATGGGGCAAATCCTATGGAAAGAGAAATATATTATTTCAGATTGTTATTGAATCATGTCAGGGGACCCACATCCTTTCAAGATCTTTTAATTGTGCATAAGAGACAATGCTCTACATTCAAAGAGGCAGTCCAAAAAAGAGGATTACTAGAGTCTGATACGATTATTATTGAATGTTTAAGTGAAGCCATCTCTTTCCAAATGACACCTGAATTGTGAAGATTATTTGCCACAATATTGGTTTATTGTGCGCCAATAGATGTGCGAACTCTTTGGGACACATACTTTGAACCATTGTCCAAGGACTTCAAAGAGAACCAAGAACATCGAATGAGCTACAACATGGAAAAACTTTGGAATCATTAATTTTTTTCTTGGAGAGTATGGGGAAAAATGTGCAATCGTATGATATTCCCAATATTCCAATTCTTACTACTGATACGGGTGGAAATTTGTTAAGAGAGATACAAGATGAGATGTCAATAGAATTACCTTTTGAAGATTATGATGCTGAAAAAAAAATTGAATGTTGAACAACAAAAAGCCTTTCAAATAATTTTGGAGTGCGTAAACAAGGGCAAAGGTGGCATGTTCTTATATCATGTATTATTGGCTCATTTGAGATCTAGAAAAAAAATTGCTATTGCAACAACTACATCTGGAGTTGCAGCTGCAATAATGTCGGGCAGGAGAACATCTCATTCACGTTTTAAAATCCCAATAGATCCAAATGAGTCAACTGAATGCAATATATCCAAGCAAAGTGGAGTCGCTGAGGTGTTACGGAGAACTACTTCAATTATCTGGGATGAAGCTCCAATGGCAAAGAAATGGGCAATTGAAAATATGAATAGTTGCTTACAAGACATAATGGGAAATAATGAAGACATCGGGGGAAAAAAAAGTGAATGTCTTTGGTGGAGATTTTCGCCAAGTTTTACCAGTCGTACCAAGGGGAACAATTTTCCAAACTATATCTGCAAGCCTTGTGAAATCATTTCTATGGAACAAAATGAAAATAATATCTTTGTCCACCCACAAAGATCCAAATTTCAGCGAGTTCTTACTTAGAGTTGAAAACGGAGATGAACCAGTTGATGTCGAAGGTCACATCAAAATTCCTGAACAAATGATAATAAAGTATGACAATGACAAAGATTCAATAGAGCGTCTTATTTATGCAATTTTCCGAGCCTGAGCCAAAATGCTGAATCGTTTGCTTACATGACAACACGGGACATATTAGCAGCTAAAAATGAAGATGTTGATAAATTGAATGAAAAGTTGATTTATATATTTCCGGGAGAAGAAAGAACATTCAGGAGTTTTGATGAAGCTGTCGATGATACAAATAATAGTTACGAGGAGGAGTTTCTCAACTCTTTGACTCCAAATGGTTTGCCTCCACATAAGTTGGTATTGAAGAGAAATTGTCCAATAATTCTCATAAGGAATTTGGAGCCATCAAATGGCTTATGTAATGGCATACAAATGGTGTGTAAGAAATTTAAAGAGAATGTCATTGATGTGGAGATTGTATTTGGCCAGCACATAGAGAAGCATGCATTCATACCTAGAATACCACTTTCATCTGCTGAAAAATGAAGGCTATCCTTTCAAATTTAAGGGTAAGCAATTTCCAATTAGACTTTGCTTCGCGATGACAATAAATAAAGCGCATGGACAAACAATTCCTAATATAGGAATGTATTTGCCACAATCAGTATTCTCTCATGGCCAACTATATGTAGCTCTGTCCAGAGGAACTTCATCTGCTACAACTAAAGTTTTAATCAAGCCGGATGCTTCAAATGTTAGACACAAAATGTTGACAAAAAAATATTGCTTACAAAGAAGTCCTAAATGCAAGTATTGACAGTAATATCTTAATATATGTATTATGTATTCTTGCGATTTAACTAACGGTGTTATCTTCATCAGGACCATCATCAAATAAAAACCGCAATAAAAAAAATCGAGGTTATATAAACTATTAATTCAATTTGCTCCAATATTTCACTAATATCTTTCAAAATATTATATCTACATATATATATATACTTGCTTGTGATTGTTTAACACAATGTCTGAATTTATTTATTTAATGAATTAGTGTTTGCAATGGGACAACGGAGATACGGGCCCATCATCCATTTAAATGATAATGCCTGCAGTGATTTCAAATCTATGAAGAAGGTATTACATAATATATTTGCTTTTAACAATGTATGTTTATCACAATATAGTGGGAAAAAGGTGTTGGGAAATGTCTTTATATATGATAGAACTTTTGACACGTGCGCTCAATGTGCATGTGCAATTTGTTGATGTTAATTATATAACATTATGTCCTTGTTTATGTACCATAACTTTGAAGTGTTTTTTCTAACAATTTTTGTATTCAATTCAGCAATTTAGGAAACATTCTTAATTACAAAGATTACCACAAGTCATTAGCTGCAGAGAAATAACTTCCATAAATGGCACTTATCGAAAAACAAAGTTGCAACGCTGTTTAAACTTAATACACAAGTGTGATGATGAATTATTTTTTCTTGTAAGTTTCATTTTTTTTTTTTTTTCGAGGATAAACATATTTTATGTATTGTTTCTGGTATTGCAAATAGCAAATAGTTTTGATTTTGTTTTAAATGAGCCAATCTTAAGATGTTCAAATTAATAAAAAAATTATATGTTGCAGAATATGTCATCCTTCATATGTTGTCACAAGAAGATATTTAATATTTGTTTACTAATTAGTCAACTTTCTTCCATGAATACTTGGCATTCCGCGCTTAACTTGAACATATATTTTTGTAACAAACATTATTTTTTACGGATTATGGTTTTACGACCATATTTCACTACAAAAATCAAATCAATTCAATTTTTGGCTCCTTCCGACCCACTTCTTTAGTACTTTGTTATGGAATATTGTATTGATTTACTATTCTACCATTCTTCAAAGCACATTATGATTTTGGGCATTTCAAATATTCTGAATGAACAAATATTAATTACATATTGTTAATGGAATGTTAATGGAGAAGGTCGTATGCAAGAAAAATATTATTTTTCGCTTCTCAACTCCCAACAAGTTAATATCCCTTAAAAAAGTTCTCGACATGTGCAACAATTTAAGGAAATAAAATTAATATTATTTAAATATTAATTTTTTCATAATTACAATTGATTGACAGCCATGATATCTCTCCCATAATTCTAGAGATCTTGGCAACGGCTAATTGACAACAATTGTCAATGCCATAATTCTTGTTCATTTCCATATATATAGTGCAATCATATATATATATATATATATATATATATATATATATATATATATATATATATATATATATATATATATATATATTGTATCTTTAACATTTATTCATCAATAAAAAAGTTTGAACAAAAATACTCTTTAACTTTTCTAAATCTTCTCATGGTATCAGAGCCAGACCGCAAGCCTTGATATCATGTCTTGCGCAAAAAAAAAAAAACAATGAACCTCAGCTTACCATTCAATCTTTCCAGCAATATTCTAGTCTTATTTCAATTAAGTTAAGCACCACAAATTTTCTAACGTGGCGTTCACAAATCATCCCTTTGGTTCGCAGTTTAGGTGTAATTCATCACCTCGAAAGTGATGAAATTCCAACTGAAGAAATCAAAGACGACGAAGAAGAAATGAGCCCAAATCCAGCTTTTGCAGCATGGATCGTCAACGATGGTCTGCTTCTTTCATGGCTGTGTGGAACCATGAATGCAGAAATGCTATCATCAATCTTTGACGCAACGATGATCCCTTGAATTCCTCATATCAAGCTGCCGAAATTCAATTCGACTACTCATATCAAGCTGCCGAAATTCCTCAAGCTCTTGCAGCGATGACCATCAATGATGTCAATGACCAATCATTTTACGTTGACTCAGGGGCTGCGTCTCAGATGACAAATAATCTAGGTAAACTCTCCGTTATAAAACCTTATTTTGATGAAGACACGATTTACTTTGGTAATGGTGAGTCTTTACCTATATCTCATACTGGTGATGCAAACATTACTACAGAAAAAGGTAAATAAAATTTAAAAGATGTGCTTGTAGTTTTCGATTTGAAAAATAATTTATTATCTGTGGGAAAGCTTACTTCTAATAATACTTGCACTGTTGAATTCACTGATAATTTATTATCAACGAATAATAGCAAGGGGACCCAAGAGAGTAAAAAATTATGCTCTTGATGATTTTGCTGATGAGGCATTAAGTGCAATAAGAAAAGGTGGCTCTTCTTCAATATGGCACCTACGACTTGGACGCCCTAATTCAAAGATCCTTTTTATTAACGAAAAGAAAAATTATTAATATTACAAATTGGGTGACTAAACCATCAATATGTGTTAGTTGTCAAATGGGAAAGAGTTGTAAACTACCTTTTCAATCATCAAATAAAATTTCAAAATATTGCCTTGAAAAAATACATTGTGATCTTTGGGGTCCTGCATCTTTGTTTTCAAGTCAAGGATGTCTCTTTTACGTTATTTTTGTCGATGATTATTCAAGATTTACATGGATTTACCCTTTGAAAAGAAAATCAGATTTTTTCAATTATTTTGTGCAATTCCAAAAATTTGTGGAAAATCAATTTGATAGAAGAATTAAGACTTTTCAGTGTGACGGTGGAGGAGAATTTAATTCAAATAATTTTCTCATCATGTTAAAAATTGTGGAATTCAGTTATCATGCCGAGGGACTCTGAACAAAATGGAGTGGCTGAAAGAAAACATCGTCATATAGTCGAAACAGGACTAACTATGCTTTTTCATGCTAATTTACCATTGTCTCTTTGGGTTCAGTGTTTTCTTAGTGCAGTGTATCTCATCAATCGATTGTTGTCTCCGGTATTGCAAAATGAGAGTTCATATTACAAGCTCTACAAAAGACGTCCTGGTTATAATGGCTTGCGGGTTTTAGGATGTCAATGCTTTCCATCATTGCGCCATCATGGAGGTTCAATTCACGAAGAAAACTTATCCTTTTGTTTTCATTGGGTATAGTCCCATTCACAATGGATATCGCTGTCTTGAGCCAAAGACAAAACAAGTCTATATTTCTCGCCATGTTGTCTTCGATGAAGAAATGTTTCCATACAAACAAATACGTGAATTTCCTATGTCGAATTCTAACTTGAAAATTGACTGAGTTTCCTTCTTTAGATGAATGGATCGCACCAAAAGAAGTAAAATCATCAAACATACATCAAAGTACGGAAATATCAAATGACACAGGTATGGAAAATCACATTTCTGACCAAAATATGGATGATTGTATTTCCTCTCCCAGTGCAGGTCTAGATAATGCTACACATCTTTAACAATCCAGTGATGAACAACCCCTTTCTCCAAGCAACTATTGAAAATGTAAACCACCAAGAATTAAATCTACCTGAATTTGATGACACATTAAATATTGTAGATGTCCTTGACGGCACTCTTGCGCAAGCAACTTGTGGCAGCAGATGTGGAGTTATCGGCACCAATGTTGCAAGAAGAGGATATGAATGATGGCACTCATGTTCCAACAAATGGGGAATCAAGCTCGAATTTATCTCAAATTTCAGAACTATTGCAGCAGCACCACTTTTGCAAGAAGATGATACAAATGCGGCAAGACCCACTCGAGAACGCCGTTTACCAACTCATCTTAAGGATTATTGTCTTATTGCTTCAGATAAACCAAAAACATTAAAGTCGGCTCTCAAAGATGCACGATGGCTCGCCTCCATGAAAGAGGTATTTCAAGCTCTACATGATAATAATAAATGGGAATTGGTTGCCAGGCCACCTCGTATCAATGTTGGCTCTAAATGGGTTTTTCGAACTAAATACCACGAAGATGGAATAATTGATCGATTTAAAGCTCGTTTGGTCGCCAAAGGATTTACCTAAATTTCTGGAATTGATTATGATGAAACCTTTAGTCCAGTAATCAAGACAACGACAATCCGATTGGTCATTGCTCTATCTGTTTCTCTTGAATGGAATATGCACCAGCTTGATCTCAGGAACACATTCATACATGGGAACCTCAAAGAAACCGTGTATATGGAAAAAACTCCGGGATTCATTGACGAGGCCTTACCGAATTATGCGTGCTTACTTAAAATATCATTGTATGGTTTAAAACAAGGACCACGTGCTTGGTTTGACCGCCTTTCACAATATTTTCTTCACCTTGGATTTTATTGCAGCAAAGCCGACTTCTCCTTGTTCATATATCGTGAACGTAAGATAACAATTATTCTTCTTATTCATGTCGATGGTGTTCTTGTTGCAGGTAATAATAATAGATTCATTAAAACTCTCATCGCAAAGTTGGGTGAAGAATTTTCCATTAAAGATCTTGGGCCCTTACATTATTTTCTTGGCGTGGAGATAAAACCATTCCCTGGTGGAGTTATTCTCTCTCAAGCAAAATATACATCAGACATTCTTTTGAGGACAAAGATGCTTGAAAGTTCACCTATATCGACCTCAATAATTCTCAAGGAGAATTTAATGGCTGATGAAGACCCTATTGATGAGTCGGTATATCGAAGCATTGTAGAAGCCTTACAATATTTGACGTTCACCAGACCGGATATTTCTCATGTAGTTAATCGTGCTTTTCAGCATCTAAACAATCCTACTACCGTCCATTTGAAGGTTGTGAATCGCATCTTACGGTACTTAAAGGGCACTCAAGAATTTGGACTCCGTCACCTTAAACAAAGTCCGATATCTCTCTATGGATTTAGCGATGCCGACTGGGCAGGTTGCCCATTAACAAGTCGTAGCACTACCGGTTTTTGTATTTATCTTGGTGCAAATTGTATTTCCTGGAGTTCCAAGAAACAACCAACAGTATCCCGCTCAAGCACCGAAGCTGAATATCGATCAATGGCATCATCTACAGCAGAAATAACATGGTTTACTTTTTTGTTACGTGACATTGGTATACCTCTCTTTTCGGCACCTCGGTTCTTTTATGATAATGTTATTGCCCTTCATATGACTGTCAACCCAATGTTTCATGCTCGTTCTAAACACATAGAGTTGGGTTACCATTTTGTAAGAGAAAAAGTCGCCATGGGAACACTTGCCACGCATTATATTCCTTCATCTTCTCAACCAGCTGATATTTTTACGAAGCCGTTGTCCAAGAATCCATTCTTCAATTTTCGCAGCAAGTTGGGTGTTCATCACCATGACCACTCCAACTTGAGGGGGCATGTTAAGGAAATAAATTAATATTATTTAAATATTCATTATTCCATAATTAAAATTGATTGACAGCCACCCATAATTTTAGAGATACTGGCAACGGCTAATTGAGAACAATTGTCAATGCATAATTCTTGATCATTTCCATATAGATTGTGCAATCCTTTGTATATATATACATTGTATCTTTAACATTTATTCATCAATAAAAAAAAGGCAAAACAAAATATTCTGAGTTTTCTAAATCTTCTCAGATGGGATGAAAATGATCGTTGTGAAAGTGCTAAATTTAGTGGTGAGAGGGGCCTCTAAGAGCTTCACGGCGGAATGCAATGCGCTTAGAGACATAAGACACAAAAATCTCGTGAAAATAATGAGTGTTTGTGAGATTATAGACTTCCAAGGAAACTATTCCAAAGCGATTGTCTACGAGTTTAAGGCTAACGGAAGTTTATATAAGTGGTTGTACTACAATGGCGAACAAGAACAAGAAACCAATGCAACAAATAGAAACCTTGGTTTTATTCAGAGGCTCGATATTGCGATCCATGTTTCTCAAGAACTCGAGTATCTCCATTGTGGTACTGATTCGGTAATTGTTCATGGCGATTTGAAGTCGAGTAACATTCTCTTGGTTGAAGATATGACGGCTTTTGTCGGTGACTCTGTATTGTCCAAGATTATTTCAAGTAAACTTCCAATGCACGAAAGTAGCATCACAATCGGGACCAAGGGTACTTTCAGATATCTTCCACCAGGTAACGACTTAATTATAAACAGTTTTCTATTCATTAAAACTCTGTTATTCATAATATGAATTATATATCTCAAATTTATGCGGAATATGGTTGGAGTAACTCCGTCTTCACGAAAGGGGATGTATATAGCTACGGTATACTTGTCTTGGAACTTTTTACAAATAGAAGACCGACCGATGACTCGTTTAATGATCATGTCAATCTTCGTAATTTCGTTAGCGCTGCATTGCCGGATAGTGTAACGGAAGTTGCGGATCCTCTCATTCAAATAGGCTCCGATATGGACAACACTAAGATCGAGCACTTTTTGGCTTCGGACTTAGTATTGGAGTGTCATGTTCAAAGGAAACGCCGAGAGATAGGATGATGATGACAGATGTTGTTAATGAATTGGGAATGACCACTTGCCGCGACTCTGGTGCCTCAGCCACCACCGCTGGAGTTGCTTGATGATGGAATCAATCAACCCCGAGGAGTATGCAGAAACCTTGGACTGCATGTTCATAGAGAATTGCCACCTCCGTTCTCCATTGCCCTCGCCCTAGATCTACCAATGTTTTGGCGGTTAGAGATACCAAAGTTTCCGATTTCATCATTAGATTTTCGATTACGCCATTAAAGAGGCTTATCCACGCCGCCGTCATCTGCGCCCCAATGTTGCCATCATTTTGCTTCTATTCTTTTTTTTGCTGTTGAAATTGTGTTGGGTATCACTCACAGGAAAATAGTTGTTTTCGTCACTATTTTAGTTGTTTTCAAGTTCTGCTATTTCTTTTAGTTGGTTTCAAATTCTACTATTTGTTTTAGTTGTTTTAGGTAATTTATAGTTGGATTTGATAATTTTTAGTCGATTTCGTAGTTGGTTTCAAATTCTACCATTTGTTTTAGTTGTCTTAGGTAATTTATAGTTGGATTTGACAATTTTGAAGTCGATTTCAACATATTTGTAGTTTGTTTCGATTGTTGTAAATCGCCTAATGGTATTGCTCTTCGGTTTGATGATTGTGGAAAATAAAGTATGACAATAATAATAAAATATATAGAGAGAATACAAAGACAAAAATCCGTAGAGAGATTAATAAGGGTGTAAAATTGGGGGAGGGAGAATTCCATTATATATGTGAGAAAACCACCGGGAGTTACAAGAGAAGTTACAAAGGAAGTTACTCTACCACTAACACAAATGGAAAGACATAGGGTAGGTTAGTGATCTAGTGGGCAATTGGGTGGTTATGTTAGGAAACCCCACAAACATATTATTTACAGCACTCCCCCTTGGGGATTCCTATTAAAACAACTATTGTGCATTTCATGTTGCCTCATTAAAACCTTCCGAGTAATAAAACCCAGTGGGACAAAACAACCTCGGTTAGGAAAAAGAGTACAACTCACAATCTTTCCAATCAGCATATATTGCCTCGTTAAAACCTTAGCGGGTAACCAAAAACCCTGTGGGAAAATAAATCCCGTAAAAAGGAAAAAGAGTACAACAGGGCATCTAAGTATCTTCTGGATACTGAGTACCTACAGGGTACTCCCCCTCAAGTTAACTCCCCCTGATGTCTATAAGAGAGCGAGCTCAGATAATCTATGCAGGCCAATAGCCTTAACATGCTTCTCAAAAGTTACTTTAGGTAATGACTTAGTAAATAAATCAGCTCAATTATCCTGACTTCTGATCTGCTGGATCATTATTTGTTTGAGATATTGTTGTTGCTGATTGAAGAAAAACTTTGGAGCTATATGCTTGGTGTTGTCACCTTTAATGAAGCCTGTCTTCATTTGCTGAATGCACGCTGCATTATCCTCGAATATGATCGTAGCATCTTCTGTGGGAGCCAATCCACAGGAATCTCGAATATGCCCATTCATGGCTCTAAGCCAAGTACATTTACGCACTGCCTCGTGAAGTGCTAAAATCTCTGCATGATTCGATGAAGTGGCAACTAAGGTCTGTTTTGTAGACCTCCAAGACACAGCTGTGTTCCCAATGGTAAACACATATCCAGTTTGGGAACAAGCTTTGTGTGGGTTTGACAGATACCCAGCGTCAGCATAACCCACAAGCTTTGCATCCCTTAATGATGCATAAGGATAGAACAAACTCATGTCTATTGAACCCTTAAGGTAACGAAATACGTCCTTTACACCATTCCTATTGCGGCGTGTTGGTGCTGAACTAAAACTTGATAGCTAATTTACCGCAAATGTGATATCAAGTCGAGTACATTGAGCTAAGTACAATAATGCGCCTATTGCACTTAAGTACGGCACTTCAGGTGCTAACACTTCTTCGTCCTCCTCCACAGGACGGAACGGGTCCTTCGACCTATCCAATGATCGGACTACCATAGGCATGCTCGATGGTTTCGCTTTATCCACATTAAAGCGTCTTAACATCTTCCAGATGTAGTTCGATTGATGGACCTAAATTCCATCAGCACGGTGTACTATCTCAAGTCCGAGACAAAAATCAGTCCTACCGAGATCTTTCATCTCAAACTCATGTGTTAGGAGTTGGGCTGTTTTACGGACTTCTTCAGGAGTCCCAATCAAATTCATATCATCAACATAAACGGCTACAACAACAAACCTAGAACATGTTTTCTTAATAAACACGCAAGGACAAATATCATTGTTCACGTATCCCCTTCCGAGCAAGTATTCCCTTAGGCGATTATACCACATTCTTCCAGATTGTTTCAAGCCATAAAGTGAACGTCTCAACCTAACTGAGAAGGTGTTCCGTGTTCTGGAACTAATTGCTTCGGGTAATCGAAGTTCTTCAGGAACTTTCATATATATACTCGTATCTAGATCCCCATATAGATAAGTTATGACCACATCCATGAGTTTCATAGTCAGTTCCTCGGATATAACCAAACTAACTAGATATCTGAATGTAATAATATCCATAACAGGAGAATATGTCTCCTCAAAGTCAATCCCAGGTCGCTGAGAAAAGCCTTGTGCTACGAGACGAGCCTTATATCTCATAATCTCGTTTTTCTCATTTCTTTTCCTTATGAATACCCATTTATATCCCACGGGTATAAATCCAGGAGGTGTAGGAGCTACCGGCCCAAACATTCCCCTTTTTACCAATGAGTCAAACTCAGTATGGATTGTTTTTTCCCAATTCGGCCAATCATCCCTCTGTTTACATTCATCAATTGATCGAGGCTCAATATCATCACTCAATACAATTTCAGTAGCTACTGTGTAAGCAAACACATCATTGATGATTATTTCATCTCTATACCACACCTCATTTCTCGGGAATGGATACTAATGTCGAGGCGTCCCCCAATTTCGTCTCCAAGACGGATCCATAGTCTGGAACTATTTCATGAGATGGATCGGGTGGGATCTCATTGTTACTAGTGCTAACCGCATTCAACTGTTGGACATTCATCCGCTTCCGGGGATGAGAATCCTTTGATCCAATTGGTCTCCCCCTCTTCTAGGCAGGGAGATATGATTGGTTAGCAGGGATTGATGGCCTTCCCACGTTTTGTCCTTCTGGGACATCTATCATTGCAGGCACGTTTGCAGCTGGTATATGAGATCTCATCACTTTTTCTAAGTGAGAGAATGAGTCTGGCATATTATTGGCTACTTTCTGTAGATCTATGAGTCTACGTACTTCAAACTCTCTAACTAAAGTAGGGGGATCGTGATGAGACACAGTGGGGTCATTCCACACAACTTCACGCCATTCTTCTGGAACATCAGTGTGAACATTCTTTCCTCCCCCTAACGGCGGGAAGACGGTCTCATCAAATTGACAGTCCGCGAATCGAGCGGTAAAGAGATCGCCTATCAAGGGTTCTAAATATCGTATTATAGATGGTGATATATAACCAACATAAATGCTCAATCTACGTTGAGGTCCCATCTTGGTCCGTTGTGGCGGAGAAATCGGCACATAAACTGCACACCCAAATGTGCATAAATGAGAAACAATTGGTATACTTCCGAACACCAACTGTAACGCGGAATATGGTTGGGTTGCAGTGGGCCTCAATCGCAATAACATAGCTGCGTGCAATATTGCATAGCCCCAAGAAGAGATTGAAAGTTTGGTGCGCATTACCAAAGTTCGTGCAATCCTCTATAAATTCTTAACAAATGCCTTTGCAAGGCCATTTTGGGTATGAACATGTGCTATAGGATGTTCTGTGTCAATACCTAAGGACATGCAATATTCGTCGAAAGACCGCGACGTAAACTCTGTAGCATTATCCAGTCGAATAGACTTAATGGGATAATCAAGATAGTGTGCTCTCAATCTTATTATTTGAGAGAGTAGTTTAGCATAACCAGCATTCCTCGTAGACAACAAATTGACCTGTGACCACTTAGTCGAACCATCAACCATCACCAAAAAATATTTAAAAGGTCCACATGGTGGTGAGATGGAGCCACATATATCTCCTTGGATTCGTTCCAAGAAACCAAGAAATCTTTATTAGTTTGTGCATAAGCTGGCATAGGATCAGGTTTTCCAATAGAACATGGTACACATATCTTATCATTGTGTACAAGATCCTTATTCGTTAGTGGATGCCCAATAGATGTGTTATTAATTTGGGGCATCACACTTTGACCCGGATTTTCCAGTCGGTCATGCCATAGAAAGTATTTGCTCAGATCACTAGACTTCGAGCAATTGACAAGGTGTGCTTCTGGCACTCAAATTTTGGTCCTATATAACCCTATCGAAAGTCCCTCTCATTTTTCCAAGGTATGATTCTGGACGTACACATTAGAGGTGATGCACATATATTCGATCCCCTTTTCATCAATTGTTTCAACATGATAACTATTGGCTCGAATATCTTTAAAACTCAGCAGCGTTCTACTGGAACGTGGAGAGTAAAAAGCTTCTCTAATGGTCAGAATTGTGCCATGAGGTAACATAATATGGGCATTACCATAACCATCTATCATACTAGATCTGCCTGATATAGTAGTCAAAGAAGTCTTACTAGACATGAAACTAACAAAATATGACTTATCCCTAAGTATACTGTGTGTTGTCGCACTATCTGCCAGACATTCATCCCCACATGCCATGTCTAGAAAGATAAATAAATCTAATCATATATTCCGCAATTGAAAATACTTTAATGAAATCCAAACAAGATAACTCTATAGAATACCATAAAAACTGAATTAAAACATAACAACATAAAATATAGTCCATATAATAAAACACAAACATAATCCAAATACGAAATTGGTTCAGAAGCATGACCAAATAAACAACATAACTTAAAACTGATAAACTAGAAACATAAAAGAACATAATGTCTAAGCTCATAAAATAACCCTCCAATCATATTCCAAAATGGGTCATTGGGTCAGATGTGCCCAGATTTGGAAGTCGAGCAATGGGCTCCTCATTGA
Source organism: Erythranthe guttata (assembly GCF_056151865.1). Taxonomy (NCBI): domain Eukaryota; kingdom Viridiplantae; phylum Streptophyta; class Magnoliopsida; order Lamiales; family Phrymaceae; genus Erythranthe; species Erythranthe guttata. The sequence continues at coordinate 8,787,303 of NC_142539.1, read as the reverse complement.
GAACGTCTATCTCAACCAAGTTGGTCTCCGGTGGTGCATTGTTATTTACACTACCAACCATAACGTTCCTCTCACGACAGGTGCGTGACCAATGCCCTGTTCCACCGCATCTATGACATGTATCTCTATTCTGATTTTGATTCTGATTCGGGGCTCTATTCTGTTGCGCACCTCTAGGTCGAGCATTGTTACCTCCTCTTGGCATATTCCCCCTTTGCCCATACTGTGGGGGACCATTAGGTGGCCTATTATAAGGATTATGCCCGCCCCTATTACCCCGTCCTCTCACTCGACGATTGAACCCCCGTCCTCTGCCTCCTCCACGGTAGTTTATGTTGACCAAATTTGCTTCTGGCAAAGGTTGAGGATTTCAATTGACCAAATTTGCTTCTGGCAAAGGTCGAGTACCAACTGGTCGAGCCTGGATGTTCTTCAAAAGAAGATCAAGGTTCTTCTTGGCGAGGAGTAGAACTATGACCAACTCTGAAAACTGAGTATAGTTCTTGGCTCTATACTGTTGAGACAGTATCATATGTGAGGCACGGAATGTAGAGTATGTCTTCTCCAGAATCTCAGCATTAGTTAGTTTCTCTCCACAAAACTCCAGGGTGGATTTGATGCGACATACTTCAGAGCTATACTCGTTAACGGTTTTGAAGTCCATAAACCGTAAGTGAATCCATTTGTTTCTTGCTTCAGGCAAGAGGATTATCTTTTGGTGATCAAATCGACTAGCTAGGGCTTCCCATAGTATTTGGGGATCCTCAATCGATGAGTGGTCCGAACGGAGGACCTCATCTAAGTGCCTCCTAATCAGAATCATAGCTTCAGCCTTCGGGGCTTCGTTAAGAAGATTTTCTTTGACAATAGCCATCCTCAGTTTCTTACTAGTGAGATGGATCTTAACATCCATTGTCCAACTCACGTAGTTCTCACTAGATACATTCAAAGGGGTGAAATCAAGTTTGCTAAAATATTCCATCCTATCATACATAGACAAAGTATACATGCGAATCAAATTATTATGTATTACTTTTATGTCATGAAATTTGCATATGACGTGATACAACCATATATAGCATATATGACTCGCATAGAATTCATATTTATTTAAAAAATATTTCAAATAGTTCATGATTATTGGGCAAAATGATTGTTTCATGCACACAGAATATTCACAGGGATGATTTTATTCACTAGTCAAATAACATTAAATGTCCAAACATGTACGCAAAATATTCATAGTAAAATCATTCTACAAGAATATTACATATTACTCATCTTGACAAATAGATTAATTCATAAACTTCTTATCTTCATTCACCAACAAATTAAAACTCATATAACAATCTATTCATGAATCATACAGTACTCGAAACATCAACCGAGATTTTCAAACAAATATCAAATGACATCAAATAAATATGCTACACAACTTTTCATGCTGATTCGAATTTATCTAGCATGCATTCATATAATAAAGAATTTCAAGGGGTTAAGGCTTACTTGAAAATTTATAAAAATCAGATACTACTGAGAAGATTATACGTTCTACGAAAGTAGATCACCGTCTCACAAACGAACCACACTCACAATTTCTCGAAGTATTCTAGCCCCACAAACAATTGTTCTTCCACGATCACTGCGAGCAATTCGTGCTGATAACGTGTTGTAAATCGCCCTAATGGTATTGCTCTTCGGTTTGACAACTGTGGAAAATAAAGTATGACAACAATAATAAAATATAGAGAGAGAATAAAAAGACAAAAATCCGTAGAGAGATTAATAAGGGTGTAATATTGGGGGAGGGAGAATTCCATTATGTAGGTGAGAAAACCACCGGGAGTTACAAGAGAAGTTACAAAGGAAGTTACTCTACCACTAACACAAATGGAAAGACATGGGGTAGGTTAGTGATCTAGTGGAGAATTGGGTGGTTATGTTAGGAAACCCCACAAACATATTATTTACCACATCGATAATTTTATAGTGATTTCGATAATTTATAGTTAATTTTTATACTAGTTTATTTCAAACTGGTAAACCTTGAATACCATAATTTTTTAGTTATTTACCATAATTTTATAGTTTCTTGTGAAAAAAAACCAAAAAATTGAAAATTGTAGTTGATTAAGAAATTTTTGTAGTTGATTATGGAAAGAAAAAAAATTTCAAATAAAAATATTCAAAATTGATTAAAATATTTAAAAAAAATTAGTTGATTTCAGAATTTTTTTAGTTGATATATGAAAAAAAGCGGAAAAAAAGCTGGAAAAAAAAGATAAAAAAATTATCTTTTATTAGAATTTTTTTAAAATATTATTTATATAAATATAAAAATGAATCAAGTATCGTGTAGTGGGAATTTATTAGTGGAGAGGCACAAATTTGGAATATGAAAAAAGTTGGACCTACTACTAATATTGAAAATAAGGGTGGATCCACTCTTATTATAATGGGGCAATTTGCTATAGGTCCTTCTCTAAGAGATTTTATATGTATAAATCCAACTACTAATTCTCTATTTTTATTATATTTATTATTTTTATAGTGTCTAAAATACCCCTAATAAAATATAGAAAATAAAAATCTCCAAATAATAGTCAATCTTATAAAGGTTTTAATCCCACTTTTTTCTCCCGAGACAACATCGTTGCAAATCTTCAAATCCCAAAATACGATTTTATATTTCTTTCATCTTCTCCAACGCAAAAGCAGAAAACACAAAAACTTGTGTTCGTTTGCTGTTCGTTTATGGTTCTTTTGATGTTTTCGTTTGTTGTTCGTTTATGGTTCCTTTGATGTTTGTTTATGGTTCCTTTGATGTTTTGTCGTTTTTTAATTGAAATAAAAAACCCTAGATTTGTTTGTTTGTTGTTCGTCATCCTCGTAACGTCAAATTGAAGAACTTCAATATCAAACAAGATGGTGCGGAAACGTAAAATTCCAGGTAATTAATTCCTTTTTATTTCTCCAATTTTTTTAGATGTTTTGATGATGATTTAACGACCCATTATTGGTATTTTTATCTCAGAAGAAAAAAATGTTGATATTGGAGCATCGATCTGAGGTAATTATTCACACATTTTAAAGGTTTCGATTTATATTTTGTATGATTGTTTAACGTATTTTTACATTTTTGTTTTCATTTTTTTTCAGTCAGTTGTTGATGTTTATTTGTTGTCGTTTGTGTTGTTATTTGAAATTTGCATTTTATTGTGCATTATTGAAACATCGTGTTTTTGTTTTTTTGTTGTTCTTGTGGTATGCATTTTGTTGTTCTTGTTTTCTTTATTTTGTGGATGTTCCTGTGGTCTGCTATTTGTTTGCACTTTGTTACTTGTTTGCAATCGAATCATCATTTTCTTGTTTGCAGTTGCTTGTTACACTTTGAATTTCTTATTTGTAATTATCTATTTGAAATTTTCTTGCTTGCATTTATTTGTTTACACTTTGAATTCCTTGTTTGTAATTGCAGTTATTGTTATTAATTTGCTATTTTTTGTTCATTTTTGCAATTTATTGTTTGCAATTGAAAGTCTTATTTAGTTTTATTTTGTGTGTGCTAAAACAGCTACTTCAAAGAAAAAAAAAGAAGCAAGGTATTAAATGACTCTTCGACGTCTTCCAAAGGAGGAAAAACAAGAGCAAATTAGATTGCAAACAAAGTCCTCAAAGAACAAGGTATTACAGAAGATCCATGGATCCCACAATATTCACTCAAACCTCGTTTCACTTGTTTACATCTTCAACCGTCATAAATTCAAAGTACACCAAATTAAATGTGTCAGAAAAGTTGTATCTTGAAGTATTTTGTACTTAACGCACTAATTTGCTTCTATACAAAAATTAGCTTTTTGGTGTTTGTTATAACATCTTTTATTTTGTATTTCGTGTTTTGAATCTATTTCATATTGCTTGAGTAAAAAATGCACTAGGGGCAGTGTTGTATATTGTTTTTGTCTACTATGTTTGTTGTTTATTATTTGTGTTTGCCGTTTACTATTTATTATTTGCGTTGTTATTTATTGTTTATGTTATTTTAAGTTATAAATTGCAATTTGCAGTTTTCTTTTATATATTGAAAATTTATTTTGATTGTTAATTTTTTATTTTTTATTTGGTTTGCTGAAGTAAAAACAGTTAGGAAATGCAAACAAAAAAAAATGCAATACAGTCCAAAAATACGAAATAAAAATTAATATTGAAAAATATATGGTTTCAAACAATTAATATTCAAAAATATAGGGTTTCAAGAATGTTGATTAGTGAAGATTGCTATAAGATATTTATGGAAATAATGTTTTTTTACAAGAATTGAAAAAAAAATTCACAATAACTAATGGCTCTCTTAAGAGAGAGAAAAGGTATAAGAGAGAGATAAAGAGAGGAAGGGGTGTGGGGGAGAGTTGGGATTGTGGAGAGAGAGAAATATATATTACGTGTGTATTAGAAAAAGAGAGATATGTGTGGGATTTGTTCCCTCAATTTTCAAAATAACTATTTATATATAAATATTAATTGAAGGTTATTTATGTCTATACAGTAATTATTTTATTTTATTTTATTTGTCAATGGACCTACACCTATGTTCATCTAATAGAATGGATCTCCACCTATATAAGTCCAAAATTAGGGGTGTCTAGCCAATTTCCCCTATTATAAAAAGCTAGTGGGGGTTATCATAAATAGTCCGTAATTAAAATAGGGACATCCTATTTTTTTTCTTAATTGCAAATATCATCTTTGTTATCTCTAATTACCAAATACCCTCCTATCAAAAAAAAAAAAAAAACATTCACCAACACCCCTTGTGTTAACAAATTCGAAGCTCACTGCACCCACTATGCTTTTAGTAGTTGGACTACATGTGGAATGACAAAAATACATTAGGAGTTTTTTTAGCAATTAGTAAAGTATATTTAATTTACAAATATTGTATGCATTTCTATTTTAAATTTTTTTAAACTTTGTAATTAATTTAAGGCACTTTACAAATAAATCCATCAATGGGTACTTATTCATAAAGGGGTTCAAACAAAAAACTCTTACAAAAAAGTCCACACATTGTCCAGAGGTTTGTAAAAGACTAAAATAGCCCCCTCACATTTTAATAAGCTCCAATTTCATCCACTAATTCAATTTTACCTCAATTTGACCCCAAATTTCACAAATTATTCAATTTTCACCGAAAAAAACAATTTTATGGACATTTTCGTCCATCGTCGCCGGTCTCCGGCGTTGAATTTTCTTTTTTTCTTCTTATTCATGATTTTTCCGCCGGTTTACGGCGGCGGAGAAAACAAACCAGAAAAAAAAGGAAAAAGTCAAAGCCAAAGACAGGTGGTCAACGCCAAAAATGGGCAGCAGAAAAAACAAGTTCAGAAAAAAAAGTTAAAAACAAAAGTCAAAATTGGTCAAAAGTAATTAAATTGGGGTTACAATTAACAATTGGGTGTAAATGGTTGGGGGTAATTTTGTCATATACATTAAATTTTCCTTTATTTATAATCTTATATATAAAAGAAAGAAAAGCTGGGCAACTCTAAAAACACTAATGGTATTTCTGTAATTATTTATTTTTAGTATTTTTTCTCTTTTAATTTTCAACAATTGTCAATCTCCTATTTTTCATCAATATATCTTAAAACTTAAGAGATAAAGATAGAAATTCAATTTGTTAAATCTAAATCTATATATTTAGATTATAAATCTTAATATGTAAGATTAAAAAAAATCATTATTTATATATAAAAGAAAGGTTTTACCCGAAACCCTAAAAAACAGTTTTTTCTTGAAAAATAAATCCCTTTGTTTTTTCTTTTTTTTTCTCCTCTTCAAGTGCATGTTTGTTGTTTTTTTTATATAATTATTTTCTTTAAAAAACAAATTCCTTTGTTTTCTCCTTTCTTATCTCTTCTTCAAGACACGTTTTTTTTTTTTTTTTTTTATATAATTATTTTTTTATACTTTTCTGCACGTGTGAAAATTTTACCGTTTGCTCTTTTATCGTGTGACGGGAAATAGTTTTAATAGCACGTTTTTTTTTATATATATAATTAATTATATTTGCCTTTTCTTATTTTATCCTATTTTCTCCTCTTTTATATCTACCTTCAAATAGTTCTTATTGCACGTTTCTAATCTCTTTTCTTATATAATTATTATTTTGTTTCGTTTTTTTTTCATCCCCACTAATCACAATTAGCTATGATATTTTTTATTTTATTTTTTGGTTTTCCACTCAACGTCATCTTTAACTTCTTTTCTTAACTTCCCCACTATTCTCCATCTCAACCCCCATAAATTTTCCTATATATACATGTTATCAAGAACATCGAAGAACACTATAATTGTCCTCTCTTTCATCACATCAATAATTTTCAACATAAGAAATCATATGTTTTTGTCTTAGCTAACAATTCAATTATGTTATTTTTTTCGTTTTCTTAACATTCTTTACTACGGTACAAATTTTGTAGGAATATTAACGACTTCACAATTTATTTTGGCTATTAGGTAATTTCTCCGATCAAGTAATTATATTATCAACAATGCCGACTTCCTTTGCTGCTGCATCAATTATCATGGCGTTCGTTCTATTTGTTTCATTAATCTTGGTATTTTTGATATATTTCATTAACTTTTTTTTTATCACGTTCTTTTTTTTTTTTTACTCTTTACTTGTTATTTTTCAGGCTCAAAATTCAGCCGTTCGAATTGGAGTCCGTAACATACCAATTTATGGACAACATCTTTTCATTAGCATTGTAATTTTTTATTGGACAACGATCGTCCTAACTTTCTTCTTCTTCTGTAAATACATGTTTCATAGCTTTCGTAGGCAATGTCCCTTTAATTCACAATCAGTCATCCCAGAAGACCACCAAGTTGTTTTACCAGACTATTGTGAATCAATTGCATCAGGGCGCTCAGAAGACTGTAAAGAAATTTTTGAAGCTCAATTCCTTGCAAGCTGCAAATTATGTATGAGGTGCAATGAACGTGCAAGATCTTATGAAATAGTGCGTTGCACTCATTGTAAATACACCACCATGCACCCAGGCTGTATATGAGATATGCCATCTGATGTTACGCTTAATCTTTATCAACCGGGTTGGATTTGTAGGTTTGTGCCATTAGATTTGTTGTTTTTTATCGGCTTTTAGCTGATTAAACAACATGTTTTGGTAGTTTCAAGTGTATTTGCGAATAACGTAGAATGTTCGCAATTTTCTTCTTATTTTTTATCATCATGTTGCACGGTTGATCACATATTCCATTTTCGTTTTGTTCCTTTGTAAATATTTTCAATTAATTAATATATTATGCTCAATAGCTTTATTGTTACCATACGAGGACTTTTCCCATGCATGTGTTCTATATTATTGCATTACATAGACCCAATTATAGTCCTCACATTCTGATATGCAATAAATTACAAATGCCAGCATCCAATTATTATTAAACTACTCCTAATGTTGAGTTGTTGAGTTATTATTATTATTTAAAAAACTTAACATATGGGTCAAATGTTAGCTAATATGTAAGAGGTATAACCGAGTTTTGATATTATATAAATCTTTGTGCAATCATATATAATTTCAGGAAATACATTTTTTTTTATTAATTTACTTACATATTATTATGGGGCTATTTGTCAACCACCCCTCATTCAATTTTGACTTCTTGATAAATCCATTTTTTTTAATTGATATTTGTTATAAATCCAATTAACTCTAATTATCCAAAATGCCCCTATTTACTATTATTGAAATTACTATATTATATTATTGTGGAAAAATCAATCCATTTTTGGTAGATATGCAAATCCCCCCCTGTTCTCTCCCCATCTCACACCATCCCCTATTATCTCTCCTATCACATATCTCACGTTAATTTTAGTTTATGCTATCCCATTTTTTTTTTTTAATAGTTTTATTTTTTACAATTTAAAACAAAAATTGTTGCAATGTTTTTTTCTTTCTTCAGTGTTTTAAATGGTTTATATTTAAAAAAAATTAAAATCCACTACATACTCATCGAAAACCACTAAATTTATCGGAAAACACTATGAAATTAAAGTAAAAATTTACTATAAATAAGCATAATCCACATTAATATTAACGTAATCCACTATTAAATTAGTGTAATTCACTACATGTTCATCGAAAACCACTATGTGTATGACAGTTATGTAACATGAAAACCACTATGTATAACAACTATGTAAACATGAAAACCACTCTGTATAACATCTATGTAAACATGAAAATCACTCTGTATAAACAATAACATAACGTTCAAGCAACACAAACATGTTCATACATCTGAGCAAATAAAAACGCCAGATTAATATATTTATATATATATATATATATATATATATATATATATATATATATATATATATATATATATATATATATATATATATATATGAGGTCATTAGCAATACACCCCTCTTATAGATAAAAACTAGTGATAAGTCCATACCATAATTCTTTCTTTGTGAAAACCCCCTAAATTATTTAATTCCCATCTTACCCCTCTAGTAGCATCTCACATTTATTTTTTATATTTATATATTGTTTTCAAAATCCCTATTAACAAGGGACCTAATCCCGCTATTTATGTTTAATTATTTAGTTTCTCTAATAAACTACTCTTAATTAAACATTTAAAAAGAAAAAAAAATTAAACCGCACCATCGTTAAGAAGGACGCACAGGGATTTCTCCCCAAAATCAAAAACTGGAAAAAAATCAAAACACTCGTTGCGAATCTGCAGTCACATTCCAGAATCGAAGATCGTTGCTACAAAATCGTCCACCCACTTTCCTCATTCACAGTCGTGTTTTATTTCAGTGGTGTTTCGGTAGTCATAATCCCGTGAATTTGAGTTTCGATAGTCACATTCGAATCTGCTTTTTGAAATGAAGAAGAAAGCGTCACAGAAGCGTAAACGAAGACCCAATCCTCAGGACATTATGCATCTTGATGCCGGTTAGTTCGTATACCTAAATCCTTTTTTTTTGCCAATCAATTTTTGTACCATATATTGCAAAAATATAGTTTTTTGGGGATGATTTATGGTTTCATCATGACTATATGTGACTATGCTACATACACATTGAATCTATGGTTGTTCGGATTTCATTGGAATCTATTCTGTATGTATGCCCAAACTGCAATTTAACCAATGTTAATAATGTTCTGACTTCTTAACATCTGCAGCCGAAATATGCTCTGATTTGAGTATGTTAAAAAAAATTGAAACTAAATTAGTGTATTGTTATAGTCGTTTTATGTAGTCATGTTGATATAATGTATGGTGTATGTCTGCATGTTGATGAAATTAGTTGTATATGTCTGCATGTGTGATCGTAGATCCAGATTAGATCCATTTTGTTGTTTCAGATGGGATTTACTTTTGTACACACAGAGTTTTTGGGGCAGCAGTCATGTTTAGTATGCGTTGATGTATTAGTTCCCAGCAATAGATGTTGTGGTATATTCATATGGAGTCATGTTGTAGCCCTGTGATTAAGACCTCCACTGCCATAGATAAATAATGTTAACTAAGTTGGTAAACTATTAATTACAAGACAGTTTCTGATTACGTAGTTACATAGTCACATTACCATCATAACTATATGTGACTAGGCCAGAATATGTAGTTATACAGCCACATGTTGATGTAATTAATTATATACCAATGTTAATAATGTTCTGACTTCTTAACATTTGCAGCATAAAATATGCTCTGATTTGAGTATGCTATAAAAATTTGAAACTAAATTAAAATTGTTATAGTCGTTTTATATAGTCATGTTGATATAATGTATGGTATATGTCTGCATGTTGATGTAATTAATTGTATACCAATGTTAATAATGTTATGCCTTCTTAATATTTGCAGCAGAAATATGCTCTGATTTGAGTATGTTATAAAAAAATTGAAACTAAATTAGTGTATTGTTATAGTCGTTTTATGTAGTCATGTTGATATAATGTATGGTGTATGTCTGCATGTTGATGAAATTAGTTGTATATGTCTGCATGTGTGATCATAGATCCAGATTAGATCCATTTTGTTGTTTCAGATGGGATTTACTTTTGTACACACAGATTTTTTGGGGCAGCAGTCATGTTTGGTATGCGTTGATGTATTAGTTCCCAGCAATAGATGTTGTGGAATATTCATATGGAGTCGTGTTGTAGTCCTGTGATTAAGACCTCCACTGGCATAGATAGATAATGTTAACTAAGTTGGTAAACTATTAATTACAAGACAGTTTCTGATTACGTAGTTCATAGTCACATTACCATCATAACTATATGTGACTAGGCCAGAATATGTAGTTATACAGCCACATTACCAAATTCCATGCTATGATTTTTTAACTTTTGCAGTGGGAATGTGATCTGGTTTGAGCATATAATTAAAAACCTGTAATTGAATTGGTGTATTGATGTAGTAACCTTCTGTAGTCATATTGGTAGAATGATTTTATATGGCTGCATATGTGTTACATTACTCCAAACATGTAAAAGTATTGATGACTATATGTATTTATTCATATTATTGATTAGTGTGTAACAGACCAAAATTGATTTTTTTCAGATGAAACTCGAAACATGGCACGTCAAGTGCTTGACCATGGTACGTGGACCTCACAATTAAGAGGGAGCTTGAAGTCAGTTGTTTCATTCTTTGAGGATGTAACACTTGCACCAGCACATTACGAATGCTTGCGGCGTACACCCTTCTACAACTTCGTACTCCCGTTTGCAAAGCACAAGATCACAAAAGATAGTGTTATTGGGTCTCGTATTGCATCCCTAACGATCCTATGGACATACGACAAAGCAACACGAACATACTCACTTGGTGGGAAGTCGCTCAGAATCACACCCAATGATTGCCAACTTATATTTGGGATACCTATCGGAATTCGCAGGATTGATATTACAAAATCATTTAGACCGAGAGACGGCCTGGCTTTACGACGGTTCGCAGAAGATAGTGTTTGTTATCTAACAGATTTAAAAGTGAAGCTGCTAGAGTGCTTGTGGAGCGATTCTTTAGTCGACGTTGAAGATGCAGTCCGCCTTATCATTTTGCTCCTCATGTCTACGGTTTTCTTCAACACATCTGCTGAAATAGTTGCATGGTGGATGTTCAAGTACGTGCGAGACATTGATCAAACGATGGCGTACAACTGGCCAATGGGTATAACAGAGTTCCTTCAGCATCAAATACATATTGCAAAGGAACGAGACAAAACAAAGGGTTGTATTCCACTAAACGTGGTGGTCAGGGGGCCCAACAATCGGCATGTTATTGTCAATCGTAGGCTGCACAAACGGCACAACAGGGTGCGAGTAAGTCTCCCGGTACGACTCAGTGCGGTAATATTTGTCAACGTATTTATAGCCCTCATTAGAATTATTGAACAACACACAAGCAGCATGAGCACAAGGCAATCCAGTGATCTGCCACATCCTGCACGAACACACCCTTTCTTTTATATCAACAACTGCAGTTGGGTCACATAGAACCTCAAACATATGATCCGACGACTTCCTCGCTACCCATACTCTACCTTCTTGAACCAACTGATCCACCTGCTCATGGACTTTGGAGCTAAGCTCCGTTGTCATCGTCGCCCCTTCCTCAGCCCTAATGCTAATATTTATCATGACTTCACCCCTGATATAATCGATAAAATTTGTGATAGGCAAATCACGAGCACCCTTGATCTTCGAGTTCCACGACTCAGCAGCATTTGAGGTCATCTCATTATGCCGATCTCCAACAAAATACGAACATGTCCAGTTAACAAAGGGTAAGTCAGCAATGAAATTATCTACCCTTGCGCCTCCATATTCTTTCAACTCATTCAATTTCTGATGAAACTCAATCTTCGTCGGTGCATATGCACAAGCATTGAATTTAGCAACAATACCCTCTCGAAAATTAGTCGGGAAACCTCTACACTTGTGCAGTAGGTTGTTCTGCAGGTGGACAAGGCAAAATATGTGTCCACAATAAGGGAATATTTCCTTCACACCGCGCAAAATTCCATGGTTACGATCCGATAAGAATGTCAGCACGCGATCTGTTCCAATAGCAGTTTTTAAATGTCGTAGAGAATACGCCCAGTTGTCGTCAGTCTCCTCGTTCACTATTCCAAAAGCTACTGGAAAAAAACCTGAGCAAATGGAAACATACAGTTAGTACTGTAGTCATATATAGTCATGTTAAAAAAAATGGGTTGTACCGTTTTCACTGTCTTTCCCCAACGCACTTAGATGGATTCCCCTGTGTTTCCCAGACAAAAAGGTCCCATCAAGAGCCAGCATAGGTCGACATGCCTTAAACCCCGGCAAACTCCCTTCGAAAGCAAAAAAACACCTCTTAAACTTCATTGATACTGGATCGACATCAAGATGGTACACGCTTCCCGGATTGCTACGCCCAAGATCTTCAAAATACAAGGGCAAGTACGAGTACGACGCCGTAGCGTCACCAAACACATGATGCTTCCCCGCACCAAGTGCCTTCCAAGCAAAAAAATAGCTGATGTCAATGCCATAGTACAATTTGACATTGAGCACGACATCATTCGGCGCCATTTCAGGTTTGATTCTAACTGCATTCATGATCAAACCCGAAATAAATCAGAGGTCAATCTATTTTTGCTCGATGAACCAAATGAAGCTCCGCACGTATGATGTTTTTCAAATGTCCTAATATAAAAGAATCCATTTGCTTTCTGTAGCGAGGCATGAATCCTCCACATACACTTCTTCATCACCCTGTATTTGCACTCTGCCGTAGTCCTTGTAGGTTCATTCTTCACATAGTTAAATTCAAACCCAACTTCAACAGCGTATTTCAGCAATGCATCCCGGAAATCAACAGCCCCGTTCCGAAATCCTTGTCCTACTTCCCTAATAATATTTCTCCAATTGGTACTCAATAACTGTGTGTTATCAAATGTCAACGCATTCGGACAAACACACATGTCGTTACTCAGATAATTACCCATCGAATTGAGAGAGGCAGATTGTGGAACCCTCGCCAACACTACTGCATTAACATTGTCCTTACGCTTCACAGTTATCTCAACACGGTCAAGACCTAGTTGTCGAACCAATGATTTCATATACATTACCTCATCATTGTCACCCAGCATGCCCTCGCCATAACCATCAACATTGTATGTCATCGTAACATCCCTCGCATTCAAGCTGCACCACTTCTCGGCCACAAATCCAACAAGGTCTTCATACACAAAATCAGCCCGGCATATCTTCACCCCGAACGACCCTCCGTACTTCAGAACAACCATCATGCTGGACGACATACTGTGCACGACTGAAGAAAAAAATGGCGAATATGACTGCTCAGACCTATAATATTCATCACAACTGCCTAAAAATAAGACTACTCTTGAATCAATTATGTCAAACTAAGAACCTCACAAATTACTGTAAAAAACACAAAAACGCAACAAAACAAATGTGTAATCACTACATGCAATGTGACTACTCTGTAAATCGGTATAAAGCAGAAGTCAAATACAACATATACACGACAAACCCATATCAATCGGATCGGAACAAAATAGCAATAAAAAACTTGCGAATCAAAAACATCTTAATCATTATCTTAATTACAAATAAAACACTTCCCATTCATCGCTCACCTTTTTCCTCGACGTTTTCTTCAACACGAAGCACATAACAGAATACAGAAGACGACTAGGTACTTCGATCTCGCCCAACAATATATTTGATTGTGTCTGCTAAAATCACGGTGAAAATCGGCTGAAGATTATGCTGAGGATATCACGTCCCTCTACAAAAAAGGAAACGGTTATACAAATTTATTATTATTAAATATTTGATTTATTTTAATAACTGCTGTTAAGGGTAATTGTGTCTTATCCTATCTTAATAAGGGGGTCTCACTAATTAAGATTTAGATATGGGTGTGAGAAAAAGTCTTAAAAGTCAAATGGGTTTTTTACATAATATTTTCCATTCTAGGGGGATTGCATATTTCCCATATATATATATATATATATATATATATATATATATATATATAGAGAGAGAGAGAGAGAGAGAGAGAGAGATTGTCTTCTTAAAATGATAACCCCCATCGGCTGCACAAAATTTCGAGAGAGAGAGAGAGAGTGGATGTCATTAAAACGGGTAATTAATTTCCTAATTATTAGCATCCCTTAATTAGAAAAGATATTATATATCTTTTAATATTAAAATTAAATGTACATTAATTTTTAATTAGTGGTATAATGGTGATAATTAGGTAGTTTTAATTAAAAAAAATATTTTGGATTTATCTTGAAAATGCAAAATAAAATTGGGCTCATTGTAACGACACTTGTGTAATTAGGGGGTTTTGTCAAATTTTCCCTATTATTATATATAAACATATTAGCGCCATTTCCGCAGGAAAATATGTGACCTTCATTTTAGTGGAGGGAGACAAAATCATGACCATATCTTCATTTCCATCATAAACCATTTGCTAATTTTCAGTATTTATATAAATGATTTGCATTTTAATTAATTAAACCCTTAAACATAGATTAGTGTTAATTTACTTACATATTACATATGTACGAGAAACTAATTTTTTTCAAAAAAAAAAAAGAAACTAAATAATATTTTAATATCCTTCCTACTCTCCCACTCTTTCACTATAAAGGTGGTTATTCTCTATAAAACATAATATCCTTCCCACTTCTTCACTACAGGGGTGGTTATTGTCTACAAAACAGGATATATATTTATATATTTAAATAGATCTATATATACACTTATTATTGGTGTTATTATATTTTCTCTCTTCTTCTAACAATCGTCTCATTCCTTTGTATTTTCTCCAAGTTGTCTCATTCCTTTGTATTTTCTCCGAGTTGTCTCATTCCTTTGTATTTTCTCCGAGTTGCTAATAATTTGTACATTTGTTTGCCTTAATTGATTTCCTTAGTGGAGAATAGCCTGAAATATCTGTTATTTCCCTCTTGCCGGTCAATGTTTTCTTAGCTGCTAACAATTTTAGTTTTTTTGCAGTTTCTTCAGACTTTGTAGATGAATCTGTTTTTTTTTTTTTTTTTTTTTTTTTTTTTTGTGTAGGAGTTTTATCATTTGTAGTAGCTATTTTGTTAAGACATTGTTATTTTATCGTTTAATTATCAACTTTTTTTTTTACCGGAGATATAACATTTTCCAACTGCAACTTTGAAATAAACCTTTCTCTTTTTTTTTTTAATTTTAATCGAAATATGTCATTGTTCAGGATGCCACATTCTTTTTTATATGTCGATTTTTTAATTATTTTTTTCACATCATCTAATTTTTGATCCCCTTCCACCTTTTTCAGCTTTGTCCAGATGGAAACACACTTTTAGTATACGTGGCCGGCTTTCCACAATTACTTCTTCGCTATGCTTATCTGTCTCATTGCATTATTTTTATTTATCTTCATCAATGTTCGATTGTTTCGTTATGTTTCAAGTCGAAAAGAAATGCGTAGCGTATCAAGCAACAATGAAGATGGTATTGTATGGATCAACTGCATTAATTATCGGGAAGATAATGAGCAAAAAATATGTTGCACTCAATGCAAAGAAACTGATTATCGATCAAGATTTTAAATTGACACCGAGTATGATCAATTCGATGATGCGTTTTCTCATGGTTTGATCTGCATGCTTTGCGCAATCGAACTAGCTAATTTTTATCCACTTAAATATGATATGTAAATTTTATTTCTCTTAGGTTGTATTGTTCTTCTATGTTTCTTATAATATTTGTATTTACTTTAATCTATTATCATATCAACTTAATTTGATAAATTAGCTTCTGATTACACGACATGCAGTTAATTCATTACAAAATATTATCATACAACTTATTTATCTTAACCTTAAGAAACACCATTCAATTTGGCAACCTCATGTATTCTAAAATTTATAAAATATTATAAGGTTGCAGATAAATTTTTAAATTTCAAGTTCTGAACAAAATTAAATGACGGAAAAAATTAAAAAGTAGCAAACAAACACCTCATGAGATGTGGATATTTTAACCTAATTGAAAATTATTTTTATTTATGGAAACTAAGACAATAAAAAAATAAATAACCATGAAATTTTCAATTAGGTTAAAATAACTTTGTTTCCAATTTTCAACGAACATTTAGAGTGAGAATAATTTTCGTATTAATAATCATGGTTATTTTCAAAATAACTTTGTTTTCAGTTTTATTTATTTATTGTTATTAATTCAATTGATTAGAATACAACTTTTGAAATTGCTATAACAAACTTAACATAATCTTAATTATTAATACGTTTAAAAAAAAACTGAAAAAGAGAATAAAAAAAAAATAAACAATTGAGCAACCAACCGACATGTTCAAATAAAATTCCCAAAAAAGGTGGAAAATAAAACTTCACGAACTGTTTGCTAAATAGATGGAGAAAAAGTAGAGCATAAATAAATAAAAAAGATAATAAAGAAATAATATTTTAGTGATTCAATTATGTTAACCATCCTTCACATGATGAAAAACCGTCCACTTCCACCTTTATTTTACACACCAGTTTCTCACCACCTTCACACTATCTACAACCGTTCATTCCCACCATACGCATTATCTACCACTCTATAAATACAAGTTCATCACTTCCAAATCGTTGGCCCGATAATACTTAATTCGTAATTCTTCTCACTATGGCTCCAAAGGTTACAAGCATATCTGATATTAGAGTTGGGGAAATTGAGTGGAAATTCATTGCCCGCATCATGATTATCTGGTTTGTTTCCCGTTCCAATGGTTCAAAGGAACCATATGCCATAGAGATGGTGTTAATGGATGACAAGGTTATTCTTAAACTTTACATATATTTTTCATTATTTTACGCGTATACATGTATAGATGTATAATAACGCCTTCTAATTATGATAGGGAGGGAAGATACCAGCTTCGGTCACATAAAAACACTTCAACAAGTTTCAAAATTTTTTGAAAGAAGGAAAAACTTACATGTTCCGTAATGTGTTGGTTGCTCAAAACGATTCCACTAACCGTGCTACGCTACATATGAATAAAATTACCTTTGTAGGCGCTACCACGGTCACCGAGTTTGCTGCCGACATAATCCCCACCCTGAGATTCGACTTTATGAGTTTCAGCAAGGTCATAAATGGTGCAGATGAAAGTTTGCTCATAGGTAATAAAAACACTCTTGCATTAGTTAAATAAATATTTTTTTAACATTCCACCATATTTTATTCATATGTAGTTCTTTGATATATAAAGATTATATTTTTTTTTGGTTTTTAAGATATCATTGGTCATGTTATTAAAAAAAACCAATGAAGGACGTATCGAAAAATGGAAGGAAATACAACCTAATGGAGGTGGTTCTTCGGGATTTAGAGTATGTATTTTCTTTTTTGGTTTAAAAGTTTTGTAATTTTTTATTCATGTATATTCACTGACATCATATTGGACAAAAATATTTTGTACATTTTTAGAGGCAATACTCTTAAATGTGCACTTTGGAACAATTATGTTGATGATTTCGAAAGTTTTCTAGCCAAACATGATGAAAAATCTCCCATTATTATTATACAACTGTGTCAAATAAAGAGCTTCAAAGGTAAATTATTATTTTTAAAATTTATTAATTACTACAATATATATCCAGTTTCCACATATTATTTTCATAATTATTCTCTATTACTTATTAGTTAAAGTCCAGTTTTGTTTATATAGAAAGATAGATATATAGTTTAAATTAATTTGTATGTTTTGAACAATATTTTAAAGAATTATATATAGTATTGCCAGTTTCTACAATGCAACAAGGATGCTCATAAATCCTGCCTTGCCTCAAATTGCTGAGTACAAAGAAAGGTTTGTTTGTCCATAATTGTTTCATGTTAATATATATATATATATATATATATATATATATATATATATATATATATATATATATATATATATATATATATATATATATATATATATATATATATATACATTTTATGTCTTAAATGATTTTATATACCCAGACTTTTGAAAGGCGATATGACATTCACCCAGCCGATAAGCATATCAAGTAAAGATTCTAAGTCTACGTTTGCTATCATTCTACAAACCGACCGAATGACTATACAAGAATTGGTTGATGCAACATATGTATGTTATGTACTATCATCAATTACATGTGTTATTATTTTCGAACAACAAATTAATTGTATATCGATATTGTAGGAATGTGATGTATTGTTGCTTGCAAAGGTCATCAAAATTAATTCCGATAAGAATTGGTGGTACGTATCATGCGAAAAATGTTGCAAAAAGGTTCAACCAGCTGGAGTGAAGTACTTCTGTGACAAATGTGAAAAATATGTCGTTGTTGTTCAAAGGTATTTTTCACATACGTTTGACTCAATACAAAAGATTTAATTAATAATTCATAATTTTACAAACACACACACACACACACACACACACACATATATATATATATATATATATATATATATATATATATATATATATATATATATATTTATTTATTTATTTATTTTGTACATATTTCGCATTGAGGTTACGGTTATAAACAGTACCAGGTCGATTGATTTGGTCATTTTTTATCGAATCATTAGTCAATTTATTGGGAAAAGCGCGTCAGATGTAATAGGAGATTCAAAAGCGATAATAATTTTTGACGAATCTGTTTGCTCAAATTATTCAAAATTATTTCTTATATATTATTAACACAATGTATCACATGTACTTTTTATGTAGGAAAACTGTACTAATAAATTCCCTATTGAGTTTGACACAATAGTTAACAAGGAATTTATTTTTAAAGTTCAAATCGGTGCAATGAACATACAAAAGAATTGGCCCCTCTATACTATTAAGTCGATGCACGATGAAGAAAAACTTATTCGCCAATTTAAGGCTATGTACTGCATCAAGGTATATACCAAAAAAATACATATTATTTACGTTTTTTTTTTTTTATTGCAATGAGCACATCTATATTTATTTATTTATATTGCAGGAATCCGACGAAGACGAATCCATTGGAAATTCTGTTCAGCATCAAGATGACAGTTCTAATGTACTGCATATATATTATCTAATTAATTAAACACATGATCAAATATAGTTGATGAATCTATAAATTGGAAATACTATTAACATATAATTTTCGTGTAAATATTTTAAAGGCTTTGAGTACAAGTATTGATGACAATACTCCTATGATTTATTTGGTTGAGAAGCGAGTTGACGAGGGTGCTATATCTAATTTATCTGACGATGATACAACTCAGATGTCCTCTACTACAACGTTGAAGAAGATCAAGATTGAGAAGCTTTCGAAGTGATTGTCGTAGAATTTGAGTATATTTTTTTTTAATCTTTGCATATTTTAATGTTATGTTTTGTCTGAACACTTTCGTTTTTCAGTTTTAGACATTTAGTACTTAGTTTAGTTATGTTTTCAGATTTTATAAATTTTAGTCGCTATTTTAGTTGTAGTGTTAAACTACCGCCACCAATTTCCGTAAAGGGGATTCGAAGTTTCTTGGGACATGCGGGATTCTATAGGCGGTTCATCAAGGATTTCTCCAAGGTAGCCAAACCATTATGCAATTTGTTGGAGAAGGACGTCAAATTCGATTTCAATGACGAATGCCTCAAAGCCTTCGACGACTTGAAAACAAGGTTAGTAACTGCTCCTATTATTGTTGTGCCCGATTGGAATGAACCTTTTGAGCTTATGTGTGATGCCAGCGATTTTGCGGTAGGTGCCGTGTTGGGTCAAAGAAAGAATAAAATTTTTCATTCAATTTACTATGCTAGTAAAACTCTAAACGATGCACAATTGAATTATACCACCACTGAAAAAGAGTTGCTAGCAGTTGTTTTTGCATTCGAAAAATTTAGATCATATCTTATAGGCACTAAAGTCATTGTCTTCACGGATCACTCGGCTTTAAAATATTTGATAGAAAAGAAAGAGGCAAAACCTAGACTTATTAGGTGGGTGTTATTGTTGCAAGAGTTCGATTTGGAAATTCGTGACCGTAAGGGTAGCGAGAACCATGTAGCCGATCATTTATCTAGGCTAGAAACGGAAGTCAAAGATCAAATTTGCATTAATGAAAATTTTCCGGATGAACAATTGCTTGTCGTTAATAATCAAGAAGTACCATGGGATACGGATTTTGTGAATTATTTAGTTAGCCATGTACTTCCACCCGAGCTCACTTTTCATCAACGAAAAAAGTTTTTACACGATGTGAATTTCTACTTTTGGGAAGAACCCTTTTTGTTTACACAATGCAGCGATTTAGTCATTCGAAGATGTGTACTGGAAAGCGAGCAAGGAGATATACTCTTTCACTGCCATGGCTCGGATTATGCGGGGCATTATAGAGGTGAGCGCACGGCGAGAAAGGTGCTTCAATCAGGTTTCTTTTGGCCAACTTTGTTTAAATATTGCTATAATTTTGTTTCAAGTTGTGATAGATGCCAGCGAGTTGGTAATATTTCAAGGAGGCACGAACTCCCATTGAATACAATGATCGAAGTAGAGCCATTTGATGTATGGGGGATAGATTTTATGGGGCCTTTTGTCCCATCATTCAATAACCTATACATCTTAGTGGCCGTCGATTATGTATCTAAATGGGTTGAGGCGGCCGCCTTTCCTACTAATGATTCTGCAGTGGTTTGTACTTTCTTAAAAAGACAGATTTTCACTCATTTTGGAACGCCACGAGCAATTATTAGTGATGGAGGCACTCACTTTTGCAATAAACAATTCGAAGCACTCTTGGCCAAGTATGGAGTAAAGCACAAGGTCGCATTGGCCTACCACCCTCAGACGAACGGGCAAGCCGAGGTCACGAATCGTGAAATCAAAAACATCCTCGAAAAGGTTGTGAGTCCTACCCGGAAAGATTGGTCGAGAAAATTGGATGATGCACTTTGGGCATATCGTACAGCTTACAAAACTCAACTTGGGATGACACCGTTTCGTTCGATTTATGGCAAGGCGTGTCATCTACCAGTTGAATTGGAGCATAATGCGTTTTGGGCAATTAAAAAGCTGAATTTCGATATTGAAGCGTGCAAGGAGAAACGAATGATGCAACTCAACGAGCTCGATGAATTGAGATTGAATGCGTATGAAAGTAATCCTGTATACAAGGAAAAAATCAAGCGTTGGCACGATAACAAGATATTGCATCGAGAATTTCAAAAGGGGCAATTGGTTCTCCTCTACAACTCCCGTCTAAAGTTGTTTCCGGGAAAACTGAAGTCAAGATGGTCCGGACCGTTTACTATCCTAGACGTGTTTCCTTACGGCGCAGTCGAATTATTGGATCCCGAAACCAAAAAATCGTTCAAAGTCAATGGGCAACGCCTCAAGCATTATCGTGGAGGGGAATTCAATCGCCAAGTGACTTCGGTCACGTTAGCTTGAACAAAGAAGCAGACAAAGTCCGGCTGAAGACTGTAAACTTAGCGCTTCTCGGGAGGCAACCCGAGCTTTCGTTTTTCTTATTTTATGTTAATTTTTAGTTTGTTTTTATTTTATTTTTCTAAAAAAAAAAAAAAAGTTTCAGGGGCACTAATATGAAGTTTTTATTTTGCAGGGACCTAATTGCAATTATTCACACGGTCGTGCAAGAAAAAGGCAGGAATCTCACGCGGCCGTGTGAGATTTTGGAGCAGCTACTGGACAAAAACACACATTGGTGCGGCCGCGCGGATTTATACCTAAAATCTCGCACGGCCGTCCGAAATTAAGAGGAGCTACTGTCCAAATTGGCAAATTGGTGCGGCCGTGCGGATTTATGCCTAAAATCTCGCACGGCCGTCCGAGTTTAGGAGCAGCTTCTGCCCAATTTCGAGAAACGGTGCGGCCGTGCGGATGTTAGGCCACAATCTAGCACGGCCGTCCGAAAGTGAAAAAACGGGCAGTTTAAGTAGAATTCTTAACACCCCAATCTTCACATATCCAAAAACCCCCTCTCTCATCCTTCGAACCCTTGTCTTCCTTTTTCGAATTTTCTACTTTTCTTTGCCAAATTTCACCGAACATTCACCAATTATACACATATATTACTTAATCAAGGTGGGTTGTTGTTGATTTGTGCAGGGAGGATTCAAGAAAGGTACAAATTTCTCCAAAAATCCATTCCACCAAGAACGCCCACAAGGTGTTCGACGAATTACCGAAGTCAAGTTTGGGGGAAATTTTGCACACCAATTCATTCCAAATCTCCTCCACAAGCATTCTCAAAGTATGGGGAAACAAGGACGTGACAGGGAGGGCACTTCACAAGGCGAAGGCACTTCAAAAGGCAAGGGGAAGGGCAACAAAACCGATCAAATTCCAACCCCCGACGACCATGCTTTTTGTGTCGAAGGCGCCAGTGCTCGTTTCGAGAAGCAAAAGGTGAAGAAACTAGTGACGGAGCGTGCCTATGAGATCACCCTTCCACAATTTGCCCCGTTACATCAAGAATTCATACGACGAGGGTGGCAAGCACTATTGGAACCGGAGGGGTCGATCAACTTATCATTAGTCCGCGAGTTCTACGCCAACACTCGTATCCTCCTATCAACGGATCGGAAGTCGAGTACGGTTCGAGGAAAGCGCGTCGATTGGTGTGCCCAAGCCATCAACTCCTTTTATCACCTCCGACATGCGCCATTCAATTGGGAGCAAATGAAACTCGCGGTCACAAGAGATCAACTAGCCGAGGTGTTGTGCGATGGACCCCCAATTTGGTCCGAACTCTCAACCGAGGAGTCGTACGAGTTAGAGTGGAAATGCATCAACCAAGTAGGCAAGGCGTGCCTTACGTTCATTTGTGCCAACCTCATTCCCACCCGCTCGTGGACTCACGTGGACCCCGAACGGTGCGCTCTTGCATACTACATCCTCAAGGGCACACCGATCAACATAGGCAAAATTATTACCGAACGTTTTTGGATCTCCATGGTCAACAATGCCAAAGGGTTTTATTTCCCTTGCCTCGTTACCGGCTTATGCAAGAAGGCGAAGGTCCCAACCAAACCGACGGATATCCTCACACAAATTCGGAAGCCAATGAATAATCTCGCGGCCCGACAATTCAAGGCACCCATCTAAGGTGGCGAGCAACCCGTCGATAACCAACCAATAGCTCCACCCGAGGGTCCAAGTACAAGTTCGGACCGGCGATTTCAAAGAAGAATGGAGCGAGAGTTGGTGATCACGAGAAATCGGCTTGCCACGGTGGAGCACAAGGTGAGCACGATTGAATCCCTCCAACGGTGGTCGGGGAAGATGCTCCAAGCCATTGTGCGCCATTTGGCATGCGGCAATCCCGAGTGCGCCGAACCGGCTCCGTTGCCTGCGCCGATTCTTGAGCTGGTACCCGAGCTTTCGGATGATGAGGAGGATGGTGATGCTCATGCGCAAGGTGGAGTTGGTGAGCAACCCAACGATGGTCCCGACGCGTAAACAGGTGTTTTCTATCCTTAAACTCCGGGCGAATCACATTGAGGGCAATGTGAATTTTAAGTTTGGGGGTGGTTAACTACTTGTTTTATTTTATATGCGCTTTATTTGTGTTTTAATTTTTTTTTAGTTTGCATGCTTTATTTGCGTTTTGTTATTTCCGTTTTATTCTTTTTAGAAAAAAAAAAATAAAAAAATAAAAAAAATAAAAAATTGTTCGATGCATCGATGAACTATGATGATGGGAGATGGTTAATGTTTGATGATGAGATTACTTGTTTTATGTTGATAAGGAGTAGATATTCATTTAGCTTTCGATTCAACGGAACGTAGAAGTGAATTATTGCTAGGAATCACGCTTTATGCATTGCTTTGGTTGAATGTTTTGTATTTTAAATTTGGAATTTATTTGTGCTAAATCATGCTTTGTTCGGTTTTAAATCTCACCTTAGGACATTTATGATACGAAGTGTTGGGTAGTAAGTGATTTGGGATATGATTTGGGCCTTCTTTGAACCGTTTGAGCCTTTCAAGCCTACCATTTTTGTCAATTATCCTTAGAACCTTGATTTGAGCCTCGGAGAAAAGGTGTTCTTTCTTTTAGCCAATTTGTGGAAGGTAGAAAAGTGTAGATTGTTGAATAATTATCCCTTGGAGGTCGATCGAAAATTCTTATAAGATCTTTCTTCTTCTTCTTCTTCGAAAAAAAAAAAAAAAAAAAAAAAAAAAAAGATATATATATATATATATGTGCATCCTTATATATATATATATATATATATATATATATATATATATCTAAATTCTTCGATTCGAAAAAAATAAATAAAAAATAAATAAAAAAATAAATAAATAAAAAAAAAAATTAGAAAAAGAAGAAGAAGAATAGATTAGAAGGGAGAAATAAGGACTAGTTGTTGAATTGTGTTGAAAACTCGATCCATTGCCTAAAAGGCAAAAGTATTGACGTGTGAATTTTGGAGAATCGAGTTTATTAAAGTCCCTAGAGGTGAATTCATTGTTTCAAACGCCTATCTTTCAAATTTTGGCGTAATCACCTCACTTTAAGAAAAATTAGCCACACATACCCATATTACCTACCTCGGACCAAAGAGCCTAACAATTGAAAGCCACAAAGTCCCAATGATCCCAATAGCTTATTGTTCAATATTAGTTGAGTAGAATAATTTGGTGAGTATTTGGAGTCAAATATATGCATGTAAGTATAAATTCTTTCTATCTTTAACTTGCAAATATTGGATACTTGAAGCAATTGTATGATTTGTGGTTTTTGGTAATAGTGAGTGACTAAGTGCCGTTGAATGTTAAGCTTGCGAATACCTAGGAATTATCATCATAATCGCAAGTTCTGAAAACGCGAAGTTGACCAATCGATCTGTGTAATGAGATGTATAGTCGTGTTTTGTGCTCTTAAATTGATTTTACTTGAGGACAAGCAAAAGTTCAAGTTTGGGGGTGTGTTAAGTGTATATTTATAATTGTACCTTTTAATTGGGGCTTTTGGTGTGTTTTAACGATAATTGGTGCTTAAAATGGCTATTATTTGTATTTTAGGTGCAAATTGAAGAATTGGCAACTTATGGGGTGAAAACTGCAAATTCGGAGAAAAAGTGGGCCAAAAGTGAAAATATCGAAACTCTGAAGAATTGAAGACCGGACGGCCGTCCGGATTTTAAAGCGTATTCTCGCACGGCCGTCCGGAGGAACGTATTGGCGCAGTGAAGGAATTTTAATTACACAAGGAAACCGCCCTTTTATATTTTTGCACCCTATTTAAAGGCCAAAAAGCACACAATTAAAGGGACCTTTTATCTATCTTTTATCTTTCATCTTTCTACACGCGGTCAAGAAGCACAAGAACGAAGACGAAGACTTGACGAATCTTCATCATAGTTCTCCTTTTTTATTTTTATTCATAGCTTTTATGGTTTTTCGTATTTTTATTATGCTTTTCGTTAAGAACATGAGTAGCTAAGTTTTTATTCTAGGATTTTATTGGAACCCTATGTGGTAACTCGAACCTGTTTTTCTACTTTTATGCAAGTTTAATTCTTCGATTATTTCTTCTATTTTGATCTTATTTAGCGCATGAACGTAGCTAATTTATGTTGCTATTAGTTATTGTTAGAATTGATTGACAGATCGTTTTAATAATTAGAACAGGGATAGAAGAGCCTTCGAGTAGTTTTTCACCGAATGCGTGTGTTGATTGCATGTATTATCGTAGACATACAGATAATACCTTAGGTAGCCGTTTTCGAGACTTGTTATTTAATGCTTTATTCATACTAGGTTTGCATAGACATATAGTGAATCTTTTATGAATAATAGACTTATAATACATCGACAGCTGGTTATGAGTAATTTCGTGTCTTGGGTTAATAATCGGGAATCGTAACTTGCATGATAGGAGATTAATTGGGTGAAGAATTATCGCATATGGGGAAGATAAAATCCTAGAATAAAAACTTAGCTACTCATGTTCTTAACGAAAAGCATAATAAAAATACGAAAAACATAATAAAAATACGAACAATTGTAATAGAAATCTAACATCATGTAATTCGAGGAATGTTGAGATGTGTTTACCAAAAAAAAGGAACAATTGTAGCACCACTTGATGGGTTCCATATGGTGCATGTTGCTTATTTGACGTGTACTTAGCAAATTGTGCCTGAAATGACCCTCTTGAAGATATTCGAGGAGTTTGGGATAGGGTATAGTCAATTAACTCCTAACGTGATTCTCAGGTTCGAGGCGTTTCGTCGAAGAATGACGCAAGTAGGATTACCGGTTAGCGTCGATATGTTCAAGGCATTGTTTACGTTACATCGTGCGAGTAGTTTACTGTTCTTCTGCACACATCATCGGATTCCGCACAATTTTGGAAGGCGATTAAGATGGTATGGGGGAAATGGGGTTTTTTTTTTTTCTATGTGAACGCTCCGACGTTCAATGTTCCCACTGTCTGGAATCCTGTATGTGCGACTTTCAAGATCACGAAGAATATTGGGAAGCGGATTACAGAGTCGAGGTTATGTGATGTAGAGTTTGATCCGAAGCATATGATTCTGGAGGGTCAGCAGCTTATATCCTCTCGTGTAGTCTACTTGATTTAATTATGGATGTGTACCTTACTTTTTCCTGGTTTTGTTATTATTTATCCATCTGGTAGTAACGGTTGATTTTTTTTATTTTTCTTTTTGGTTGCAGATGGATGTATTGATTTTCTAGCCCTCCGGGCTAAGGCTGATGGAGGTGCGAGAAAGCCAGTGAAGAAGGCCACTCCGATGCAAGGAAAGTCAAGTAGTAGTAGATCGCTAAGAGGTGACTCGCGTGGAGACCGCTTACGTGACTGGAGATGATCGTAATCGTGATGTTGAGGGAGAGGTCCGTGATCCTATGGATAATAATGGGAATGATAAGTTGGTGAAGATTGAGTGCGTGCCTGAACTGAAATGCTTTCGAGTGGATCCTGAGGTTTCTTATGCATCTCAAGGTGGGGCAGGCAAGTGCATATTCACTTATGGAGTGAACCGAGATGGGAACGGTTCCTTGTGGGATACAACATATCATAAAATCGCGATGAGGAAGACCGAGGGTTTTATTGGAGAGTACGACCGAGATCGGAAGTCAGGCAAAGGTCATGCTCATATGCTTATGTTGGCTGGAGGAGACATGTGCCGGGAAAAAGACCTATGGGCTCAGTTAGGGGCAACGCAATCCAAATTAGACGTAGCGCAGTCCACGCTCATTCATATGACCGACGAGCTTGAGATTAGTAGGGGCGAGACTAAGGCAAGTAGAATCGAGTTAAAAAAATTGGAAAAGTGCTATGATGGAGTGAAGAAGAAATATGATACCAAGAAATTAACGGGGAAGAGGTTTATGCTTCCTCTGCTAGAGCAGCCTGCAAGGCGTTGGTCGTGAAACAAGCTGAGCACCACTTTCAGGAGAGTGATGCCTGCCAAGCGATGATTGAGGAGCAAGCATAGCGGCGGTCTATACTCTATTAGTTAGGACGTGCAAGCGTAGCGGCGGTCTATATTCTATCGATGGTGCAGGCAACGATATGGCATTAGATGCTCAGGCAGATGACCAGACTACCGGAGCGACTTCGAATCACGATAGGGATGCTTAGAGTAGTATAATTTAGCTCGGTATGATAGTTGCCTCTCTTCCCTTGGGAAGAGGACTTAGGCATTTTTTTTATGGAAGTAAATGGGTATGCCCACTACTATTTTGTATGCATTACTATTTGATATTGGTTTGCATTTTTAATCTTGAACTTTTATGTTGGAGTTATTTTTATTTTTTATATATTCACATTGTCAATGGTGTGACGCGTTGCCTTAAATGTTTTACATTTAGCATTGCACATGATGCACTTGATGAGAGGATCAATCTCTAAAGATTTTTTCGCTAGGGATCGTGCCCTTTGTTTGGACCTTGTGGGTGGTATATTTGTCAGGACCGTGGCCACCTTTTAAATAGAGGACCCATTAAAAGAAAGTAGAGAGCTTTAGATGATCAAGCTAGCCATGTGATATAGATCAGCTTAATATCTCTAAGTGTGCTTAGGGTTGTAAGGATATTAACTTCAGATGATAGTTAAGTAGTACAGAAAAAACAACATTGAGAGTGATGGAAAAAACTTGTTTTATTCATGTACGGAAAGTGCGAATTGGTACAAGTCTAGGTGAGGCGAAGGACAACAAACATTTAGAGAGCGAATGGCTTGAAAAAAAGAGAAGTATACTAAGTAGATATAATAATTGTTTCTTCATTCACGTCTTTCTTGTACATCCATACTTGACTTGTTGATGATGTACAAAATTGTTGAGTGTAGATTTTGTACTCAATACGTTTCCTTTACGTGGATCTTTTATTTAGATTTAATTATATGTGTGCTTTAATTGATTGATTTTGTGTTTTATAGGTGAAAAATGAGAATTCTGTGTCCATAAAGGAAAAATGATCAAAAATAAATTAAAAAGATGCAAATGAAGAAGTAAATAAATTTGGAAGAAGGAATCTCGCAAATTGTTTTGGCAGTGTCCACTATTTCCAGCATATCTCTCTCATACGAACTTCAAATCAGCTGATTTTGGTGGCATTGGAAAGCAAATTGCAAGGGCTACAATTCTTATTTCACGCAACATTCCGAAATTCGGACTCCAACATGGCCAAAATCGAAGAACAAATCCTGATGGGAAAGTGGCGGAAATTGATTCCTATTAGATTAACACTACTTCCTTATCAAGAAAAGCATATAAAATCAACAAGTCTCTACACCATAAAGACGAAATTTGATAGCAAAAAACGCGAAGAACGAAGATCGAAGACTCAAGCATAGTTTTTTCTTATTTCTTTTATGTCTTTATTTCTAGGATTTTATTCGAACCCTGTGTGGGATGTGAACCCAATTCTTTGATTATATGCAAGTATTAATTTGGATTATTTCTTCTACTTGGTTTATTAAGTTCATGAACTTGATCACTTTACGTGCTTTATTGTTATTGTTGTATGCATGAATCGGAAGATCGGTTTAACAATTTGAACTGTGGTAGAAGAACCTTTGTTGGGTTAGCATAGGAATATAGTTAACCTCTTAGGTAGCCATTATTGAGATTTGTGCTTAATGCTTTGTTCTTGATTGAATTGCGTCGGAATACAGTAATTTAATTCTGAATAATAAAATCGTAATACATGCGGAAGCTAGTTATGATTAATTTAGCGTCTCAGGTTAGTAATCCAAATTACTTGCTTGCATAATTGAAGGAATTGGGGGATCAATAATCACATAGGGCGAAGATAAAATCCTAGGCATGTTTAGTTTGATAATCTTCGTGTTTATCTGCTTTTCTTGCTATTTAATTTGCGTTTTATTATTTAGATTTATTTATCTTAATCAACCTTAAAGTTGACTGTGTAGGGTGAGCTTGAACATAGTTGGGATAATCTAGCGCTTTGAATAAGATCGTTGAATATTCCTCGTGGGATCGATATCCGCACTTAACTGTCCACTAAATTACTTGTACGATACGTGTACTTGCGTATGGGTATTTCCAACAAACAGATTTTTGGCGCCGTTGCCCATGAGTATTTTAACTGTCTATTTATTCTGAGTCAAGATATGAACAATTCTTTCGATTCACCCACATTATTTTTTTTTTTTAATTTTTTTTTATATTTTTTTTTCTTTGTTTGGTTACATGTCAGGTTACAATTTCCGCGCACCTCAAACGGGATATGAATGGCTATTGTGTGGCGAATACCTCAAAACACCTATGATATGTCGCTATTTTGTTCAACTTGTGGTGAAAATCATAACACTAACCAATGTTGGTAAGCACCGAAAGCGAATAATTCCATCGATAATACTAACAGAGGTTATTGGAACACATACACCAACACGTACGAAAGCGTTTCGAGCCAAGATTACAATGATTTTCAACATGGAGAGCCACAATTTGATGATTTTAAAACCTATTATGCAAGGAAACCTTATTTGAAATCCATCCTTGAAGATTTTATGAAATCCACTCAAGCATCTATCTGAAGACTGGATATACAGTTCAAAGAGATCAAGTTCCAGAGGTCTCTTGAAAATATTCCATACGATACCGAGAATAGTTGCAGCAGAGAAAATCAGTCTGAAACTTGTAGTGAGAAAAATACTAGACCTAGAAAATAGTGTCGATGAGAGGGAAAAACAACTTACACAGACGCTTAAGCATCATGAATCAGAGAATGCAATCGAGCTAAACCCGAAAGATGGGGCTTTGGAAATTGGTGGGGCTCCGGGAATTAGATCAATTTTGAATTAAATTTCTCGGTCGGGTGGAAGTCTGAGAATTTCGTCGGGAAATTCTTGTACTGTTCGAACATCAGACAATTGAGGTTTGGCGTCGGGTTCGCGATTTACGACATCAACTAGATAGCCGAAATGCCCTTTTATGAATGAGTTTGACGGCTTTTATGGCTGAGATAATTGGAATCGAAGTTTTGGCTTGGCTTTGGAATTTTAGCGTTTGGCCGTTTGGAAGAGGAAAAATAACTGTTTTCGGGGCACAGTCAATTTGGGCCTTATATTCGGTTAACCAATCCATTCCTAGAATGATATTAAAATTGTGGATCAGTAGGACAAGGAGGTCGAAATTCATAGGTTGTGAATGAATTCGGATTGAACAGTTGGTTACCACTAGGTTCGAGATCATTTCATCTCCAGAGCGAATGAGTATACTATAGTCGTGACTCTACTGACTAGGTTTGATCTTAAGTCTTCTAATCATATTCTTTGATATGAAAGACTGAGTAGAGCCGGAATCTATTAAGGCTCAGACAGGTTCGTCGAAAATGTATATAGTACGTGTTATCACTGAGGGATCTTGCTCAATCTGCTCATTTGTCATAGCAAACACACGTCCTTGAGCACGATTCTGAGCGTTTGGACAATCCCTTGCTATGTTTCCGGTCTTTCTACATCTCAAGCACGTGTTCGTCCCTTGTACACAAGCTCCAAAGTGTGCTTTCCCGCATTGTTGGCAAGTTGGTTTGGGCGGCTGTGGGAGTCCAGATTGATTCGGTGGTTGGCTTCGGTTTCCCTTGAATTTGTGGTTGCCGAGGTTAGACTTCTTCCACGGGCGTTGACTCGTGCCTTGGGATCGACGGTTTTGCTGAATTTCCTTTTCATCTTGGGCTGCCATCAGGGCTTTGTCCACTAGCTGTCTGAATGTCGAGGTTGAAGTGATTCTTTTTCTCTTCAGGGTCTCGAGCGATGAATGGGGCATAGAGACAGCCACGTTCGAAGCGACGGATGTACTCAAGCATTGGCGGTTCACCTTGACGATGTTCTAAAAATTCCTTCAGTTTGTGGGCACGTACGTCTTTGGAGAAATATTTCTCGAAGAATTGTAGCTTGAAGTCGGTCCATTGTATAGTCTCGAGGTCGACTCCCTCCTTGACTCCTTAACACCAGTGACGAGCTTCGTGTCGAAGTAGGAATAGAGCGCAATGCACACGACCACGATCGGTCATTTGCATGTAGTCGTAGATCACTTCTAGGGATTTGACCCATTCTTCGGCTATTGTTAGATCGGTTCCACCATGAAATTTGGAGGGGTTCATTTTGAGGAATCGTTCGTAAATGGCGTGAGGTGCTGCTTGAAGAGGAGGCGGAGGAGGATGGTTTCGTTGGAGGAGTTGGTCAATTTGTCTTTGGTGGTTTTGGGCTTCTTCTCGAATAAGGTTCGAGAGGGTATGAATGATTTGGTTAAGGTCGGTTGGTTCATTAGTGGGAGTGCCTTGAGAACTCCAGGTTAGTCGTCTTGCCATAATTTCTATAACCTATTATGCAATTTATAATTAAAGCACATAAATAAATAAAACATAAAATACACATAACGTTACCGAATGGACGAGTCATCGTGTCTCGTTAGTCTTGAAGCCCGGCTTTTGGTTCGTACGAGGTTTCTATAAACAATGCTCTGATACCACCGTTGTAGCACCCCCCTCGGGTCGGGCGATAAATCGAACCGGTTTATCAGAACACTTTATTTAGATAGCGAAAGCAAAAAGATCTCTTTGTAATTTTTAAAAAAATTTGAGTAGGACCAAAATGTAATTACTAAAAATCTCATTTTAGGACATTTGAAAGCCTTGGGAAACCTTAAGAATTTCGAAAACTTTCTTAGGGTTATTTTGGTCGTCTAAACTGTTCGTTTCAAAATAACTTTGGAAAGGGAGATTATTATTCGAGTGCTACATTTATCTAACTATAGGTTTCATTTTTTGGTTCGAGAAGAAATCAGAGTTTAAAGGTATTTGGTGAGTAAAGGTTTTCGGGTAAGAAATACAATTACCAAAATAAGCGGACCAACTATATTAATATTCCAAAATAAGGCCCGTACTAGGATAAGAGTTTAATTCCCCTAACGAGGAAATAATAGAGTTTAAGAAAAATGTAAATACGGAAATTGTTTTAAGTTTACATCACCAAAATAAAACAAGCATAATTTATAGACCCCCGTACGATCGTCAAAAGCTCCGGCCAAGACTTCGATCCACTACTCGGTCCATTCCGGCGAGGGATTACTACTACTACCTGTAAAAACAAATATAATTAATTAGTGGACAAATAACTTGGTGAAAGTTTTGTAACCCTAATTTTATAGTAGGATGAATAGATTGTGTTTGCTTAGATGAGTTTTGGCATGGATGGATTCGGAATCTCAAATTAGAATAGGCAACTAGTCACCTTGTACAACTCAATAACCTTTATATTATGTTATCCACTAATTGTTTTATTCAATTAATTAATTGATTATTAGGGTTCAACCTTCATCAAATTACTTTCTACCTTCAAATACTTATTTTAATTTCAATTATTTATGTTTACCGATTTGCTTTTTACTTCATTATTAATTATTTATTTATTTACAGATTTGTTAAAGGTGTATTTATAAAGGGGTAATTTTCTATAGGTCCCTCTATATCATAATTTATGTGTATAAATCCAAGTCAAAATTTCCATATCTATATATTATACAAAAAGAGGATATATGCCATCTTTGAATGACATGTGGCAAATTCCTATGTCATTTTCTCAAATCGCTTAGTTGGCACTCAATTGATGATGTGTAATACTCAATTGCTTATTAGGCATTTTAATCTTCGTGTGTTTTTAAGTTCTTTCCTATTTAACATTTGCACATTCATTTAAAAAATTGCCACACATAAATATATTTAATGCATTTAATATACTATCAATTCGAATTTTTAAATGAATATTCAAAATTTTTAATATATAAATATTCAAAATTTTTAATGTATGAATATTCAAATTTTTTATATTATGTATATATTTACGAGTTTTTTTATATTATTTATATATATTCGAATTTTTTTATAGTATTATTTATTTTCGTATTTTTTTGTATTCTTTTAGAATTAATTCCTTGAAATATAATATATTTATAGAATTAGATGTGTAAAAATAAAATTAATATATCAATTTCAACATATAATCAAAATTTATATTTTTATTATTAAAAAATATTATGCGAAGATAATTACTGAAATGTAAATATTATTAATTAGAATATATTATGAATTTTAA
This sequence comes from Erythranthe guttata, assembly GCF_056151865.1. NCBI lineage: Eukaryota > Viridiplantae > Streptophyta > Magnoliopsida > Lamiales > Phrymaceae > Erythranthe > Erythranthe guttata. The sequence continues at coordinate 8,753,566 of NC_142539.1, read as the reverse complement.
ATATTTTTCCGACTTAATATAGTACATTAGAGTAAATTAATAAATTATATTCTTATTTTGTTTTAATGTAATCTTTATTTGATTACTATATATATAACAAGTTCAATAAATTTTATTTTTTTTAATCTATAACATTTATATATGTTTAAAATTACATTATTTTTATAATAAAATTATTTATAATATCTTATTTTTAATTATATTATTTTTAATTTTAAGTTCAAAAAGATTATCTTATTTTTAATTTTAATTTTATTGTTTATAGTATTTTTCATATATTCATTGTTTTTATGAAAATTAAATTCAGAAATAATTATTAATACATAAATGTAATTAAACATCATTATAGTATAGAGTAATTTATATATAATTTTCAGTTTATTATTTTATTGACTATTTACGCGGATTAAAAAAAATTCACTTACTTTAATTAATATTTTATACTTTTATCCTTTAAAGGACATGGCTATACAAATATTTATGAAAAGGAAAGTCAAATCAATTAACCGAATTTAGATGATTGAATTTCAATTCTTATTTATTTAACATGATTTGTTTATATACAAAAGTTATTAATTTATTTTTGGTTCTTTACATTATGTTTATCCCGTTTTCCTCCTTTTTTTTTTCACTTTTAAAAGGAAAGATTGTTTAATACTCATAAATGCATACTTTCCATAATTACTTTAATAATTAATGTTTTATTTCAATTCTTATTTATTGTATACTAATTTGATTTGATTTGATTGGTATTTTTCGATTTTAAGTAATCTTTGTTTGGTAATGTAATCATGTATAATTCAATATTTTAATGCAAATTAACATAATTAAACATGTGTATTTATTGCAAATGTCATGTATAACTTTCATACGGCCAATTATCTAGGTTGCTCCATTTTCTATTTATGTCATATATAAATCAATATTTAATACACATCAATTATATTATATAGATTTTATGAAGATAATTTCCATATTTCTAAAATACTTACACCACATCTTAAACACTATAAATACTCCATTCTTTTCTCTCATTTTTTCCCATCGTTAGCTCATACCTCACCGAAATATTTTTGTTTGCTTCGTTTTCATGTCCTATTCCACCGATTTTTTTTTCCATGCTAATGTTTATTTGTTCTTGATACAAATTTTAATTGTATTTCATTATTATTTATTTTTTCTTGATATTCCTTTTGATATATTAGTCGTTATTATTTTTAAATTGTTTAATTTCTTCTTCTTCTTTGTTTTCTTTTTCGTTCCTTCTTTCTTATTTTTGTTGAAAAATATATTGTGGTTTGTAAATATTTTGATATTACATAGTTATTTTTTTCATTGTTATTTGTTGTTATAATCTTCTTTATGTTATTCTTTTAAGTAGTTTGAGTAATTTTCAGTAATCCATTTATGGTTCTATTTAGTTTTTTTTTGTTTAGTTATTTTATATTAATATTTAATATTTTTTTTATTAATATAATGTTATAAATTATTCTTTAAACTTAACAACTGTTCCTTTTAATATATATTGTTTTGATTGTCAAAATCCTATTTTATCGGGGTTTTTTCCCAATATAAATCCCTTAATTAAAGAAGAAGTATGGAAATTAATCCTTAATCCCACCAAAATGAGGGTCTTTCTAGGGTGAGATCCCATGTTCTAAACTTTTATGAGATACCCCCTTTATATTGCGCCACGTGTCCCTGCCAAAAAATCCATTTTTTCCTCATTTACGTATTGTCGTAAATACCCTTCGTATAATTAATTTTTTCAAAAAATCGGCCATTATATATTATTAATGTAATGTCAATTTTACCCTCTAAAATTTATAATGTCAATTATATCATTATTCGTAAAAATCATTAAACCACCCATCCAAAATTGCATCAACCTGAATTCGAACTCGTGACCATCTGAAAACACACAAGAATACTTACCATTAAGACACAACACATAATTAACAATAAACTAACAATACGGATATATATCACAAAGCTACAATTTATAATGGTTATAAAACTTATATAAATAATGTTAAATAAATTATTAATTCTCATATAATTATTATTATTATATATTAAAAATATCCCATACTAACAAATCTTTATATAATATAATTTAAAAATCTAAGGAAGGGTTGTTCAACTCGTGTAATTTAAAAATGAGTTTCGAAAGAATTTGAAGTTTGAATTGAATCGTAAATTGGAAGATTTAATTAAATCGTAATATTTGAATCAATTAAACTCATGTGTTTTCAATTCAAAAACAATATTCAAAGATTTGATCGATTAAGCTCAACTCATTTCAATTCGTATACAATATTCAAATATTTGAATCGGTTAAACTCAATAATTTACAATAGCGTATTAATCAATCTGTGTATAGTTAAAGTTTAGTAACCTTTTTTATTGAATTTTATCATAAAAAATAATAAAATTTAATTCGTAAAAATCGTAAGATTTAATCGGTTCATGGTTAGATTAAATCTTACGATTTACGATATGATTTTTACAATTTTACGAATTAAATTATTATTTTGTTGTTAAAATTGAATTAAAAGGATAGTAGACTTTAATTATAAATAGTTAACTTGATTAATGCGTTCTTGTCGGTGGTTGAACTTAATCGATTCAAATTTTTGAATAATATTTACAAATTAAAAGGATTTGCGCTTAATTGATTCAAATCATACGCTTTAATTAATCCTATGATTTGATTCTTGCGTAATTTAGGAATTATTTTTTTATGATAAAATTGAATTAAAAATGTATTACACTTTAATTAATAATAGTTAATTTGATTAAGACGTTCTTGTCAATAGTTGAGCGCGCTAATGAATCGATTCAAATATTTGAATAATTTTTACGAATTGAAAGGACTTGAGCTTAATTGGTTCAAATATTACGCTTTGATAAAATATTATGATTTACGATTAGGTTCTTACATGTGTTAGGAATTAAATTTACTATTTTTTATGACACAATTGAATTAAAAAGATATTAGACATTACTTATAAATAGTTAAATCAATTATGTAACATGTTATGTCAATAGTTAAGCAACCAATTAAAATATTTGAATAATGTTTACTAATTGAAAGGATTTGTAATTCATAGATTCAAATCTTACTAGTTGATTAAATTAAATATTAAAAGAAAATTCACAATATAGTATTTGTAGTATATAATTTTATTTTAAAGTAAGAAAACTACTAATTGGAATGAGTTATAATTGTTTCTTCTTCTAAACAAACATATTATTTTATTTTTTATTTGGATTTGTCACACTATCAATTAAATAACATAAGTGAGTTTGAATTAAGTTATGTATTTTTTTATATTTAATTGAGCATTCTTTACATTTTTAAATGGTGGAGTTTATTAATACTTCTAATATTATATAATTAATGATAGATCTTTGGCGTATTGAACTGCAATTATTTATATTTTTTAAACTTTATTTTATTAAATTTGTTAATAATTTATTTAATATCATTTAATAATAATGAATGTTGCAATTAATATTTGAATTAACAGTATTTATACAATTATGGTTAATTATATCATAATAAGTTAATGTGCTTGGATGGTTAGGAGTGATAAATGTATTAAGAGGTCACAAGTTCTATTCCTAATGAATGCATTTTTTTCGATTATTTATCAAATAAATCTCAGTCACAATAAATTTAAATTAATTATTTAATTAAAATATAGTAGGGGGTAAATTAGACAATTCAATGTTAATCAATTTTATATTAATTTAATAAAAAAAATAATCGAAGGATAATTTGGTAAAGTACTTCATTTTTTAGAACATAAGCCATGTTATTTTCCTAGGGTCCAGATTTAATCTTAGAAAATTAATGATGATTAATGCATATCTCAAATAAGTTTAGAACATGGGTGGTCTCACCCTAGAAAGACCCCCAAAATGAATAGGGATTTTGAGAGTTATGTATTTGTTTTAGCTTGGATTTTTCTTCGTTTTTTTAGCAAATTCAAATTATGTTACCATGGGAAAGAGTAGGGGATAGGATAGATTCGATTCCTACTACTAATATCCAACTGTAAAAAATATTATTATATACAAAGTCAAAATTTACAATTGAGTGACATTTTTAATTTCCACCCCACAACTTCCTGTTATATTCAATTAGATTTTCTTATTTAATTTAAGTAACATTTGTACATTTTTTCATTCCATCTTTCTTTTGTTGCATTAGTTGAATTTTTTTATAATTTTATAAAGTACTTAATATCATAAAATCTGTGATTTTGAATTCGTGTGCAATTTTTTTTATTGTATTTAAATAACTGAAATTTTCGGTTTCATAAAATCCATGATTTTGATTAATTTGTTTCATAAATATCATTACATATAAATTACAAAAATAAGTTTATTTTCTAAAGTATTTATTATTAAGTTTCCTCCATAATGAATTTAAAAAATTATTAGTTTTATCTTATATTAACTCTTTCTCTACGTCGACAATAAATTTTGCCTTTCTTGCATATCAAAATTTATTTAATTATGGACTAAAATTATTGTACTTCATTAATTTACTGTGTTCGTATATGCATATTTTTCCATGGGCCGCCATCGGTAGTTGATTTTTTTCCACCAATTATTTATCTATTTATTATGAAAATCTGTTAATAGACGTAATTGATAACAAATCTCATTCCATAATGAAACATTGTATTTTGCAATTGATTTGCTATTTAAACACGTTTTTTTGTTAGAAACATTTCCGCATATGTTTAAATATGGCAATACTTTAGTCGAAAATTCAACTATACTTTGTTCCACTATTTTTTTTTCGATCCGTTTGCTTGAAGCATTTTATTTTCCGTTGAATGTTTATGACATTATTCGTTTATTATGTATGTATTTATGAAACAATCTAAGTTATGTTTGTTTTGATTTCTTTTTGCATAACCTTGGATAGCTTCGTATGTGTTATACACATGGACATCGGCAAGAGAGAAGTGTTACAACGTTGTATATCATGAAAAAATATGATCCACATATATTGTGTTGATGAATTTAAAAAAAAAATACTTATGTTTTTCCATCTTTTGATTATATGTGAGATGATTGTAAGCTTGGTTTCGATGAAAAGCAAGTTGAGATTAATGAAGTTGAGCATGTAATAATTTTTTTTACATATTTTTGTAACAATATTAATTTGTATGTCCATTAATAATGCTTATTTTTATCCATTGTATTGATATGTACACACATTATTATTAATTTGTACGTTCATTGTAATTTGCTTGCTATTAATCTTTTAAATAGTTACGTACATCACATCAGATTCATCCTGCTCCATCCACTGTAATTCTAATCTTAGAAATTAAATTAATTATACATTAAATATTATTAACGTTATTAAGCGAATATGAAGTGTACGCAAAATGCATTTTATTATGAAGTGTTGTGAGGATTATTATATTATTATATTGTAACACGTCATTTATTACGCATCAGAAACAAAATAAAATAAGATTTATTATAATCCTATGTTATAATTTTAGGGGATTGTAAAGTGTTACTAGCATCGTATAAGTATCAATATTAGCATCAGTATTAGTATCAATATTAGAGTATGAATATGAGTATGAGTATAAGTATGAGTACGAGTATGAGAATGAGTTGAGTATGAGTATGAGTATGCATGAGTATTAGTATGAGCATGAGTATGATCATAAGCATCAGTATAAGTATGGATATGTGCATAAGTATGAGTAAGAGTATGAGTATGAGTATGACTGTATTAGTAAAAGTATGGACATTAGGATTAGTATGAGTATTAGTATGAGTGTTAGCATAAGTATTAGTATGAATATTAGTATCAGTATTGTTAGAGTAGGTGACCAACAAGCCAACCTGTGGCTGTGGTCTTTCGTATTTATTATTGTAATAAACGAACCTTTATTCGTATTAATGATAAAACACCTTGGCATTCTATATCTTTGTCCCTTTGTCACAAGCATAGATATAGTCCTTACAGTTATTACAAGTACTAGTAATTGATCGTTAGGATAGTGAGATATTTACTTAAGTATTATAACTGTTAAACGTGTTCCTAGTCGAAGGGTTACGCCACGAATGAGGATATCGGCCTTTCCCATTAAGACTAGCACTTAGTGTATGTGTACTGCATCTCATCAGTAAACGGTATTGTGATATCGGCATGCATAAGTGGGTGCTCGTAAGTTGACGAGTTCACTGAACTCCCTCACCCTAGAAATCTCTAAGTGGTTCCCAATAATCGAGTAGAGATATCTATGGTATAGTTGTACACCATTAGTCCTTATGACCTAGACATCACCGTGACTTCACTAGAGGACCAGCTGTATCGTGACCTGTCCCTGAGTTCCACCGAGGACCATCCCAAGGGCCAGTGTTCGTGCAGTCCGAAATCTAGTGGGAGGTCTGTGCATTGTAGTCGGGGATTCGATCGCTAGAACAGTCTTGGATGTCCTGTGTGTTTTGAAAGTTTGTAATCATTCTAAGTCTCTGGCCAGAGCTGACTAAGTGATGATTAGAGAATTTGATTCTCTAAGTCATGCACGTGACGATTACAACACTTGGAACGATCGCACCGTCATCGAACATATAAAAGAGGTCTCGATGAACCAATGCCTCTAGTTCGATCGGGACATATGCATCGAAGGGACCGTACTGTACGTTAACTATATCTGAAGGTTCTTGCAGGCACTTCATTTGTATCTAGGGAATCATGACGCGTAGTTGCTAGACGCCAATCTTGATTCGTTGGGTGATTAAGGTGAAACGAGCTTCATCTTAATCGTAACTCGAAGGGGACGAGTTTTGACCACAAAGGGTTGTGGGCCCACGGCTAGCTTACACCTGAACCATCGAGGGTCACACTGCTCGTGCACATGAGATCTTTGAATAAACGGTCATAGATAAAATAGTTTATCTTTGCATGATTGGAAGTCAATATGATTGAGTCCAACATTCATAATTTGGAATTATGAATGAGAATAAGAAAAGGAAAAGAATAGGCGAACGTGTTAGTGAACTTTCTAAATCGGGAAGTTTCCAAATTTAGAAAGTGCACTGAACTAGGGTTTCCACTTTTGGAAAGTTGGAAAATGAAAGATGGCACTCGTAATGACGAGGGAATTATAATGATTCCGAAAATGTAATCGTTGCAATTTTTCGGTCATTGAATTGAGAGAAACGAGCAAGTAAAAGTACTAGCGAACTTAAGCTGTTGGGCCCGGTCCAACTTAAGCCCGCTAGGGTTTTATGCAAGGGACTATAAATACATGATTTATAGGCCTTGCACAAAAACACAAAAAACCCTAACCCTAAGCGGCCGTCCACTCTCTCTCTCGGCCTCTCTTTCCGCGGCCATCACCGCGCCACCGTCGCCGTTCCGTCGCCGGAATCAGCCGTTCATCGGCTGTTCCTCTTTCGGTATTCTTTCTCTTTTCGTTTCTTCCGTTTTATTCTAACTACTTCGTGTCTAGTGCCACGTTTTAGTAGATCGAAGTATACGAGGTGAAATCCGAGAGGAGGAAGATCGTAGATCGAAGAATCGAGGAGCAACGCACGAGCCGAAGCTGCACGCTGCCCCACGCGCCGCCCCGAAGCCGCGCGTATACCGCACGCGCCGCCGTGACCTCACGCGCCGCTGCTGCCGCTGCACCGCTGCTGCCCCGATTGTACGGATTGGTTTCCGTAGCAATCTCGACGTGTTAAACGCTCCTACCTCACGCGTCAAGAGGTAAATCCACGAAACCCTAGTTTCGTTTTCGATTAGGTTTAGACTATGATTTCATGTTTGTTTCGTATGATTTTATGTGATTATGTGTAATCGTTTTAAATCATTACAAGCATGTTATTTGGTTTAAACGCGAGCATGTTAATTGATTTAAATTCGGTTAAATTTATTAGCATGTATGTTGTTTTTAATTTCGCTGGAAGCGCAAAGGTACGCAATTAATTGATTTAATTTGTCGGGCATGTACTATGTGCGTTTTAAACTCGTTTAATTCGCATAAATTTTTGTTTTCCGCTGCGTATGCGTGCCCGAAACCCAACAAGTATAAGTAACAATATCAATATGCATATTAATATGAGTATTAGTATATGTATGAGTATCAATATCAGTATCAGTATGAATATCAGGATCAATATGAGTATCAATATTAGTATAAGTATTAATATAAATATTAGTATTAATACTATCAGTATGAGTATGAGTATCAATATGAGTATGAGAATGAGTATCAATATAACTATTAGTATTTGTATCAGTGTTAGTATGATAACGAGTATGAGTACGAGTACGAGTTTTAGTATGAATATTAGTATCAGTATCAGTATCAGTAACTATAAATTAGGAAAATCAAATCAAATTAGGTGTCCACGAAGTCGAGCATAACTTTCTCATCCGGACTCCAAATAAAATGGTTCCGACGGCATTAGAGAGCTATTTCAGGTGGCTACAATTCCTGTCGAATGTCAAATTTCCAACTTCGGACTCGAACATGGTCAAAATTAGATTCCAAAAGTGATCATGAAAATACGTGCTACAGTTCGAGGGCATGAATGCGCATCAAAAAAACGTGCACGAAAACACTCGGTATAAAAGATACGCACATAAGTAACAGTACATAAGCATGCCTAAAAGTACTCACGCCAAAGTGCATTCACAAAAAGGATCATGAAAACATAAACTACAATCCTAAGACATTAATACAAATCAACAAACATGCACAAACACACTCGCTCAAATGGACATGCACAAACGTACATGTAAAAAAACATGCGCAAAAGTGCATTTGCAACAACATTCTTAAAACACGAACTACAACACTAGGACATTAATATGCATAACCAAACAACAGCAAAAACACTAGATACAAAAGATACAGCGGAGTTTAGAAATAACACTCTACGTTTACGTGGATTTTTTTTTGGATTAATTTATATTTCTGTTTTAATTTGTGGATTTAGTATCTTATACGTAATAATCGATAACTAGGTGTCTATGAAGCAAGAATGATCAAAGAGTAAGAAAAGAGTTGCAATTAGGAAAATAAAATCAAATTAGAAGAGAGGATCCCTCAACATCTTCGGTAGTGTCCACGAAGTCGAGCATAACTTTCTCATCCGGACTCCAAATCAACTGGTTCCGGTGGCATTAGAAAGCTATTTCAGCTGGCTACAATTCATGCCTTCCATCAAATTTCCAAATTCGGACTCGAACATGGGCAAAATTAGATTCCAAAAGCGATCATGAAAATACGTCCTACAGTTCGAGGACATCAATGGGCATCAAGAAACGTGTACAAAAACACTCGCAAGAAAAGGATCATGAAAACACAAACTACAATCCTAGGACATTGATACAAATCAACGAACATGCACAAACACACTCGCTCAAATGGACATGCACAAACGTACATGTAAAAAACATGCGCAAAAGTGCATTCGCAACAACGTTCTTAAAAACACGGACTACAACACTAGGACTTTAATACACATAACATAACAACAACAAAAACACTAGATACAAAACATACATCGGAGTGTATAATTAACACTCTACGTTTACGTTTACTTGGATTTTTTTTGGATTAATTTATATTTCTGTTTTAATTGATGGATTTAGTATCTTAAAGGTACAAGTCGACAATTTGGTGTCCATGAAGGAAAAATGATCAAAGAGTAAGAAAAGAGCTGCAATTAGGAAAATCAAATCAAATTAGAAGAGAGGATCCCTCAACATCTTTGGTAGTGTCCACGAAGTCGAGCATTACTTTCTCATCCGGACTCCAAATCAACTGGTTGCGCCAGCATTAGAATGCTATTTCAGCTGGCTACAATTCCTGTCTAACATCAAATTTCCAAATTCGGACTCGAATATGGTCAAAATTGGAATCCAAAAGCAATAATGAAAATACGTGCTACAGTTCGAGGACATAAATGCGCATCAAGACACGTGCACAAAAACACTCGCTAGATCAGATACGCATATAAGTATCAATACAAAAGCATGCACAAAAGTACCCACGCAAAAGTGCATTCGCAAAAAGGATCATGAAAAAACAAACTACAATCCTAGGACAATAATACAAATACACAAACATGCACAAACACACTCGCTCAACTGGACATGCACAAACGTACATGTAAAAAAACATGCGCAAAAGTGCATTCGCAACAACGTTCTTAAAAACACGAATTACAACACTAGGACTTCAATACGCATAACCAAACAACAGCAAAAACACTAGATACATAAGATACTGCGGAGTTTAGAAATAACACTCTACGTTTACGTTTACGTGGATTTTTTTTGGATTAATTTATATTTCTGTTTTAATTGCTGGATTTAGTATTTTATACATACAAATCAATAATTAGGTGTCCATGAAACTAAAATGATCAAAGAGTAAGAAAAGAGTTGCAATTCGGAAAATAAAATCAAATTAGAAGAGAGGATCCCTCAACATATTTGGTAGTGTCCACGAAGTCGAGCATAACTTTCTTATCCAGACTCCATATCAACTGGTTCCGGCGGCATTAGAAAGCTATTTCAGCTGGCTACAATTCCTGTCTAACGTCAAATTTCTAAATTCGGACTCGAACATGGTCAAAATTGGATTCCAAAAGCGATCATGAAAATACGTGCTACAGTTCGAGGACATGAATGGGAATCAAGAAACGTGTACAAAAACACTCGCTAGAAAAGATACGCACATAAGTTACAATACGAAAGCATGCACAAAAGTACTCAGGCAAAAGTGCATTCGCAAAAAGGATCATGAAAACACAATTACTATCCTAGGACATTAATACAAATCAACAAACATGCACAAACACACTCGCTCAAATGGACATGCACAAACGTACATGTAAAAAAACATGCGCAAAAGTGCATTCGCACCAATGTTCTTAAAAACACGGACTACAACACTAGGACTTTAATACACATAACCGAACAACAACAAAAACACTAGATACAAAACATACAGTGGAGTGTAGAATTAACACTCTACGTTTACGTTTACGTCGATTTTTTTTTGGATTAATTTATATTTCTTTTTTAATTGGTGGATTTAGTATCTTATAGGTACAAATTGATAATTAGGTGTCCATGAAGAAAAAATGATCAAAGAGTAAGAAAGGAGTTGCAATTAGGAAAATAAAATCCAATTAGAAAAGAGGATCCCTCAACATCTTCGGTAGTGTCCACCAAGTCGATCATAACTTCCTCATCCGGACTCCAAATCAACTGGTTGCAGCGGCATTAGAAAGCTATTTTAGCTGGCTACAATTTCTGTCGAACATCAAATTTTCAAATTCGGACACGAACATGGTCAAAATTCGATTACAAAAGCGATAATGAAAATACGTGCTAGAGTTCGAGGACATGAATGCGCATCAAGAAACGTGCACAAAAACACTCGCTAGAAAAGATACGCACATAAGTAACAGTACAAAAGCATGTACAAAAGTACTCAGGCAAAAGTGCATTCGCAAAAAGGATCATGAAAACACAAACTACTATCCTAGGACATTAATACAAGTCAACAAACATGCACAAACACACTCGCTCACATGGACATGCACAAACGTTCATGTAAAAAAACATGCGCAAAAGTGCATTCGCAACAACGTCCTTAAAAACACGGACTACAACAGTAGGACTTTAATACACATAATCAAACAACAACAAAAACACTACATACAAAAGATACAGCGGAGTTTAGAAATAACACTCTATGTTTACGTTTACGTGGAATTTTTTTTGGATTAATTTATATTTCTGTTTTAATTGGTGGATTTATTATCTTATACGTGCAAATCCATAATTAGCTGTCCATGAAGCAAAAATATCAAAGAGTAAGAAAATAGTTGAAATTAGGAAATCATGGACATGTGCATATTCTTAGTTGACATTTTCTTTATTTTGACTTATTCTCTTTTTTATTATTTTTTTATTTAATGCATATAAAATGCATATAATTTTATGTGCAAATATGAATTCTGCGTAATTGCAAACACAAAAATTGCCTATTATCTTGGGAATTATATAGATTTAATTTCGTTGATATATGGTATGTTAATGAAAAAAAATATAACTATATTAATTGTTTATTATTTATTTTGTACTCATTTTCCTTTTTCTCTTTTTTTCTTAAGAAAAAAATAAATAATATTTAACCATATATTTTTATTAGAAATTTTATTTTATAAGATCAATATTTTATTTATTGTTTAACTAAACTATCAAGATCAATGATTTATTTAACAGTTAACCAAACTATCAGGATCAATGATTTATTTAACAGTTAACCAAACTATCATATGCATATATTAATTATGAACCAAAATTATATTTAAATCCTAAACATAGAATTTATAGTTAATGATAATAGTTTTGTTTTATTAGGTTTTGTAAAATTACAAAATAAAATACAGGGTTTAATACTATAATCAAAATATTTTATTTGTAATAGTTTAATTTTGTTTCTAATACACAACCCTAAACTGATAATCCTCATTTTATGTAGGTTTGAACTCGTTTCGATTGTCTCGATTTTTGCTCGATCGACTTCTAACCCCTTCTTTGACACCTTGTGTCCTAGCACGATCCCCTCTTGTACCATAAAGTGGCATTTTTCCCAGTTGAGCACCAAATTTGTCTCTTCACACCTGCGAAGAACCTTAGCCAGTATTTCGAGACAAGTGTCATACGTATCACCGAAGACAGAAAAATCATCCATAAAAATTTCAAGACCACATTCAACCATGTCCGTAAAAATTGCCATCATACAACGTTGAAAAGTACCAGGAGCATTGCATAAACCAAAAGGCATACGTCTAAAAGCAAAGGTACCAAAAGGACAAGTAAAAGTAGTTTTGTCTTGATCCTCGGGAGCTATGGCAATTTGGTTATAACCGGAATACCCATCTAAAAAGCAATAAAATTCTTGACAAGCTAGCCTATCAAGCATTTGATCAATAAAGGGCAACGAGAATTGATCTTTTCGAGTGGCTTTATTCAATTTTCTATAATCCATGCAAATTCGCCAACCCGTTGCTGTCCTAGAAGGGATTAATTCATTTTTTTCGTTTTTTATAACAGTCATTCCCCCCTTCTTGGGTACACATTGTAACGGACTCACCCACGCACTATCGGAAATAGGAAAAATAATACATGCGTCTAGCCACTTGATGATTTCTTTCTTCACAACTTCCTTCATGATGGGGTTCAATCGCCTCTGTTGTTCCACCGAAGATTTATGGCTCTCCTCCAATATGATCTTATGCATGCACAAAGTTGGACTTATGCCCTTGATGTCGGCAATTGTCCATCCAAGTGCTAGCTTGTGCTCCCGCAAGACCTCCAAAAGTCTCTTTTCCTGTTGACCTGTCAAAGATGAAGAAATAATAACAGGTAAGGTCTCATGAGCTCCAAGATACACATATTTTAGATGAGATGGTAAAACTTTAAGCTCAAGTTTCGGAGGTTCGATCACTGAAGGCTTAAAAGTGATAGATAACGGGATCTCCGTCTCCAAACTCTCAAAGCGTGGTCTTGACAGCGGCTTTGCCGAATCCAACCAACATGACTGTTCCGTCACTTCTTCTTCTTCAACTGATGTTCCTACACTCAAAGATGCTTCCAACGGATCCGCAATTAAAGGTTCAACAAAATCAAAATTCAATTGATCTAACACATCAAAAGCAAAGCATTCATTAACCTCTTGAGGGTGTTTCATTGTACGGAAAACATCAAATTTAATCGTTTCATCCCCCAAAGACATAGATAAAATTCCGTTATACACATCAATTATAGTTCTACCCGTTCTCAAAAAAGGTCTTCCCAAAATCAAGGGAATTTCTTTATCTTTTTCCATATCAAGAACTACAAAATCTGCAGGAAAGATGAATTTATCTACTTTAACTAACACATCCTCTACTATTCCTTTTGGGTATATGAGTGATCTATCGGCTAACTGTAAAGTCACAGATACCAATTTTATATCTCCTAATCCCAAACTTTGAAAAACTGAGAAAGGCATGAGATTAATGCTTGCACCTAAATCTATGAGAGATTTTGCAAAGAACTTACCTCCGATAGCGACTGGAATCCAAGCTTTGGTGGAATTGGGCGAGTAAGAATGGCACAGCATTGTTCGGTTAAAGCTATCATCTCATGTTCACCGAATTTTCGTTTCTTTGATACCATGTCTTTCAAAAATTTAACCCAATGAGGCATTAGTTCAAGTGCTCGAATAAAAGGAATATTAATATGTAATTCATTCAATTGCTCAAGAAAACTTTTGTAATGTGACTCATTTTTCGCCTTTATCTGGCGTTGAGGATAAGGTACCTGAGGAGTCGGCTTAGGCGCAACGACCCTTTTCTCACCTGGTGGATCTGTCAGAGTCTCCGCTTCTTTTTCTTGTTGCTCCTCCCCATCCTTGCTTGTTGCCTTCTTCGTCAATTCTTCCAGTTGTCTTCCATTCCTCAAACTAACAGCTTTGCATTGCTCGTTGGTGCCCTTGCGAGGGTCTTCCGTATTCGACGGCAGTGCTCCCGATGGCCTCGCGGTTAGTTGGGTTGCAAGTTGACCCATTTGTGTTTCCAGATTTCGGATGGAGGCTTGGGTGGTTGTCATAAATTGCGCCAAGATATTTGCGAGATCACCACCTTGAGGTTGAGCTTGAGGCGGATTTTGGAATCCGGGAGCTGGTCGTGAATAATTAGGCGGTTGACCTTGAGGTGGTGCTTGCCTTTGTCCTTGCTGATTTCCTCCCCACCCAAAATTTGGGTGATCTTTCCATCCCGGATTGTATGTGTTGGAGTACGGGTTCCTCTGTTGTCGATTGGTGTCATGCACATAATTTAGAGACTCCGTTTCGTCTACGCCTTGGTCGGGAGCTTGGACTGCATGGACTTGCTGAGTCTGCAAAGCCGCTACTTGCTTCGATAGCTTTTCTAACTGGGCCGTGATTGTAGTGACCCCGTCTAACTCCAAAATTCCTCCCGTCTTGACGGCTCCGCTATTCGACCGATCCGATGCCCGCATGTATTTATTTCTGGCGATTCGCTCCAAAAGCTCGTATGCTTCATCGTAAGTCAAACTCATGAACATTCCTCCAGCTGTAGAGTCGAGCACGGTTCTCGAGTTGTCTTGTAGCCCATCGTAAAATATTTGCAGCTGGCGCCACTCTTGAAGTCCGTGATTCGGGCACCTCCTTACTAACTGTTTGAACCGCTCCCACGTCTCGAATAATGCTTCACCGGCTTCTTGTATGAAATTTTGAATTTCTCTCCGGATTCTCTCAGTTTTTGTTGGGGAGTTGTATGTGTTCATGAAAAGTTGTGCTAACTGGGCCCAAGACGAGATGGAGTGCGGTGCGCGCATTTGTAACCATTCTCGGGCTGCGCCTTGTAAGGAATGCTTGAACAGGCGGAGTTGCAGTGCTTCGGGTGATACTCCGTTCATCTTGTGCGAATCACACGTCTCGAGAAAATTCACCAAGTGGAGATGTGGATCTTCATGAGCTAGGCCGCTGAATAATCCATTGTTTTGGAGCATAGTGAGGAGTCCCGCTCGAATTTCGAAATTGTTGGCTTCAATGGGGGGCTGCTGGATGCTTGATTGAAACCCATTGAGTGTCGGAACAGTGTACTCATGCAATGCTCGTTGACGAGGTGGTGGATTAATTAGCTGGCGTTGCTCTTGCTCGTTGACGATTTCTCTCGCAACATTCGGTGGGCGCCTTTGGTCACCCTCCCCACGGTTAATCTCTTCTTCCATTGTTGCGGGAGCGTTTTGAGCTAACCTTTGATTTCTCCTGGCTTGCCTAAACGTTCGCTCAATTTCAGGATCGAGAGGTAACAAGTTCGTATCGTGTCCTCTTCGCATAAAAAGTACCTAAAACAAAATAAAAAAAAGAAATAATTAAATAAAATAAATAAAACGGCGGAAGTAAGAAAAATTGCTCAAATTTAATATTAGGATAAATAAATAATTTGGCCGTAAGTCCCCGGCAACGGCGCCAAAAACTTGTTGGGTGCTAAATACCAACACGCAAGTGTACGTAGCGCAACAAGTAGTAAAGTAGACTCGTGAGAGTCGGATGTCGATCCCACAGGGAATACGCAAATTATTTAATCCTAAGTATCAAATTTTAACAATTACGATTTTTATCCAGCCTACGCAAGTTTGTCAATTTAATTAACTAAATAAAATAAACTAATTAAGAAAGCAATTAAACAAGAGGAAATATCAATATAAAACGGATCTAGGATTTTATCTTCCCCCTATGCGATAATTCTTCATCCAATTAATCTCTATCATGCAAGTTACGATTCCCGATTATTAACCCAAGACACGAAATTACTCATAACCAGCTGTTGCTGTATTATAAGTCTATTATTCATAAAAGATTCACTATATGTCTATGCAAACCTAGTATGAATAAAGCATTAAATAACAAGTCTCGAAAACGGCTACCTAAGGTATTATCTGTATGTCTACGATAATACATGCAATCAACACACGCATTCGGTGAAAAACTACTCGAAGGCTCTTCTATCCCTGTTCTAATTATTAAAACGATCTGTCAATCAGTTCTAACAATAACTAATAGCAACATAAATTAGCTACGTTCATGCGCTAAATAAGATCAAAATAGAAGAAATAATCGAAGAATTAAACTTGCATAAAAGTAGAAAAACAGGTTCGAGTGACCACATAGGGTTCCAATAAAATCCTAGAATAAAAACTTAGCTACTCATATTCTTAACGAAAAGCATAATAAAAATACGAAAAACCATAAAAGCTATGAATAAAAATAAAAAAGGAGAACTATGATGAAGATTCGTCAAGTCTTCGTCTTCGTTCTTGTGCTTCTTGATCGCGTGTAGAAAGATGAAAGATAAAAGATAGATAAAAGGTCCCTTTAATTGTGTGCTTTTTGGCCTTTAAATAGGGTGCAAAAATATAAAAGGGCGGTTTCCTTGTGTAATTAAAATTCCTTCACTGCGCCAATACGTTCCTCCGGACGGCCGTGCGAGAATACGCTATAAAATCCGGACGGCCGTCCGGTCTTCAATTCTTCAGAGTTTCGATATTTTCACTTTTGGCCCCTTTTTTCTCCGAATTTGCAGTTTTCACCCCATAAGTTGCCAATTCTTCAATTTGCACCTAAAATACAAATAATAGCCATTTTAAGCACCAATTATCGTTAAAACACACCAAAAGCCCCAATTAAAAGGTACAATTAAGTGTATAAATATACACTTAACACACCCCCAAAAAAAAATCCACGTACACATAAACGTAGAGTGTTATTTCTAAACTCCACTGTATCTTTTGTATCTAGTGTTTTTGCTGTTGTTTGGTTATGCGTATTAAAGTCCTAGTTTTGTAGTTCGTGCTTTTAAGATTGTTGTTGCGAATACACTTTCGCGCATGTTTTTTACATGTACGTTGGTGCATGTCCAGTTGAGCGAGTGTGTTTGTGCATGTTTGTGTATTTGTATTAATGTCCTAGGATTGAAGTTTGTGCTTTCATGATCCTTATTGCGAATGCACTTTTGCGTGGATACTTTTGTGCATGCTTTTGTACTGTTACTTATGTGCGTATCTTTTCTAACTAGTGTTTTTGTGCACGTTTCTTGATGCGCATTCATGTCCTATAACTGTAGCACGTACTTTCATTATCGCATTTGGATTCCAATTTTGACCATGTTCGAGTCCGAATTTGGAAATTTGATGTTAGACAGGATATGAACCCAGCTGAAATAGCTTTCTAATGCTGTCAGAACCAGTTGATTTGGAATTCGGATAAGAAAGTTATGCTCGACTTCGTGGACACTACCGAAGATGTTGAGGGATCCTCTCTTCTAATTTGATTTGATTTTCCTAATTTAAACTCATTTCTTACTCTTTGATCACTATTGCTTCATGGACACCTTATTATCGATTTGTACCTATAAGATACTAAATCCTAAAATTAAAACATAATTATAAATTAATCCAAAAAAAAAATCCACGTAAACGTAAACGTAGAGTGTTATTTCTACACTCCACTATATGTTTTGTATCTAGTGTTTTAATTGTTGTTCGGTTATGTGTATTAAAGTCCTAGTGTTGAAGTCCGTGTTTTTAAGAACGTTGCTGCGAATGCGCTTTTGCGCATGTTTTTTTACATGTACGTTTGTGCATGTCCATTTGAGCAAGTGTGTTTGTGCATGTTTGTTGATTTGTATTAGTTTCCTAGGATTGTAGTTTGTATTTTCATGATCCTTTTTGCGAATGCACTTTTGCGTGCGTACTTTTTTGCATGCTTTTACTCTGTTACTTATGTGCGTATCTTTTCTAGCGAGTTTTTTTGTGCACGTTTTTTTATTCGCATTCATGTCCTGGAACTGTAGCACGTATTTTCATTATCGCTTTTGGAATCGAATTTTGACAACGTTCGAGGCCGAATTTGGAAATTTGACGTTAGATAGGAATTGTAACCAGCTCAAATAGCTTTCTAATGCCGCCGGAACCAGTTTATTGGGTGTCCGGATAAAGAAGTTATGCTCGACTTCCTGGACACTACAGAAGATGTTGAGGGATCCTCTCATCTAATTTGATTTTATTTTCCTAATTGAAACTCTTTTCTTACTCTTTGATCATTTTTGCTTCAAGGATACCTAATTATCGATTTGTACCTATAAGATACTAAATCCTCCAATTAAAACAGAAATATAAATTAATCCAAAAAAAATTCCACGTAAACATAAACGTAGAGTGTTAATTCTACACTCCACTTTATGTTTTGTATCTAGTGTTTTTGTTGTTGTTCAGTTATGCGTATTAAAGTCCTAGTGTTGTAGTCCGTGTTTTTAAGAACGATGTTGCGAATGCACTTTTGCGCATGTTTTTTTACATGTACGTGTGTGCATGTCCATTTGAGCGATTGTGTTTGTGCATGTTTGTGTATTTGTATTAATGTTCTAGGATTGAAGTTTGTATTTTCATGATCCTTTTGCGAATGCACTTTTGCGTGGGTACTTTTGTGCATGTTTTTGTATTCTTACTTATGTGTGTATCTTTTCTAGCGAGTGTTTTTGTGCATGTTTCTTGATGCGCATTCATGTCCTCGAACTGTAGCACGTATTTTCATGATCGCTTTAAGAATCGAAGTTTTACCATGTTCGAGTCTGAATTTGGAAATTTGACGTTACTCAGGAATTGTAGCCAGCTGAAATAGCTTTCTTATGCCGCCGGAACCACATGATTTGGAGTCCGGAGAGATTGTTATGCTCGACTTCGTGGACACTACCAAAGATGTTGAGGGATCCTCTCTTCTAATTTGATTTGATTTTCCTAATTTCAACTCTTTTGTTACTCTTTGAACATTTTTGCTTCATGGCCACCTAATTATCGATTTGTACGTATAAGATACTAAATCCACCAATTCAAACAGAAATATAAATTAATAAATAAAAAAATCCACGTAAACGTAAATGTAGAGTGTTATTTCTAAACTCAGCTGTATCTTTGGTATCTAGTGTTTTCGCTGTTGTTGGTTATGCGTATTAATGTCCTAGTGTTCTAGTTCGTGTTTTCAAAACCGTTGTTGCGAATGCACTTTTGCGCATGTTTTATTACATGTACGTTTGTGCATGTCCAGTTGAGCGAGTGTGTTTGTGCATGTTTGTGTATTTGTATTAATGTCCTAGGATTGTAGTTTGTATTTTCATGATCCTTTTTGCGAATGCACTTTTGCGTGGGTACTTTTGTGCATGCTTTTGTACTGTTACTTATGTGCGTATCTTTTCTAACTAGTGTAACATTGTTCTAGCACGAGGTTTGTGAACTACTCAGATTTGCAATTGTTTAAAATATTTTACGCCCTTGTTTGCTCAGTAGGCACCAGGATGGGATAAAATGATTAATCCCGAATTCGGATTTTAGTGATTTTGTGAAGACTTGAAAAAATAATATTTTTGATTAGAGAAAGTAATAGACTAGTGTTTTGTGGATGGAAAAATTACTTCTCTTGTTTTTTTTTTTTTTTTTTTGTCTTACTTACAATCATCTCTAGCCCTCCATATTTATAGTGAGGAGTACATTAATATTATAATAAATTACAAGATGACCCTTAGACTAACAACTCTTGTAATTCTAATTTAATACATAGGAAAATCAAAATACAATTGTCTAGATACATCTAGACAATGATGCTTCAAATTCACATTTATTCTAACATTCAATCCTCCACTTATTCCAACATGAATGCCCACTTCTTCCAATATTGAATTGCCACTAATTCTAATATTGAATTCACATTAAGTCAATTAATTCCAACATTGCCTCCCGTAAATTGAATTTGCTTTTGATTCCCAAACCTTCAACATTTTTTGGAGAAAACGGGACCTCCAAGTGGCTTAGTGAAAATTTCCGCAAGAGAGATAATTAAGCGAATTGTATCAAGTCTTGAAACGGGAGAAAGTACCTCATTAAAGTCTTCTCTTTTTTGCTTGTATCCTTTTGCAACAAGCCTCGCCTTGTATTTGTTGATGGAACCATCAAGATTGGTTTTTGGTTTGAACACCTATTTCACACCAATATGAGATATGTGTGAAGGTAAAGGTGTGAGCTCCCAAGTTTCATTTTTTTCAATCGCCTTCATCTCTTCTTTCATCGCTTGATTCCACTTTTCTTCTTTTGAGGCTTCTTCAAAAGAGATTGGATCCTCCCCGGCAAAGAATGAAAAGAAAATAGGATTTGTTGCATTCACCTCCTCCGTTTCATCATAGAGTTCTCTCAAACTCATCGTTTTTCTTGGCGGGGGTGATGGTGAATTTTGTGGAGACTCATTTTCACCATCATTTGGTTGCATTGCTTGAGAATCGCCTTCTTCGTCTCCAAGGGTCGGCCAAGTTAATGATTCTGAATTTTTTGAAAAATCACTATACCCAATGAAAATGCATTTTTCGGCTTTATCGTCGAGCTTGGTCCTCATAGCATTTGGAATATGTGAATATGCAAGACAACCAAATGTTTTAAGATGACTAACATTTGGCTTCTTACCATACCACACCTAATTTGGAGTAGAATTCTCCAAGCTCTTCGTCGGTGATCGGTTGATCAAATAAATGGCACAAGCGACCAGTTCAGCCCAAAACTCCGATGGAATATTTTTCTTTTTCAACATACACCGAACCATATCCATGATTGTTCGATTTCTTCGCTCCGCCACGCCACTTTATTGGTGTATACCGGGCCGTCAATCATGTCTTATCCCATGAATTCGACAAAAGTCTTCAAATAAAGAAGATAAATATTCTCCCCCACGATCACTCCTCAATTTTTTTATTTTGAAACCTGAAAATTTCTCAACTTGGATTTTAAAATCTTTGAAGCATGAAAGAGTTTCAAATTTTTCTTTCACAAAATAAGCCCAAACTTTTCTTGTAAGATCATCAATAAATAACAAGAAATATCGATTACCACCGCGTGAGAGAACTTTAAATGGTCCACAAAGGTCACTATGAATGAGCTCCAATGGTGACTTTGATTTACAATTTGATTTGGAAGGAAATGGCTCTCGGTGTTGCTTCCCCAATTGGCATTCTTCACAAATTTCGTCCATGGCTTTAATGTTCGGCAATCCTTGAACAATTTCCTTGTTCGATAACTCCTTCAAATTTTGGAAATTCAGATGCCCCAACCGGTCATGCCACAACTTTGAAACATCGTTCTTCACAGTTAAATGGCAAGAGGCTTCAAAATTATCAAGTTTGATCGGAAAAATATTATTTCCGGTTATACCGATATTTGCAATGTGTTGATCCTTCTTTTTAAAAATGCAAGTGAAGTCGTCGAAAAACAAGTTGAAACCTTTCCTCATCAAGTGACCAACACTTAGCAAATTACTTGCCAAGTTAGGTACATGGTAAACCTCGGACATTTTTTCGACTTTTTCGGATTTTGTTTTGAAGACAATTTCTCAAACACATTCTAATGCGTATGTGTATCCATCTCCAAGCGTAAATGTCCTTGTAGACTCTCCAACGCCATTGATGAAAGATCTTGTGACTCTTCGATAGCCACAAACAACATGATCAAATTTCACCGGCAAGCTTCGCATAATTTTTTCGACAACCCTTTGGGTTTCCATGACTTCGCCATTTGTCGCCATTTGATTTACAAGAGAGGTGATTCTTGTAAAATATTCAACAATTTTTTCGTTTTCTTTCATCTCCAATTTTTCGAATTCAGCCCTCAAAGATTGCAAACGAACCTTGTTTACTTCATTTTTCCCGGCATAGGTTGTTTGTAGAATTTCCCATGCCTCCATGGAACTACTCGCCTTGGTTAGTCTTTCATAGACGGGAGCTTCGATGGCTTCATATATTTGGAAAAGAGCTTTTCGATCTTTTTGCCTTTCGGTTCTTAAAGTTTGCCTTTGTGCATTCGTCATGTTGATCCTCATTTTCGGGAGTCTGAACACCGTCTTCAACAACGCTCCAAATGTCTTGAGATTCAACACAATGCTTCATAACATTACTCCAATAATCGAATTTTTCTCCATTGAAATGAGGTATAAGAGAAGCAAGGTTGGTGGACATTTTTAAGATGGCTATGATGCCAATTTGAGGCACCAGGATGGGATAAAATGATTAATCCCGAATTTGGATTTTAGTTATTTTGTGAAGACTTGAAAAATAATATTTTTGAGTAGAGAAAGTAAAAGACAAGTGTTTTGTGGATGGAAAAATTACTTCTCTTTTTGTTTTTTTCTTTTTGTTTTTTTTTTTTGTTTTTTTTTTTTTGTTTTTTTTTTTTTTTTTTTTGTCTTACTTAAAATCATCTCTAGCACTCCATATTTATAGTGAGGGGTACATTAATATTCTAATAAATTACAAGATGACTTTTAGACTAACAACTCTTGTAATTCTAATTTAATACATAGGAAAATCAAAAGACAATTGTCTAGATACATCTAGACAAAGATGCTTCAAATTCACATTTATTCTAACATTCAATCATCCACTTATTCCAACATGAATGCCCACTTCTTCCAATATTGAATTGCCACTAATTCCATTATTGAATTCACATCAAGTCAATTTATTCCAACATGCTCTTGCCAAAATAACCCATGTGTCAACAGTTTCTAGTTCAAGCTCGTCCCAAATGGTGCATATAGGGTGATTTAAGACGCTCGTGTAGTTTACGAACTATATATTACAATTTCCCTATTCCCTTTCATTTTCTCCTTTTTGTTAGAATCATACACGTAAAGATTCAAAAAATTTTACTTAGGTGAGATTACTCCACATTTTTTTTAAACAAAAAATTACATGAAATAGCAAAAAGAAAGAGAAAGGAACACAAGATCAATCAGCAAATCTATGTTCTTCAACTAGCTATAGATAATTCTTTTTGAAACAGACTCAATTCACTAACGACATCCGACATAGAAATCCTGTCTCTCGGCATTTCATTTGAACACGACACTCCAATATTAAGAATGCAAGACATGCGATCCTCGAACATATTGTTATTCTGGCGAGGGCCTATTTGAACTTGGGGATCCAATATTTCCATCACATGATCCGGCAACGTAGAATCCACAAAATTGTGAAGATTGACATGATCCATGAACGAATCGTCCGTTGGCCTTTTATTTGTGAACATCTCCAATACGAGGATGCCGTAGCTATACACATCCTTCTCTGTCGAGATCACGTTACTCATCCCATACTCTCCACATACGTTTCGAGATATTAACGGCAAACGACATATAATTTGGTTGCTATAAAGAACAAATTGCACATCACCCCCTGTAAATTTCTAATTTTCACACTTTACCCCCTCAATTTTTTTAAAAGTGAATGTCCTCCTTCAAAATGTTATTCTTGTTGCACATTGCTCCAACAGCAAAACTCCGATGGACAATTCATCGGAATTCGGTATTTTTGTTGCACATTGCCCCTTTAAATGTTATTATTGTTACACTTCACCCCTAAAAAACACTACTTTTTTGCACGTTGCCCCTTTAAAATGTTATTTTTATTGCACAGTGCCCTCCAAAATTGGCTTCTGGGCAAAGTGCAACCAAAATAATATTTCGAAGGGTGAATATCCCCTTTTTGAATTTGTAGGGGGGAATGTGCGAAAACCGAAAAGTTATAGAAGGGTGAAGTGCATTTTGTCCTGATACAAAACTATGAAAATGAGATGATTAAAATCAAATATACCTTGAGGGACATAGCCGATTGTACCCTAGATCCCAATTGCGGTGGAAGTACACTCGAAACAATATTGGACAATCCGAAATCACCAACACAGGCAGTCATATCTTCATCTAAAAGAATATTACTCGGCTTCAAATCGCCATGAACAATTATCAAACCACTACCGGAATGGAGATACTCCAGTGCATGAGCAACATCGATAGCGATATCGAGCCTCTCGATCAAATCAAGATTTCTAAGTTGTGCATCAGATTCCTCTTCTTGTTCGCCGTTGAAGTACAACCATTTGTCCAAACTCCCGTTAGTCTTAAATTCATAAACCAATGCTTTGAAATCGTTTCCTTGGAAGTCTATGCTCTCACAAACACTCAATATTTTCATGATATTTCTGATACCTCTCAAGGCATTGTATTCCGCCAAGAAGCTCTTGGAGGCTCCTTTAACAACAAGATTAAGCACTTTCACGGCTATAACCATCACCTCGTCATCAAGTACACCTTTGTAAGCATATCCAAAACTCCCGGCGCCTACTAGGCTAGTCTCGGTGAATCCACCCGTTGCTTTCGGAATAGGAAAGCCTCAAGAATTGTGTACCCATAAATGATGGCAGAGAAGGCAAAACTTTTTTGTGTGCTCCGCTCTTGTATAGAAAAATAATGATGCATAACACTACTAAATCTCCGACTATTAGGATCGCGATTTTGAGTGGCGTTGATAAGTTTTTCTTTGAGGAAGATGAAGTGCAAAGTGGAAGGTTGAACTCAAGAATTCCTCTGCATAATTCTTTGTTATCTTGTAGGGAAGTTATGGTCTTATTTTTTAACACTCCGGTTGTTGGCACTTGGCCTTGCAACATATTGAACGATAGATTCAATTGCTCGAGTCGTAGCAAACCGAGGAAACTTGGGATTGTCCCGGATAAATTATTTCGTGAAAGATCCAAATATGTTAAGCCTACAAGAGGACTTAGACCCTGCGGTATTTGTCCTTCGAATAAATTACCCTCTAGGTAAAGTCGTTCCAAGCTAATGCACGTTGCTAAAGAGTTCGGAATAAGTCCAGACAATCTGTTGTTGGAGAAATCTAACATAACTAGGCTCGACAAAGATCCAACTTGAGATGGAATCGAACTGGTCAATACATTGTAAGATAGATCCAATGAGACAGAAATGGTGGAAATAAGAATCTCTTGAGGTATGGAGCCACTTAAATTTTTTTTCAAAAGATTTAACTCTGTCATGTTTGTGCAGTTCCCAAGGCTCTTAGGAATAGCTCCGGAAAAATTGTTTTCGTACAAGTTTAATTTAGTAATCGAACTTATGTTTCCAAATAAAGACGGTATGTCACCCGTAAACCTATTTTGTGCCAAGTTGAGAATATTCGGATTAAAAAGTTTCCCAATCTCAAAAGGTAAAGGACCCGAGATGATGGTTAACAAGATACAAGTAAGTGAGACTAACGAGGTTTCCGATACCGGATGGAATTTTTCCTCGTAGTTGTGTATCACTAATCCTTATAGCAGCAAGGTTAACGGTAATATTTCCGATGCTTTCTGGGATTTGACCACTAATGAATGGGCTAGAAAGATCAAAAGCACGTAGGTTTGTGCAATTCGTGAGCGATGAAATGAAACTAAAATCATCTTCAACTAAGGTTTCTGCATCGTATAAGGAACTAAACCGCGAAAGACCTCCGAATATTGGCATTGGCCCGGGAAAATCATTGAATGATAATACCAACGATTCAAGTGAAGAAGCGTTCGATATTGAAATCTGAACCCTCCCACTAAATTGATTCCTCCCCAAACTAAGAAAACTCAAATTAGGGAGAGTCAGGCCTATAGTAGAGGGTATGGATCCATGAAGACCACTAAAATCAACTACAAATCGCTCAATAGTAGATATATTGAACAAACCTGAAGGAATGATGCATGTGAGATTGTTTTTGCCCAAATTAAGAAGTCTAAGTCTCACAAGCTGGGAAATCCGGAATTTTTCCGTTGAAGTCGCAAGACCTTAAAGAAAATCGTATAACAGATGTTAGGTTTCCTATATAGTGAGGGATAGGCCCGGAAATTTTGTTCTCACTCAAGCCTAGAGCTTCTAGTTTCTCCAAAAAACGAAGCTCCGAAGGTATGGGCCCGGAGAGATTGTTGTCGATCAAATTAAGATAAACTAGATTCTTCCATTGGGTAATATTTTCGGGCATTATTGTTCCCATGAAAGAATTGTTGCTAAACTCTATATACTCTAGTCCTCTTAAAAGACCGATTACTTGAGGAATTCGGCCATTGAACATATTATTTCCGAGATTTATTACTCTAAGGAATGAGAGATTACCTTTATGAGATGAGAGTGATCCAATCAAGCCTTGAGAATCCAACTTTATGGCAACAACTCTATTCGGGTACCTGCGACCGCATGCGGCTCCGTTCCACGTGCAAAAGCTTGTCATTTGATTCCATGAGTTTAGAGCTCCATTTGGATCGACATCGATGCTTCTTAAAGCCAGCAATGAAAGAAAATCTGTTAAGTTACTTCTAAAACATGTTGCTGGACTATATAGGGCAAGAGAATAGATGATGAAAAAAGAAACGATGATGATTGATTTCGCCATTTTTTTTGGAATGGTGATGCTTTTTTACTTGGTTTTTGTCATGTATATATATATTAATTGCAGGGAAAATAAAGCTTTCATCCTTCAAGTTTGCATCGATTTCACATGTGGTTCCTCATGTTCATCAAAAACACATTCAGTCCCTTATGTTTAAAAAATGCAACGATACTATTTTCGTTAATTTTCCGTTCAAATTAATAGATTCAGACATGTGTTCATCGGCCTTAACTGACGGACTAACAATAAATTGACCGAGAGGATTAACTCCTTCATGACAGTGCACATTAACTCCTTCATTTTACCTATATTGTTAATTTAACTCAGTATCAATTTATTCTTACAATTTCGTCCAAATAAAATTAGATTCGAGAAATGTACTAAACATGTGAAATGACAAAAGTAAGGAGGGTTTCTAGGAATGAGTACATTATATTTTATTCACAAATATTATTTATTTCTTTATTTTAACATTTTGAATCGAAAACGTTATACCTAATTTGATTATACCAAATTTTATTAAAGAGTCTTTTTTTTTTATATAATTTTATTAATATAATTTATTTCATTATTTGTAATTATTAATATGTAAAAATAATTAAACATATATTGTAATTTCAGAAATATTATTTTTAGTTGTTTATACAATAAAGTCGATTTTACCTAATCTTATAATTTATTTTTTGTTTTTATTATTCTTAAAAAAAATTAATGGTATTTCAATTTTAAATGAAAATGCAAAAAAAAAAAAAACAAAAAAAGAAAAAAAAAAGAAATCAATTAAAAATCATAACTAAACAAAACATTGACACATATATACAGCTGATGGCTCGGCGACGGAGGTGAAATGGCAGATGCGGCGGGGCTGGGGCACTCGTAATAGATTTTTGGGGATTTGATTGTTTTCGGACGAATTTATGATAGTAAAGTTAAACTGGGGCCAAATGAAAATATAGGTAAGACATGGGGTAGAAGTGCATGATCAAATGCCTCGCACGTGACTTTTCCGTCCAAACAATCAACAATTTCAACTATGGACGAAAATTGTAAAAAAACTAGTTATTTGAGGACCAATTTCGTGCCAGAAAAAGTCTAAGGACCAAAATAAAAAAGAGATGTATAATATAGGGACCGAAACTTTAAGTATCACTCTTTTTTGTCTTTATGTAATTTAAATGTAAAAAAAAATAAAAATTAAAAAACATATAAAAAATTTAATATCACAAAATTAAATAAAAATAATGCTTATAAAACTAAATTTAATTAAATTATAAACTATGGTGCAATTAAATTAAGGGTTTTCGTGCATAAGTCCCTGACCAACCATCTTTATTATCTACGTTTAGGAGTTATATCTCTTTCGCCAATAAGCTCATCCCTTTAATATGTACTAGCATTTTTTTCCCGTGCGGTGCACGGGATATTATTTTAAAAGTGAAAAATAAATAATCAATTTAATACATAATAAGAAAATATAGTACACTAAGATAGTAAAATTTTATAATGTAGTATTATTCGTATTTTATATATCACTAGTACCTTAACCCGTGCGTTGCACGGTGGATGTTTCCGAAATTAAATAAGAAAAAAAATAGTTTAAATAATTGACATGTAAAATGGGAATATGGAAGAGAATGTTATAATAAAAAATAAACTAACAACAAACAATATACGAACATAAATTGTTGTAAATACAAATATACTTGCAAGAACATAAATGAAACAACTTTGGGTGAAAAGATTGCCGTTCTTAATGCGTAGCAAAGTATAACATAACAACAACATCTTCAAAGCGTTGAATCCACCTTCACATGCTGTACAATAATTTAAAATGTGTTAATGATGCAAAAGTTAATTGTGCATAATAATGAATGTGAATAATGTACAAAATTAGTCACCTGATATTTCGGAATACTTCTTTATAAACAACATTTGTTGTACTGTTGGAAGTATTTCCTTCTTTGTCAACTATAAGTATTTTCAAACCATTTCGAGCGGTAACCCTCGGCACAACAACATACAGTTGTCCATGAGAGAAAACGGGCTTCGGAAGATATAGACCAACACATTTCAGTGACTGCCCTTGACTTTTATTTATTGTCATAGCAAATGAAAGAGCAATAGGGAATTGTCGACGTTGAAAATGAAATGGAATCCTCTTGTCTAATGGGGTTAACGACAATCTTGGTATGAAGACTTTGTCTCCAATATTTGAACCTGATATAATCTCTGCTTCCAGAACTCGTGTTCCTAATCGAGTAATTAACAATCTTGTACCATTACACAAACCGCTTGTCTGGCCAATATTCCTCAACAACATAACAGGAACACCAATTTTCAACTTTAACTCATGGTTTGGAAGACCTGAAGATGTAATGGTATTCAGAAATTCTGGTGTATATATGTCATTATGTACGGAGGAACTCTCATTGGCAGTACGTGGACTATCAAAACTAAGATACGTCCTTTCATCACCCAGAATCAAAGATAACATGTAGTTGTTTACCATGTCAACAATTTCATTTGTAGGCGCCAATATAGCTCTCTCTCTCGTAAATAATTAGAATCTTTGACATTGGCCATGAGGTTTGGATACGTAGATTCCGCAATAGAAGCTATATGATCACCTGATGATTGTATCAGTAGTTCTTCAGGAATCTCAATTTCTTTCACCCCATCATTAGCTTCACCAGCAACACCATCACCTGTACTCAACACCCAATCTGAAAATTTCTTCACATCAGCGCAATCAAAATTGTTCGAACAACGCCGCATATTTTTCGTCAATTTTAACACTTGACAGTCATACCACAAATATGAAGAATTTATGCTTGCAGACACAATTTCTTGTCTTGTACCTTTTGGAATGACAGGTAGGATTTGTCTAAAATCACCCCCGAAAACAACTGCTTTCCCACCAAATGGCTTGTTCTTACTATCATGAACATAGTGCTTTAATATATCCCAGAAACTCTTATCCACGGACTCAAAGCAATGCTTGTGAGTCATTGGTGCTTCATCCCCAATGATCAACTTCGCCTTGATTATCAAATCAGCCAAAGGAGTGTCACACTTAATGTTGCAAGTTGATTCATCATCAACGTTGAAAGGAATTGCAAACCTAGAGTGTGATGTTCTTCCACCTGGAATCAACAAAGCTGCTATCCCACTTGAAGCTACTGTCAACACTATTTCACCCTTTGATCTTAATGCTGCCGAAAGTGTTCTCCAAATAAATGTTTTACCAGTACCCCCGTAACCGTAAAGGAAAAATAAACCTCCACATTTCTCATTTATACAAAGCATAATATTATCATATATCATCCTTTGTTCGTCATTAAGACTTGAGAACAATCTAGCATGTTCGGTAGCTAATTCACTTATGTCGTAATTCAGTTCATCATAGATAAGTATGTTTTGAACATGGGTGATAACAGACATAGTTGGGAAAGGCATTGTGGGAAAATCTGAGAGGCTTCTATTACTACTTCGTAAAATAGTTTCTATTTCCGCAAGAGCAAAATTTTGCAAGTCATCTTCATCAAGTTGCAAATTTGTTATATATAAATCGGCGTTTTGCAATTAAATACATTTCAAGAACAATAAATTTTTTTTTGTATAAACATATAATATATTAACAATAAATGAAATATTACCTTCACACCGAAGTAACCTTCTTTTCCTACATAAAATATCATCGCTTAAGTAACGCCACGTTTTTTCCCAAACAATTTCTGGTCGTGCAATCTGACTCGACAACAATAATGTTGAGAACATATGCCGCAGGTACGTGCCAGATCCCCAACTATTTGCTTCTTCAATGCCGCCTATGTACTCTCTGTCATCATCTAACATACCAATTGCAAAGCAAGTATCTCTAAATGTAGGGTAAACTACATTATCGACGGTTCTTAACTCAATATAAGAAGAAGGCCCTTTAGCCGTATTGAGCAAGATTCTAAAATAATATAGCTCGCCACTCCCTGGAGGTACATAATGAACTCTTCCAACATAAAATCCTTGTTTTCTTGGACGCCACGCATGCTCTTGTTGCTTCCAAACAAATTTGCTTGGAAATTGAGCATAAGTAAGGGACTTTACCTTTTTAAGAGATATGGATTGTAAGGCACAACAAATCTATTATCCACAACATTTTTTTCCTTTTTTGAACACATTTCCATTATCTCTTCTTCTGTAGAGTGGATAGCCATCTTCATCATTCGATGTTTGATCGTTAAATTTTTTCGGAAAGTATTTTGTACATTTTCCATCTTCCATGCACGAAGATTTGGGATTAAATACACCACACGGACCATGGATCATAAGAGAACTAACACAACTATAACGTATTGGATCTTCATTTACATCGGGTATTTCAGCAGATATTATTTTGTCAATATCCTCTGGATTTGGATATTTATAATCGGGATGTAAAAAGATGAGTATATGAGCGTGCGGCAATCCTCGCTTCTAAAATTCAATTGTGTACATAACTACATAAAAAATTGAGCATGTCATATTAGTAATACATGCTGGTATTAAAATATTTGTGTAATATAAACACAATAGAGTTTTCATAATTCAGTGTTAAAGTAACATTTTTTTATAAATATATTATATATTAATTATATTTGTAATGTGTTTAATTTCCAAAAATAGTCATATTATAATTAATATTATTTACCCATGTAAGAAATATAAGTTATTCCCAAAAAAAAAATTGATTAATTAAAAGTTTATTACTATCCAACTAATAAAATAGTAACAACTATAAAATTAATTTCGACACAATTGAACGTATGTAAGATTTTTCGAAACAATAAAAGATGTTCGTAATACCTCATTTCACTTTTCCGAAAACTTTTCCATCCTTTATATCCTTGATCAGTTGATTGAGTTTCATTTTGAAAACCCGACAAATAATGTCTGGTCTATCTTCAGGTTTCAATTCATGATCCTTTAGTATTCTTGTTATCTCTATCCAACATGGATTGCAGGTAAAAGTAACAAACAAATCAGGATATCCGGCCCATCAGCATATATCCATTGCATCTTGATAATTTTGGATCATATAGCGAGGTCCACCCGTGAATGTAGGTGGTATTATGACTCGGTTTCCCCTTTTCGAGCTGTCAGTTTCGCCTCTCAATATTGCTTATGCGTAACCCTTGTACATTTCTGCTCTCAACTCTTTCTGATGTGTCCGAATGAATGTCAGACGTGCTATTTCGACCATGCTAAAAACATCTACCACTAATTGTTGAAACAAACGCTTGGAATGGAAAATAATTCCACTCTCATTGGGTCGTAGTTGAATTCGATAAGCCAAGAATTCTCTCATTGAAACCTTCCGTCTCTTTCGAAATGTTGAATTGCTACTATCTTTTAATGCAATGTCGTCCCTATAACCATCTTCTCCACGTGGAAACAATAAAGGTTATTGAAGTGGAAGATAAGCAGGAGATAATAAAGAGACACGCCGCAATGATCCAGATTGAGTCTCTACAATAACGTCTCTGTCGACGTCTGCAAAATCAAAATCACCAACTAAAAGTGCTGCAACTTCAGACGCGGAAGGGAGATTGTATCTTCTACCATCGTGGCCCCTTTTTCCTATAAGGCGTAATTTGACATCACGGCAATTTGAACTTTCAACTTTATCTCTCACCATTCTGTACGATTGTGCGTACGGATTGTTTTGATCAAGAAAATCCTTAAGATCAACAACAATGGAATCCCGTATACCATCATTGCTTGCTTCCATTATGTGTAAAACATAATATATTGTTTTACAACATATCATTAACCTATAAATTTACGCACATTTAAATACAATAAATTGAAATAAAAACAGAACGATAGTATACCCAACGACATTCATCCTATTTGATACTTCATTAGTCGTGTCGTAAATGTACAGTTGTGCAAATTTTGGTGTCGAACCCTCAGATGGAAGCAAACTTCCAATTTTGTGGTCGTTTTGACCACACATAATGAATGTGGGTGGTGATGTTCCGTTATTCATGGTTTTCTCAATTCCGCCTCCCAAAGATGTGAAAGAAACATCATGTTAAAGGATCGAATATTCTCCAAAAAATATTTACTTCTTGCATCATTGTTGAAGTAAAGATTGTAAAGAGTTTGAGGACAATCTGTAAGCAAGGGAAGTTCAATCTTATCTTGCAAACAACATAATGAGAATATTGGATCGTTTATACTCCCACTACTCTTTACTCTTTCGTTTAACCACATCACTGCACCACAATGCTTGCATTTATAAATTGGATCACCAATGTCCCAATATTCTGTAGTTTATAAGTTATATGGCTTTTTAAGTATTAAACAATGTAGAATTGCGAAAAATTAATTTTATGACAAAATGTGTTCACGCCATTTTTTCATAATATATGACATGAAAGTATTTGTTAAGATACCTGTCTTTGAAATAGTGTTACGTTCATCTATTATTGATTGAACTATTTGATGCTCATCCGCATCTTCTTCAGTTACATTTCCTTCTACTTCGAAATCTTAAAATATGTGCAATTAAAAGTAAGATAACAAAAATATGAATGATCATATGGCATAACTATACTTTATTTGTAATACATAGTTTTGATCAATAATAAGTAATTAAGAAATGAAATAAAATTTACCTAAAATATCGTATTGGAGATTAGTTGTGCATTCACCTAATGTGTTGTCTTCATTGATTTCATTATTGGAAGTAACAGGAAATGGGCGTTTTTTCGAAGTTGCTCATTCAGGTAATGATCGATCCATTAACTAATATAATAAGACATAAATATGAATTACAACCAACATGGCTAAAATAACATGATTGCGGGTGTAACCAAAACTTGAATGGTTGAAGAAAAACATTGGAATAACTTATATTTGTTTGTGGTAACCTCAATTAAAACATACCAACTGTATAAAAATCATAAAGAAATGTGCGAAGTTTCTTCTGATTTTATCTTTTAGCATCGACAAATAATGTTAGTTTTTCTCAAAAAAAGAGAGGGAAAAAAAACAAAAACAAAAAGAGAACAACATCTACAACATGGACATTTACATGCGGGAAAAAAAAAACAAACTCATTTCTTTAGTAGATATTTCAATATTGAAAGTCAGGATATATATAAAATAAGTATTTTATTTGACAATATAAATTATTTTCTTATTGGCATAAAAATGAAGCGCATTTTGTATGAATATACAGACGATAAATATACAAAAGTGATATATATATCTTACCCTTGTTAGAGCAACTCCAACTCATTGTTATCAAATGGGGTAATCAAATACTCATTTGATAATCAGGGTTATATTTTGATATCTTTATACAACTGGTGAACTCCAACCACAAATATCAAAAAACAATTATCAAACAAATTCATGATTATTTATATATTATTTATTTTTTAATTCATTTTAAATAACCATACAAACCGATTATTTTGGTAAACTATCTTCAAAATCAATATTAATCAAGTTTTTTTACTTTTTCAATAGAAAAAAATTATATAGAAATAGAGATTTTTTTTTCCGTGGAACTTTGTTGAAGCTTTAGAGAAAGAAAAAAAAATATGTTGAATACGTAGAGAATTTAATTTTAGTATGTTGTGATTTTTTTTCCAGTAGAAAGTTGTTGAAGATGTAGAGAATTTAATTTTATTCTGTTGAGATTTCTACGTAGAATAAAGAAAAGAAAATTCAATTATGTTGAGAATTTAATTTTATTCTGTTGAGATTTTTACGTAAAAAGAAAAGAAAACTCAATTATGTTGAGGTTTTTTTTTTTCACAGGCTCCTATATTTTAGGAGAATATTTGATAACTATTTATTTGGGATGTATTTTTACTTTCCGAAGGATGAGTTATCAAAATAGAACTCTATTTTAATAACCCCATTGGAGGAGAGAGTTTTTAAAATTGAGGAGTCAAATGGAGGTTAAGGGGTTTGATAACCCATTTAATAACCCCGTTGGAGTTGCTCTTATAGGCATAAGCACGTGTTGTCAATCAGCAGTTAGTAAAGATGAAGGGTGAAAAAACGATGACAAACAACTGAAGTTAATTAGCACATAAAAAAAGAAAACACGTTGAGAAATAGGGAGACATTAGAAATTTTGTTAGTATGAGAAAATGAAAAATGGTGCAGAATTTTGAGTTTAATTTTAATTAACACATAAGAATGTGGGTAGAAGGGAAAGTTATTCACACGTTCATTAATTGTGGAACAACCGTCGGTGTAATGGTAACTGTTGTTGCCATGATGTTCATGGGAGTGTTCATATTAAAGTTTTTTTTTTTATTTTGTTTAAAAGTTTTTGTTTTTTGCGGGCATGTAACTTTGGTAAATATAACTATATTTTTTAAGGCACAATAAAATTGATGTAGAATCAAATTAGAAGAGAGGATCCCTAAACATCTTTGGTATTATCCACGAAGTTGAGCATAACTTTCTCATCCGGACTCCAAATCAACTGGTTCCGGCGGCATTAGAAAGCTATTTCAGCTGGCTACAATTCCTGTCTAAAGTCAAATTTCCAAATTCGGACTTGAACATGGTCAAAATTGGAATCCAAAAGCCATCATGAAAATACGTGCTACAGTTCGAGCACATGAATGCTCATCAAGAAACGTGCACAAAAACACTCGCTAGAAAAGATACGCACATAAGTAACAGTACAAAAGCATGCACAAAAGTACCCACGCAAAAGTGCATTCGCAAAAAGGACCATGAAAACACAAACTACAATCCTAGGACATTAATACAAATACACAAACATGCACAAACACACTCGCTAAACTGGACATGCACAAACGTACATGTAAAAAAACATGCGCAAAAGTGCATTCGCAACAACGTTCTTAAAAACACGGACTACTACACTAGGACTTTAATACACATAACCGAACAACAACACAAACACTAGATACAAAATATACAGTGGAGTGTAGAATTAACACTCTACGATTACGTTTACGTGGATTTTTTTGGGATTAATTTATATTTCTGTTTTAATTGGTGAATTTAGTATCTTATAGGTACAAATCGATAATTCGGTGTCCATGAAGCAAAAATGATCAAAGAGTAAGAAAAGAGTTGCAATTAGGAAAATAAAATCAAATTAGAAGAGAGGATCCCTCAACATCTTCTGTAATGTCCACGAATTCGAGCATAAATTCCTCATCCGGACACCAAATCAACTGGTCCCGGCGGCATTAGAAAGTTGTTTCATCTGGCTACACTTCCTGTCTAACGTCAAATTTCCGAATTCGGCCTCGAACATGGTCAAAATTCGATTCCAAAAGCGATAATGAAAATGTGTGCTACAGTTCGAGGACATGAATGCGCATCAAGAAACGTGCACAAAAACACTAGTTAGAAAAGATACGCACATATGTAACAGTACAAAAGCATGCACACAAGTACCCACGCAAAAGTGCATTCGCAAAAAGGATCATGAAAATACAAACTTCAATCCTAGAACATTAATACAAATACACAAACATGCACAAACACACTCGCTAAACTGGACATGCACAAACGTACATGTAAAAAAACATGCGCAAAAGTGCATTCGCAACAACGTCCTTAAAAACACGGACTACAACACTAGGTCTTTAATACACATAAACGAACAACAACACAAACACTAGATACAAAACATATAGTGGAGTGTAGAATTAACACTCTACGTTTACGTTTACGTGGATTTTTTTTTTGAATTAATTTATATGTCTGTTTTAATTTTAGGATTTAGTATCTTTTAGGTACAAATCGATAATTAGGTGTCCATGAAGCAATAGTGATCTTAGAGTAAGAAATGAGTTGAAATTAGGAAAATAAAATCAAATTAGAAGAGAGGATCCCTCAACATCTTCGGTAGTGTCCACGATGTCGAGCATAACGTTCTCATCTGGACTCCAAATCAACTGGTTCCGACAGCATTAGAAAGCTATTTCAGCTGGCTACAATTCCTGTCTAACGTCAAATTTCCAAATTCAGACTCGAACATGGTCAAAATTCGATTCCAAAAGCGATCATGAAAATACGTGCTACAGTTCGAGGACATGAATACGCATCAAGAAACGTGCACAAAAACACTAGTTAGAAAAGATACGCACATAAGTAAGAGTACAAAAACATGCACACAAGTACCCACGCAAAAGTGCATTCGCAAAAAGGATCATGAAAATACAAACTTCAATCCTAGAACATTAATACAAATACACAAACATGCACAAACGCACTCGCTAAACTGGACATGCACAAACGTACATGTAAAAAAACATGCGCAAAAGTGCATTCGCAACAACGTTCTCAAAAACACGGACTACAACACTAGGTCTTTAATACACGTAACCGAACAACAACACAAACACTAGATACAAAATATACAGTGGAGTGTAGAATTAACACTCTACGATTACGTTTACGTGGATTTTTTTTGGGATTAATTTATATTTCTGTTTCAATTGGTGGATTTAGTATCTTATAGGTACAAATCGATAATTCGGTGTCCATGAAGCAAAAATGATCAAAGAGTAAGAAAAGAGTTGCAATTAGGAAAATAAAATCAAATTAGAAGAGAGGATCCCTCAACATCTTCTGTAATGTCCACGAAGTCGAGCATAACTTCCTCATCCTGACACCAAATATACTGGTTCCGGCGGCATTAGAAAGCTATTTCAGCTGGCTACAAATCTTGTCTAACGTCAAATTTCCAAATTCAGACTCGAACATGGTCAAAATTCGATTCCAAAAGCGATCATGAAAATACGTGCTACAGTTCGAGGACATGAATGCGCATCAAGAAACGTGCACAAAAACACTAGTTAGAAAAGATACGCACATAAGTAACAGTACAAAAGCAAGCACAAAAGTACCCACGCAAAAGTGCATTCGCAAAAAGGATCATGAAAATACAAACTACAATCCTAGGACATTAATACAAATACACAAACATGCACAAACACACTCGCTCAACTGGACATGCACAAACGTACATGTAATAAAACATGCGCAAAAGTGCATTCGCAACAATGGTCTTGAAAACACGAACTAGAACACTAGGACATTAATACGCATAACCAACAACAGCGAAAACACTAGATACAAAAGATACAACTGAGTTTAGAAATAACACTCTACATTTACGTTTACGTGGATTTTTTTTTTTGATTAATTTATATTTCTGTTTGAATTGGTGGATGTAGTATCTTATACGGAAAAATCGATAATTAGGTCGCCATGAAGCAAAAATGATCAAAGAGTAAGAAAAGAGTTGAAATTAGGAAAATCAAATCAAATTAGAAGAGAGGATCCCTCAACATC
This sequence comes from Erythranthe guttata, assembly GCF_056151865.1. Lineage (NCBI taxonomy): Eukaryota > Viridiplantae > Streptophyta > Magnoliopsida > Lamiales > Phrymaceae > Erythranthe > Erythranthe guttata. Next base: position 8,715,337 of record NC_142539.1, on the reverse strand, counting down.
TTTGGTAGTGTCCACGAAGTGGAGCAGAACATTCTCATCCGGACTCCAAATCAAGTGGTTCCGGCGGCATTAGAAAGCTATTTCAGCTGGCTACAATTCCTGTCTAACGTCAAATTTCCTAATTCGGACTCAAATGTGGTCAAAATTGGAATCCAAAAGCGATCATGAAAATATGTGCTACACTTCGAGGACATGAATGCGCATCAAGAAACGTGCACAAAAACACTCGCAATAAAAGATACGCACATAAGTAAAAGGACAAAAGCATGCCCAAAAGTACTCACGCAAAAGTGCATTCGCAAAAAGGATCATGAAAACACAAACTAAAATCCTAGGCCATTAATGGAAATCAACAAACATGCACAAACACACTCCATCAACTGGACATGCACAAACGTACATGTAAAAAAACATGCGAAAAAGTGCATTCACAACAACGTTCTTAAAAACACGAACTACAACACTAGGACATTAATACGCATAACCAAACAACAGCAAAAACACTAGATACAAAAGATACAACGGAGTTTAGAAATAACACTCAATGTTTACGTTTACGTGGATTTTTTTTTTGATTAATTTATTTTTCTATTTTAATTGGTGGATTTAGTATCTTATAGGTACAAGTCGATAATTTGGTTTCCATGAAGGAAAAATGATCAAAGAGTAAGAAAAGAGTTGTAATTAGAAAAATCAAATCAAATTAGAAGAGAGGATCCCTCACCATCTTTGGTAGTGTCCACGAAGTCGAGTATAACTTTCTCATCCGGATTCCGAATCAACTGGTTCTGGCGGCATTAAAAAGCTATTTCAGCTGGGTACATATCCTGTCTAACATCAAATTTCCAAATTCGGACTCGAACATGGTCAAAATTGGAATCCAAATGCGATAGTGAAAGTACGTGCTACAGTTATAGGACATGAATGCGCATAAAGAAACGTGCACAAAAACACTTGCTAGAAAAGATACGCACATAAGTAACAATACAAAAGCATGCACAAAAGTACCCACGCAAAAGTGCATTCGCAAAAAGGATCATGAAAAAACAAACTACAATCTAGGACATTAATACAAATCAACAAACATGGACAAACACACTCGCTCAAATGGACATGCACAAACGTACATGTAAAAAAAACATGCGCAAAAGTGCATTCGCAACAACGTTCTTAAAAACACGAACTACAACACTAGGACTTTAATACGCATAACCAAACAACAGCAAAAACACTAGATACAAAAGATACATTGGAGTTTAGAAATAAATCTCTACGTTTACGTTTACGTGGATTTTTTTTTTTTGATTAATTTATATTACTATTTTAATTGGAGGATTTAGTATCTTATAGGTACAAATCGATAATTAGGTGTCCACGAAGAAAAAATGATCAAATTGTAAGAAAAGAGTTGCAATTAGGAAAATAAAATCAAATTAGAAGAGAGGATCCTTCAACATCTTCGGTAGTGTCCACGAAGTCGAGCATAACTTCCTCATCCAGACACCAAATCAACTGGTTCCGGCGTCATTAGATAGCTATTTTAGCAAGCTACAATTCCTGTGTAACGTCAAATTTCCAAATTTGGACTCGAACATGGTAAAACATCGATTCTAAAAGCGATCATGAAAATACGTGCTAAACTTCGAGAACATGAATGCGCATCAAGAAACATGCACAAAAACACTCGCTAGAAAAGATACACACATAAGTAACAATACAAAAGCATGCACAAAAGTACTCACGCAAAAGTGCATTCGCAAAAGGATCATGAAAACACAAACTACAATCCTAGGACATTAATAGAAATCAACAAACATGCACAAACACACTCGCTCAAATAGACATGCACAAACGTACATGTAAAAAAACATGCGCAAAAGTGCATTCGCAACAACGTTCTTAAAAACACGGACTACAACACTAGGACTATAATACACATAACTGAACAACAACAAAAACACTAGATACAAAATATACAGTGGAGTGTAGAATTAACACTCTACGATTAAGTTTACGTGGATTTTTTTTGGGATTAATTTATATTTCTGTTTTAATTGGTGGATTTAGTATCTTAAAGGTACAAATCTATAATTAGGTGTCCATGAAGCAAAAATGTTCAAAGAGTAAGAAAAGACTTTCAATTAGGAAAATAAAATCAAATTAGAAGAGAGGATCCCTCAACATCTTCTGTAGTGTCCACGAAGTCGAGCATAACTTCTTTATCCGGACACCAAATAAACTGGTTCCGGCGGCATTAGAGAGCTATTTGAGCTGGCTACAATTCCTATCTAACGTCAAATTTCCAAATTCGGCCTCGAACATTGTCAAAATTCGATTTCAAAAGCGATAATGAAAATACGTGCTACAGTTCGAGGACATGAATGCGCATCAAGAAACGTGCACAAAAAAACTCGCTAGAAAAGATACGCACATAAGTAACAGTACAAAAGCATGCACAAAAGTACCCACGCGAAACTGCATTCGCAAAAACGATCATGAAAATACAAACTACATTGCTAGGACACTAATACAAATCAACAAAGATGCACAAACACACTCGCTCAAATGGACATGCACAAACGTACATGTAAAAAAACATGCGCAAAAGTACATTCGCAACAACGTTCTTAAAAACACGGACTTCAACACTAGGACTTTAATACACATAACCGAACAACAACAAAAACACTAGATACAAAAATATAGTGGAGTGTAGAAATAACACTCTACGTTTACGTTTACGTGGATTTAGTATCTAATAGGTACAAATCGATAATTAGGTGTCCATGAAGCAATAGTGATCAAAGAGTAAGAAATGAGTATTAATTAGGAAAATCAAATCAAATAAGAAGAGAGGATCCCTCAACATCTTCGGTAGTATCCACGATGTCGAGCATAACTTTCTCATCTGGACTCCAAATCAACTGGTTCCGACAGCATTAAAAAGCTATTTTAGCTGGCTACAATTCCTGTCTAACGTCAAATTTCCAAATTCAGACTCGAACATGGTCAAAATTCGATTCCAAAAGCGATCATGAAAATACGTGCTAGAGTTCGAGGACATGAATGCGCATCAAGAAACGTGCACAAAAACACTCGCTAGAAAAGATACGCACATAGGTAACAGTACAAAAGCACGAACAAAAGTACTCAGGCAAAAGTGCATTCGCAAAAAGGATCATGAAAACACAAACTACTATCCTAGGACATTAATACAAGTCAACAAACATGCACAAACACACTCGCTCACATGGACATGCACAAACGTTCATGTAAAAAAACATGCGCAAAAGTGCATTCGCAACAACGTCCTTAAAAACACGGACTACAACAGTAGGACTTTAATACACATGATCAAACAACAACAAAAACACTACATACAAAAGATACAACGGAGTTTAGAAATAACACTCTATGTTTACGTTTACGTGGAATTTTTTTTGGATTAATTTATATTTCTGTTTTAATTGGTGGATTTATTATCTTATACGTGCAAATCCATAATTAGCTGTCCATGAAGCAAAAATGATCAAAGAGTAAGAAAATAGTTGAAATTAGGAAAATCAAATCAAATTAGAAGAGAGGATCCCTAAACATATTTGGTATTATCCACGAAGTTGAGCATAACTTTCTCATCCGGACTCCAAATCAACTGGTTCCGGCGGCATTAGAAAGCTATTTCAGCTGGCTACAATTCCTGTCTAAAGTCAAATTTCCAAATTCGGACTTGAACATGGTCAAAATTAGAATCCAAAAGCCATCATGAAAATACGTGCTACAGTTCGAGCACATGAATGCTCATCAAGAAACGTGCACAAAAACACTCGCTAGAAAAGATACGCACATAAGTAACAGTACAAAAGCATGCACAAAAGTACCCACGCAAAAGTGCATCCGCAAAAAGGACCATGAAAACACAAACTACAATCCTAGGACATTAATACAAATACACAAACATGCACAAACACACTCGCTAAACTGGACATGCACAAACGTACATGTAAAAAAACATGCGCAAAACTGCATTCGCAACAACGTTCTTAAAAACACGGACTACTACACTAGGACTTTAATACACATAACCGAACAACAACACAAACACTATATACAAAATATACAGTGGAGTGTAGAATTAACACTCTACGATTACGTTTACGTGGATTTTTTTTGGGATTAATTTATATTTCTGTTTTAATTGGTGAATTTAGTATCTTATAGGTACAAATCGATAATTTGGTGTCCATGAAGCAAAAATGATCAAAGAGTAAGAAAAGAGTTGCAATTAGGAAAATAAAATCAAATTAGAAGAGAGGATCCCTCAACATCTTCTGTAATGTCCACGAATTCGAGCATAAATTCCTCATCCGGACACCAAATCAACTGGTTCCGGCGACATTAGAAAGCTGTTTCATCTGGCTACAATTCCTGTCTAACGTCAAATTTCCGAATTCGGCCTCGAACATGGTCAAAATTCGATTCCAAAAGCGATAATGAAAATGTGTGCTACAGTTCGAGGACATGAATGCGCATCAAGAAACGTGCACAAAAACACTAGTTAGAAAAGATACGCACATATGTAACAGTACAAAAGCATGCACACAAGTACCCACGCAAAAGTGCATTCGCAAAAAGGATCATGAAAATACAAACTTCAATCCTAGAACATTAATACAAATACACAAACATGCACAAACACACTCGCTAAACTGGACATGCACAAACGTACATGTAAAAAAACATGCGCAAAAGTGCATTCGCAACAACGTCCTTAAAAACACGGACTACAACACTAGGTCTTTAATACACATAAACGAACAACAACACAAACACTAGATACAAAAGATATAGTGGAGTGTAGAATTAACACTCTACGTTTACGTTTACGTGGATTTTTTTTTTGAATTAATTTATATGTCTGTTTTAATTTTAGGATTTAGTATCTTATAGGTACAAATCGATAATTAGGTGTCCATGAAGCAATAGTGATCTTAGAGTAAGAAATGAGTTGAAATTTGGAAAATAAAATCAAATTAGAAGAGAGGATCCCTCAACATCTTCGGTAGTGTCCACGTTGTAGAGCATAACGTTCTCATCTGGACTCCAAATCAACTGGTTCCGACATCATTAGAAAGCTATTTGAGCTGGCTACAATTCCTGTCTAACGTCAAATTTCCAAATTCAGACTCGAACATGGTCAAAATTCGATTCCAAAAGCGATCATGAAAATACGTGCTACAGTTCGAGTACATGAATACGCATCAAGAAACGTGCACAAAAACACTAGTTAGAAAAGATACGCGCATAAGTAAGAGTACAAAAGCATGCACACAAGTACCCACGCAAAAGTGCATTCGCAAAAAGGATCATGAAAATACAAACTTCAATCCTAGAACATTAATACAAATACACAAACATGCACAAACGCACTCGCTAAACTGGACATGCACAAACGTACATGTAAAAAAACATGCGCAAAAGTGCATTCGCAACAACGTTCTTAAAAACACGGACTACAACACTAGGTCTTTAATACACGTAACCGAACAACAACACAAACACTAGATACAAAATATACAGTGGAGTGTAGAATTAACACTCTACGATTACGTTTACGTGGATTTTTTTTGGGATTAATTTATATTTCTGTTTCAATTGGTGGATTTAGTATCTTATAGGTACAAATCGATAATTCGGTGTCCATGAAGCAAAAATGATCAAAGAGTAAGAAAAGAGTTGCAATTAGGAAAATAAAATCAAATTAGAAGAGAGGATCCGTCAACATCTTCTGTAATGTCCACGATGTCGAGCATAACTTCCTCATCCTGACACCAAATATACTGGTTCCGGCGGCATTAGAAAGCTATTTCAGCTGGCTACAATTCTTGCCTAACGTCAAATTTCCAAATTCACACTCGAACATGGTCAAAATTCGATTCCAAAAGCGATCATGAAAATACGTGCTACAGTTCGAGGACATGAATGCGCATCAAGAAACGTGCACAAAAACACTAGTTAGAAAAGATACGCACATAAGTAACAGTACAAAAGCAAGCACAAAAGTACCCACGCAAAAGTGCATTCGCAAAAAGGATCATGAAAATACAAACTACAATCCTTGGACACTAATACAAATACACAAACATGCACAAACACACTCGCTCAACTGGACATGCACAAACGTACATGTAATAAAACATGCGCAAAAGTGCATTCGCAAAAATGGTCTTGAAAACACGAACTAGAACACTAGGACATTAATACGCATAACCAACAACAGCGAAAACACTAGATACAAAAGATACAGCTGAGTTTAGAAATAACACTCTACATTTACGTTTACGTGGATTTTTTTTTTTTTGATTAATTTATATTTCTGTTTGAATTGGTGGATGTAGTATCTTATACGGAAAAATCGATAATTAGGTCGCCATGAAGCAAAAATGATCAAAGAGTAAGAAAAGAGTTGAAATTAGGAAAATCAAATCAAATTAGAAGAGAGGATCCCTCAACATCTTTGGTAGTGTCCACGAAGTGGAGCAGAACATTCTCATCCGGACTCCAAATCAAGTGGTTCCGGCGGCATTAGAAAGCTATTTCAGCTGGCTACAATTCCTGTCTAACGTCAAATTTCCTAATTCGGACTCAAATGTGGTCAAAATTGGAATCCAAAAGCGATCATGAAAATATGTGCTACACTTCGAGGACATGAATGCGCATCAAGAAACGTGCACAAAAACATTCGCAATAAAAGATACGCACATAAGTAAAAGGACAAAAGCATGCCCAAAAGTACTCACGCAAAAGTGCATTCGCAAAAAGGATCATGAAAACACAAACTAAAATCCTAGGCCATTAATGGAAATCAACAAACATGCACAAACACACTCCATCAACTGGACATGCACAAACGTACATGTAAAAAAACATGCGCAAAAGTGCATTCACAACAACGTTCTTAAAAACACGAACTACAACACTAGGAAATTAATACGCATAACCAAACAACAGCAAAAACACTAGATACAAAAGATACAACGGAGTTTAGAAATAACACTCAATGTTTACGTTTACGTGGATTTTTTTTTTGATTAATTTATTTTTCTATTTTAATTGGTGGATTTACTATCTTATAGGTACAAGTCGATAATTTGGTGTCCATGAAGGAAAAATGATCAAAGAGTAAGAAAAGAGTTGTAATTAGAAAAATCAAATCAAATTAGAAGAGAGGATCCCTCAACATCTTTGGTAGTGTCCACGAAGTCGAGTATAACTTTCTCATCCGGATTCCGAATCAACTGGTTCTGGCGGCATTAAAAAGCTATTTCAGCTGGGTACATATCCTGTCTAACATCAAATTTCCAAATTCGGACTCGAACATAGTCAAAATTGGAATCCAAATGGGATAGTGAAAGTACGTGCTACAGTTATAGGACATGAATGCGCATAAAGAAACGTGCACAAAAACACTTGCTAGAAAAGATACGCACATAAGTAACAATACAAAAGGATGCACAAAAGTACCCACGCAAAAGTGCATTCGCAAAAAGGATCATGAAAAAACAAACTACAATCTAGGACATTAATACAAATCAACAAACATGGACAAACACACTCGCTCAAATGGACATGGACAAACGTGCATTCGCAACAACGTTCTTAAAAACACGAACTACAACACTAGGACTTTAATACGCATAACCAAACAACAGCAAAAACACTAGATACAAAAGATACATTGGAGTTTAGAAATAAATCTCTACGTTTACGTTTACGTGGATTTTTTTTTTGATTAACTTATATTACTCTTTTAATTGGAGGATTTAGTATCTTATAGGTACAAATCGATAATTAGGTGTCCATGAAGAAAAAATGATCAAATTGTAAGAAAAGAGTTGCAATTAGGAAAATAAAATCAAATTAGAAGAGAGGATCCTTCAACATCTTCGGTAGTGTCCACGAAGTCGAGCATAACTTCCTCATCCAGACACCAAATCAACTGTTTCTGGCGTCATTAGATAGCTATTTTAGCAAGCTACAATTCCTGTGTAACGTCAAATTTCCAAATTTGGACTCGAACATGGTAAAACTTCGATTCTAAAAGCGATCATGAAAATACGTGCTACACTTCGAGAACATGAATGCGCATCAAGAAACATGCACAAAAACACTCGCTAGAAAAGATACACACATAAGTAACAATACAAAAGCATGCACAAAAGTACTCACGCAAAAGTGCATTCGCAAAAGGATCATGAAAACACAAACTACAATCCTAGGACATTAATAGAAATCAACACACATGCACAAACACACTCGCTCAAATGGACATGCACAAACGTACATGTAAAAAAACATGCGCAAAAGTGCATTCGCAACAACGTTCTTAAAAACACGGACTACAACACTACGACTATAATACACATAACTGAACAACAACAAAAACACTAGATACAAAATATACAGTGGAGTGTAGAATTAACACTCTACGATTAAGTTTACGTGGATTTTTTTTGGGATTAATTTATATTTCTGTTTTAATTGGTGGATTTAGTATCTTAAAGGTACAAATCTATAATTAGGTGTCCATGAAGCAAAAATGTTCAAAGAGTAAGAAAAGACTTTCAATTAGAAAAATAAAATCAAATTAGAAGAGAGGATCCCTCAATATCTTCTGTAGTGTCCACGAAGTCGAGCATAACTTCTTTATCCGGACACCAAATAAACTGGTTCCGGCGGCATTAGAGAGCTATTTGAGCTGGCTACAATTCCTTTCTAACGTCAAATTTCCAAATTCGGCCTCGAACATTGTCAAAATTCGATTCCAAAAGCGATAATGAAAATACGTGCTACAGTTCGAGGACATGAATGCGCATCAAGAAACGTGCACAAAAAAACTCGCTAGAAAAGATACGCACATAAGTAACAGTACAAAAGCATGCACAAAAGTACCCACGCGAAAGTGCATTCGCAAAAAGGATCATGAAAATACAAACTACATTGCTAGGACACTAATACAAATCAACAAAGATGCACAAACACACTCGCTCAAATGGACATGCACAAACGTACATGTAAAAAAACATGCGCAAAAGTACATTCGCAACAACGTTCTTAAAAACACGGACTTCAACACTAGGACTTTAATACACATAACCGAACAACAACAAAAACACTAGATACAAAAATATAGTGGAGTGTAGAAATAACACTCTACGTTTACGTTTACGTGGATTTAGTATCTTAGGTACAAATCGATAATTAGGTGTCCATGAAGCAATAGTGATCAAAGTGTAAGAAATGAGTTTAAATTAGGAAAATCAAATCAAATAAGAAGAGAGGATCCCTCAACATCTTCGGTAGTATCCACGATGTCGAGCATAACTTTCTCATCTGGACTCCAAATCAACTGGTTCCGACAGCATTAAAAAGCTATTTTAGCTGGCTACAATTCCTGTCTTACGTCAAATTTCCAAATTCAGACTCGAACATGGTCAAAATTCGATTCCAAAAGCGATCATGAAAAACACGTGCTACAGTTCGAGGACATGATTGCGCATCAAGAAACGTGCACAAAAACACTAGTTAGAAAAGATACGCACATAAGTAACAGTACAAAAGCATGCACACAAGTACCCACGCAAAATTGCATTCGCAAAAAGGATCATGAAAATACAAACTTCAATCCTAGAACATTAATACAAATACACAAACATGCACAAACACACTCGCTAAACTGGACATGCACAAACGTACATGTAAAAAAACATGCGCAAAAGTGCATTCGCAACAACATTCTTAAAAACACGGACTACAACACTAGGACTTTAATACACATAACCGAACAACAACACAAACACTAGATACAAAATATACAATGGAGTATAGAATTAACACTCTACGATTACGTTTACGTGGATTTTTTTAGGGATTAATTTATATTTCTCTTTTAATTGGTGGATTTAGTATCTTATAGGTACAAATCGATAATTAGGTGTCCATGAAGCAAAAACGATCAAAGAGTAAGAATAGAGTTGCAATTAGGAAAATAAAATCAAATTAGAAGAGAGGATCCCTCAACATCTTCTGTAATGTCCACGAAGTCGAGCATAACTTCCTCATCCGAACACCAAATCAACTGGTTCCGACGGCATTAGAAAGCTATTTCAGCTGGCTACAATTCCTGGCTAACGTCAAATTTCCAAATTCGTCCTCGAACATGGTAAAAATTTGATTCCAAAAGCGATAATGAAAATATGTGCTACAGTTCGAGGACATGAAGGCGCATCAAGAAACGTGCAAAAAAACACTCGTTAGAAAAGATAGGCACATAAGTAACAGTACAAAAGCATGCACAAAAGTACCCACGCAAAAGTGCATTCAAAAAAAGGATCATGAAAATACAAACTACAATCCTAGGACACTAATAAAAGTCAACAAACATGCACAAACACACTCGCTCAAATGGACATGCACAAATGTACAAGTAAGAAAACATGCGCAAAAGTGCATTCGCAGCAACGTTCTTAAAAACATGGACTACAACACTAGGACTTGAATACACATAACCGAACAACAACAAAAACACTAGATACAAAACATATAGTGGAGTGTAGAAATAACACTCTACGTTTACGTTTACGTGTTTATTTTTAGGATTTAGTATCTTATAGGTACAAATCGATAATTAGGTGTCCATGAAGAAATAGTGATCAAAGAGTAAGAAATGAGTTGAAATTAGGAACATAAAATCAAATTAGAAGAGAGGATCCCTCAACATCTTCGGTAGTGTCCACGATGTCGAGCATAACTTTCTCATCTGGACTCCAAATCAACTGGTTCCGACAGCATTAGAAAGCTATTTCAGCTAGCTACAATTCCTGTCTAACGTCAAATTTCAAAATTCAGACTCAAACATGGTCAAAATTCGATTCCAAAAGCGATCATGAAAATACGTGCTACAGTTCGAGGACATGAATGCGCATCAAGAAACGTGCACAAAAACACTAGTTAGAAAAGATACGCACATAAGTAACAGTACAAAAGCATGCACACAAGTACCCACGCAAAAGTGCCTTCGCAAAAAGGATCATGAAAATACAAACTTCAATCCAAGAACATTAATACAAATACACAAACATGCACAAACACACTCGCTAAACTGGACATGCACAAACGTACATGTAAAAAAATATGCGCAAAAGGGCATTCGCAACAACGTTCATAAAAACACGGACTACAACACTAGGACTTTAATACACATAACCGAACAACAACACAAGCACTAGATACAAAATATACAGTGGCCTGTAGAATTAACACTCTACGATTACGTTTACGTGGATTTTTTGAGGGATTAATTTATATTTCTCTTTTAATTGGTGGATTTAGTATCTTATAGGTACAAATCGATAATTAGGTGTCCATGAAGAAAAAACGATCAAAGAGTATGAAAAGAGTTGCAATTAGGAAAATAAAATCAAATTAGAACAGAGGATCCCTCAACATCTTCTGTAATGTCCACGAAGTCGAGCATAAGTTCCTCATCCGGACACCAAATCAACTGGTTCCGGCGGCATTAGAAAGCTATTTTAGCTGGCTACAATTCCTGTCTAACGTCAAATTTCCAAATTCGGCCTCGAACATGGTCAAAATTTGATTCCAAAAGCGATAATGAAAATATGTGCTACAGTTCGAGGACATGAATGCACATCAAGAAACGTGCAAAAAAACACTCGTTAGAAAAGATACGCACATAAGTAACAGTACAAAAGCATGCACAAAAGTACCCACGCAAAAGTGCATTCACAAAAAGGATCATGAAAATACAAACTACAATCCTAGGACACTAATAAAAGTCAACAAACATGCACTAACACACTCGCTCAAATGGACATGCACAAACGTACAAGTAAGAAAACATGCGCAAAAGTGCATTCGCAGCAACGTTCTTAAAAACATGGACTACAACACTAGGACTTGAATACACATAATCGAACAACAACAAAAACACTAGATACAAAACACATAGTGGAGTGTAGAAATAACACTCTACGTTTACGTTTACGTGTTTTTTTTTTAGGATTTAGTATCTTATAGGTACAAATCGATAATTAGGTGTCCATGAAGCAATAGTGATCAAAGAGTAAGAAATGAGTTGAAATTAGGAAAATAACATAAAATTAGAAGAGAGGATCCCTCAACATCTTCGGTAGTGTCCAGGATGTCGAGCATAACGTTCCCATCTGAACTCCAAATCAACTGGTTCCGACAGCATTAGAAAGCTATTTCAGCTGGCTACAATTCCTGTCTAATGTCAAATTTCCAAATTCAGACTCGAACATGGTGAAAATTCGATTGCAAAAGCGATCATGAAAATACGTGCTACAGTTCAAGGACATGAATGCGCATCAAGAAACGTGCACAAAAACACTAGTTAGAAAAGATACGCACATAAGTAACAGTACAAAAGCATGCACACAAGTACCCACGCAAAAGTGCATTCGCAAAAAGGATCATGAAAATACAAACTTCAATCCTAGAACATTAATACAAATAGACAAACATGCACAAACACACTCGCTAAACTGGACATGCACAAACGTACATGTGAAAAAACTTGCGCAAAAGTGCATTCGCAACATCGTTCTTAAAAACATGAACTACAACACTAGGACTTTAATACGCATAACCAAAGAACAGCAAAAACACTAGATATAAAACATAAAGTGGAGTGTAGAAATAACACTCTACGTTTATGTTTACGTGGAATTTTTTTTTGATTAATTTATATTTCTGTTTTAATTGGAGGATTTAGTATCTTATAGGTACAAATCGATAATTAGGTATCCATGAAGCTAAAATGATCAAAGAGTAAGAAAAGAGTTGAAATTAGGAAAATAAAATCAAATTAGATGAGAGGATTCCTCAACATCTTCGGTAGTGTCCACGAAGTCGAGCATACCTTTCTTATCCGGAATCCAAATCAAATGGTTCCGACGGCATTAGAAAGCTATTTCAGATGGCTACACTTCCTGTGTAACGTCAAATTTCCAAATTCGCACTCGAACATGGTCAAAATCGATTCCAAAAGCGATCAGTATAATTCGTGCCACAGTTCCAGGACATGAATACTAATAAAAAAACGTGCACAAAAACATTCGCTAGAAAAGATACGCACGTAAGTAACAGTACAAAAGCATGCACAAAAGTACGCACGCCAAAGTGCATTCGCAAAAAGGATCATGAAAACACAAACTTCAATCCTAGGACATTAATACAAATCAACAAACATGTACAAACACACTCGCTCAAATGGACATGCACAAACGTACATGTAAAAAAACATGCGCAAAAGTGCATTCGCAACAACGTTCTTAAAAACACGAACTACAACACTACGACATTAATACGCATAACCAAACAACAGCAAAAACACTAGATACAAAAGATACAACGGAGTTTAGAAATAACAATCTACGTTTACGTTTACGTGTATTTTTTTTTTGATTAATTTATATTTCTGTTTTTTTTGGTGGATTTAGTATCTTATAGGTACAAGTCGATAATTTGGTGTCCATGAAGGAAAAATGATCAAAGAGTAAGAAAAGAGTTGCAATTAAGAAAATCAAATCGAATTAGAAGAGAGGATCCCTCAACATCTTTGGTAGTGTCCACGAAGTCGAGCATAACTTTCTGATCCGTATTCCAAATCAACTGGTTCTGGCGGCATAAGAAAGCTATTTCAGCAGGGTTCATATCCTGTCTAACATAAAATTTCCAAATTCGGACTCGAACATGGTCAAAATTGGAATACAAATGCGATAATGAAAGTACGTGCTACAATTATAGGACATGAATGCGCATCAAGAAACGTGCACAAAAACACTTGCTAGAAAAGATACGCACATAAGTAACAATACAAAAGCATGCACAAAAGTACCGACGCAAAAGTGCATTCGCAAAAAGGATCATGAAAAAACCAACGACAATCCTAGGACATTAATACAAATCAACAAACATGGACAAACACACTCGCTCAAATGGACATGCACAAACGTTCATGTAAAAAAACATGCGCAAAAGTGCATTCGCAACAACGTTCTTAAAAACACGAACTACAATACTAGGACTTTAATACGCATAACCAAACAACAGCAAAAACACTAGATACAAAAGATACAGTGGAGTTTCGAAATAACTCTCTACGTTTACGTTTACGTGGATTTTTTTTTGGATTAATTTATATTACTCTTTTAATTGGAGGATTTAGTATCTTGTAGGTACAAATCAATAATTAGATGTCCATGAAGAAAAAATGATCAAAGAGTAAGAATAGAGTTGCAATTAGGAAAATAAAATCAAATTAGAAGAGAGGATCCCTCAACATCTTCGGTAGTGTCCACGAAGTCGAGCGTAACTTTCTCACCCGGAGTCCAAATCAACTGGTTCTGGCGGCATTAGAAAGCTATTTCAGCTGGCTACAATTCCTGAATAACATCAAATTTCCAAATTCGGACTCGAATATGGTCAAAATTCGATTCCAAAAGCGATAATGAAAATACGTGCTACAGCTCGAGGACATGAATGCGCATCATGAAACGTGCACAAAAACACTCGCTAGAAAAGATACGCACATAAGTAACAATACAAAAGCATGCACAAAAGTACCCCCGCAAAAGTGCATTCGCAAAAAGGATCATGAAAAAACAAACTACAAACCTAGGATATTAATACAAATCAACAAACAAGGACAAATACACTCGCTCAACTGGACATGCACAAACGTACATGTAAAAAAACATGCACAAAGGTGCATTCGCAGCAAAGGTCTTGAAAACACGAACTATGACACTAGGACTTTAATACGCATAACCGAACAACAGCGAAAACACTAGATACAAAAGTTTTAGCGGAGTTTAGAAATAACACTCTACATTTACGTTTACGTGGATTTTTTTTTTGGATTAATTAATATTTCTATTTTAATTGGTGAATTTAGTATCTTATAGGTACAAATCGATAATTAGGTGTCCATGAAGCAAAAATGATCAAAGAGTAAGAAAAGAGTTGAAATTAGGAAAATCAAATCAAATTAGAAGTGAGGATCCCTCAACATCTTTGGTAGTGTCCACGAAGTCGAGCATAACTTTCTCATCTGGACTCCAATTCAACTGTTTCGGGCGGCATTATTAAGCTATTCCAGCTGGCTACAATTTATGTCTAACTTCAAATTTCCAAATACGGACTCGAACATGGTCAAAATTGGAATCCAAAAGCGATCATGAAAATACGTGCTACAGTTCGAGGACATGAATGCGCATCAAGAAACGTGCACAAAAAGACTCGAAACAAAAGATATGCACATAAGTACTCACGCAAAAGTGCATTCGCAAAAAGGATCATGAAAACACAAACTACAATCCTAGGACATTAATACAAATCAACAAACATGCGCAAACACACTCGCTCAACTAGACATGCACAAACGTACATGTGAAAAAACATGCGCAAAAGTGCATCCGCAACAACGTTCTTAAAAACACGAACTACAACACTAGGACTTTAATAGCCATAACCAAACAACATCAAAAACACTAAATACAAAACATACAGTGGAGTGTAGAAATAATACTCTATGTTTACGTTTACGTGGATTTTTTTTTGGATTAATTTATATTTTTGTTTTAATTGGAGGATATAGTATCTTATAGGTACAAATCGATAATTACGTGTCCATGAAGCAAAAATGATCAAAGAGTAAGAAAAGAGTTGAAATTACGAATATAAAATCAAATTAGAAGAGAGGATCTCTCAACACCTTGGTAGTGTCCACGAAGTCGAGCGTAACATTCTCATCCGGACTCCAAATCAACTGGTTCCGACGCCATTAGAAAGCTATTTCAACTAGCTACAATTCATGTCTAACGTCAAATTTCCTACTTCGGACTCGAACACGATCAAAATTGGATTCCAAAAGTGATCATGAAAATATGTGCTACAGTTCGAGGACATGGATGCGCATCAAGACACGTGCACAAAAACACTCCCTAGAAAAGATACGCACATAAATAACAGTACAAAAGCATGCACAAAAGTACTCACGCAAAAGTGCATTCGCAAAACGGATCATGAAACCATAAACTACAATCCTAGGACATTAGTACAAATCAACAAACATGCACAAACACACTCACTCAACTGCACATGCACAAACGTACATGTAAAAAAAACATGCGCAAAAGTGCATTCGCAACAACGTTCTTAAAAACACGAACTACAACAGTAGGACATTAATACGCATAACCTAACAACAGCAAAAACACTAGATACAAAAGATACAACGGAGTTTAGAAATAACACTCAATGTTTACGTTTACGTGGATTTATTTTTTTGATTAATTTATTTTTCTATTTTAATTGGTGGATTTAGTATCTTATAGGTACAAGTCGATAATTTGGTGTCCATGAAGGAAAAACGATCAAAGAGTAAGAAAAGAGTTGTAATTAGAAAAATCAAATCAAATTAGAAGAGAGGATCCCTCAACATCTTTGGTAGTGTCCACGAAGTCGAGTATAACTTTCTCATCCGGATTCCGAATCAACTGGTTCTGGCTGCATTAAAAAGCTATTTCAGCTGGGTACATATCCTGTCTAACATCAAATTTCCAAATTCGGACTCGAACATAGTCAAAATTGGAATCCAAATGCGATAGTGAAAGTACGTGCTACAGTTATAGGACATGAATGCGCATCAAGAAACGTGCACAAAAACACTGGCTAGAAAAGATACGCACATAAGTAACAATACAAAAGGATGCACAAAAGTACCCACGCAAAAGTGCATTCGCAAAAAGGATCATGATAAAACAAACTACAATCCTAGGACATTAATACAAATCAACAAACATGGACAAACACACTCGCTCAAATGGACATGCACAAACGTACATGTAAAAAAACATGCCCAAAAGTGCATTCGCAACAACGGTCTTAAAAACACGAACTACAACACTAGGACTTTAATACGCATAACCAAACAACGGCAAAAACACTAGATACAAAAGATACAGTGGAGTTTAGAAATAAATCTCTACGTTTACGTTTACGTGGATTTTTTTTTTAGATTAATTTATATTACTCTTTTAATTGGAGGATTTAGTATCTTATAGGTACAAATCGATAATTAGGTGTCCATGAAGAAAAAATGATCAAATTGTAAGAAAAGAGTTGCAATTAGGAAAATAAAATCAAATTAGAAGAGAGGATCCTTCAACATCTTCGGTAGTGTCCACGAAGTCGAGCATAACTTCCCCATCCCGACTCCAAATCAACTGGTTCCAACGGCATTAGAAAGCTATTTCAGCTAGCTACAATTCATGTCTAACGTCAAATTTCCTACTTCGGACTCGAACAGGGTCAAAATTCGATTCCAAAAGTGATCATGAAAATACGTGCTACAGTTCGAGGACATGAATGTGCCTAAAAAAACGTGCACAAAAATACTCACTAGAAAAGATACACACATATGTAACAGTACAAAAGTATGCAAAAAAGAAATCACGCCAAAGTTCATTCGCAAAAAGGATCATGAAAACACAAACTACAATCCTAGGACATTAATACAAATCATCAAACATGCGCAAACACACTCGCTCAACTAGACATGTACAAACGTACATGTTAAAAAACATGCGCAAAAGTGCACTCGCAACAACGTTCTTAAAAACACGAACTACAACACTAGGACTTTAATACGCATAACCAAACAACAGCAAAAACACTAGATACCAGTGGAGTTTAGAAATAACACTCTACGTTTACGTTTACATGGATTGTTTTTTGATTAATTTATATTTCTATTTTAATTGGAGGACTAAGTATCTTATAGGTACAAGTCAATAATTTGGTGTCCATGAAGGAAAAATGATCAAAGAGTAAGAAAAGAGTTGCAATTAGGAAAAAAAATTCAAATTAGAAGAGAGGATCCCTCAACATCTTTGGTAGTGTCCACGAAGTCGAGCATAACTAACTCATTCGGATTCCAAATCAACTGGTTCTGGCGGCATTAGAAAGCTATTTGAGCTAGCTAAAATTCCTGTTTCACATCCAATTTCCAAATTCGGACTCGAATATTGTCAAAATAGGAATCCTAAAGCGATCATGAAAATACGTGCTACTATTCGAGGACATGAATGCGCATCAACAAACGTGCACAAAAACACTCGCTAGAAAAGATACGCACATAAGTAACAATACATAAGCATGCACAAAAGTACCCACGGAAAAGTGCATTCGCAAAAATGATCATGAAAAAACAAACAACAATCCAAGGAAATTAATACAAATCAACAAACATGCACAAACACACTCGCTCAAATGGACATGCACAAACATATATGTAAAAAAACATGCAAAAAAGTGCATTCGCAACAACGTTCTTAAAAACACGGAATACAACACTAGGACTTTAATACACATAACCGAACAACAACAAAAACACTAGATACAAAACATACAGTCGAGTGTAGAATTAACACACTACGCTTACGTTTACGTGGATTTTTTTTTGGATTAATTTATATTTCTGTTTTAATTGGTGCATTTAGTATCTTATAGGTACAAATCGATAATTAGGTGTCCATGAAGCAAAAATGATCAAAGAGTAAGAAAAGAGTTGCAATTAGGAATAAAATCAAATTAGAAGAGAGGATCCCTCAACATCTTCTGTAGTGTCCACGAAGTCGAGCATAACTTTCTCATCCGGACTCCAAATCAGCTGGTTCCGGCGGCATTAGAAAGCTATTTCAGCTGGCTACAATTCCTGTCTAACGTCAAATTTCCAAATTCGGACTCGAACATGGTCAAAATTCGATTCCAAAAGCGATAATAAAAATACGTGCTACAGTTCGAGAACATGAATGCGCATCAAGAAACGTGCAGAAAAACACTCGCAATAAAAGATACGCACATAAGTAAAAGTAGGGCTGGAAAAAAAATACCGATTACCATATACCATGGTATACCAACCAAGGATTACCGAAAGAACGGTTACCATTATTGTCTGCGGTATGGTATTAGTACCGTACCATTACAATATGGTACGGTATTGGTATTGTATTTCTAATACCACGGTAATACCGTACCGTACCGCAATTTACATTTAATCCGATTAATATATTTTTTCGATATTATTTTTTGTAATTCTATTTTGTTTACTTAGAAGCTTATAAATGGGAACAATTATTTTTCACTTAAGTTAGTGGTAGTATATTGTTTTTTGTTTTTTTTTTTTTTTTTTTTTTTTTCTACCAAGTTGAATTTTGTAATTTAACATATATGTTCTACTAAATTGTCTTTTATGTTCCCTATAGCCAACTAATTTTATTATATATGATGTATGAATATTTTATTTTTTTACCTACATGTATGTATAGCATTGGTAAAGTATTTATTGTATGTAACAATTATTAAGAACAATCAAGTTTCTAATAAATACCTAGTTATTCCATTAAAAAAAACATTTACATTATTATGGTATATGTTCTTGTGTCAATGAAGCAAATTATGTTAATTATTCCCATTATACACTAGAAAATAAGATACAACTCATACAAGAGTAACTATCTATAACTATTTTCAATTGGGATATATATATATATATATATATATATATATATATATGTGTGTGTGTGTGTGTGTGATAACCATTTTTTCTTTAATATTTGATGCATCACCAAGTACGGTAGAGTACCCCGTACTGATTGTACCATACCGAAAATAACGGTATACCGAACATTGGTATACCGAACTTTTTGGTACGGTAACGGTATGAAGTTTTTCAATACCGCAATGTACGGTAGGTACACGGTATTGAGCCAAATGTTTGGCAACCGTACCGAATCCACCCCTACGTAAAAGTACAAAAGCAAGCACAAAAGTACTCACGCAAAAGTGCATTCGCAAAAAGGATCACGAAAACACAAACTACAATGATAGGACCTTAATACAATCAACAAACATGCACAAACACACTCGCTGAACTGGACATGCACAAACGTACATGCATAAAAACATGCGCAAAAGTGCATTCGCAACAACGTTCTTAAAAACACGAACTATAACACTAGGACTTTAATACGCATAACCAAACAACAGCAAAAACATTAGATACAAAACATACAGTGGAGTGTAGAAATAACACTCTACGTTTACGTTTACGTGGATTTTTGTTTGGATTAATTTATATTTATGTTTTAATTGGAGGATTTAGTATCTTATAGGTACAAATAGATAATTAGGTGTCCATGAAGCAAAAATGATCAAAGAGTAAGAAAAAGGTTGCAATTAGGGAAATAAAATTAAATTAGATGAGAGGATCCCTCAACATCTTCGGTAGTGTCCACGAAGTCGAGCATAAATTTCTCATCCGGACTCCAAATCAACTGGTTCCGACCGCATTAGAAAGCTATTTTAGCTGGCTACCCTTCCTGCCTAACGTCAAATTTCCAAATTCGGACCCGAACATGGTCAAAATTTGATTCCAAAAGCGATCATGATAATACGTGCTACAGTTCGAGGACATGAATGCGCATAAAAAAACGTGCACAAAAACACTCGCTAGAAAAGATACGCACATAAGTAACAGTACAAAAGCATGCACAAAAGTACTCACGCCAAAGTGCATTCCTAAAAAGGATCATGAAAACATAAACTACAATCCTAGGACATTAATACAAATCAACAACCATGGACAAACACACTCGCTCAAATGGAAATTCATAAAGGTACATGTAAAAAAACATGCGCAAAAGTGCATTCGCAACAATGTTCTTAAAAACACGAACTACAACACTAGGACTTTAATACGCATAACCAAACAACAGCAAAAACACTTTACGTGGAATCTTTTTTTGATTAATTTATATTTGTGTCTTAATTGGAGGATTTAGTATCTTATAGGTACAAATCGATAGTTACGTGTCCATGAAGCAAAAATGATCAAAGAGTAAGAAAAGAGTTGCAATTAGGAAAATAAAATCAAATTAGAAGAGAGGATCCCTCAACATCTTCTTTAGTGTGCAAGAAGTCGAGCATAACTTCCTCATCCGGACACCAAATCAACTGGTTCCTGCGGCATTAGAAAGCTAATTGAGCTGGCTACAATTCCTGTCTAATGTCAAATTTCCAAATTCGGACTCGAACATGGTCAAAATTCGATTCCAATAGCGATCAGTAAAATACGTGCTACAATTCGAGGACATGAATGCGCATCAAGAAACGTGCACAAAAACAGTCACAATAAAAGTTACGCACATAAGCAAAGGAACAAAAGCAAGCACAAAAGTACCAACGCAAAAGTGCATTCGCAAAAAGGATCATGAAAACACAAACTACAATCCTAGGACATTAATACAAATACACAAACATGCACAAACACACTCGCTCAACTCGATATGCACAAACGTACATGTAAAAAAACATGCGCAAAAGCGCATTCGCAACAACGTTCTTAAAAACACGAACTACAACACTAGGACTTTAATACGCATAACTAAACAACAGCAAAAACACTCTACGTTTACTTTAACGTTGATGTTTTTTTGGATTAGTTTATATTTCTATTTTAATTGGAGGATTTCGTATCTTTTAGGTACAATCAATAATCAGGTGTCCATAAAGCAAAAATGATCAAAGAGTAAGAAAAGTGTTGCAATTAGGAAAATAAAATCAAATTAGATGAGAGGATCCCTCAACATCTTCGGTAGTGTCCACGAAGTCGAGCATAACTTTCTCATCCGGACTCCAAATCAACTGGTTCCGACGGCATTAGAAAGCTATTTAAGGTGGCTACACTTCCTGTCTAACGTCAAATTTCCAAATTCGGACTCGAACATGGTCAAAATTCGATTCCAAAAGCGATGATGAAAATACGTGCTACAGTTCGAGGACATGAATGCGCATCAAGAAACGTGCACAAAAACACTCGCTAGAAAAGATACGCACATAAGTAACAGTACAAAAGCATGCACAAAAGTACTCATGCCAAAGTGCATTCGCAAAAAGGATCATGAAAACACAAACTACAATCCTAGGACATTAGTACAAATCAACAAACATGCACAAACACACTCGCTCAAATGGACATGCACAAACGTACACGTAAAAAAACATGCGCACAAGTGCATTCACAACAACGTTCTTAAAAACAAGAACTACAACACTAGGACTTAAATATGCATAACCAAACAACAGCAAAAACACTAGATACAAAATATAGAACGGAGTTTAGAAATAATACTCTACGTTTACGTTTACGTGGATTTTTTTTTTGATTAATTTATATTTCTGATTTAATTCGTGGATTTAGTATCTTATACGTACAAGTCGATAATTTTGTGTCCATGAAGGAAAAATGATCAAAGAGTAAGAAAGAGTTGCAATTAGGAAAATCAAATCATATTAGAAGAGAAGATCCTTCAACATCTTTGGTAGTGTCCATGAAGTCGAGGATAACTTTCGCATCAGGATTCCAAATCAACTAGTTTCGGCATCATTAGAAAGCTATTTCAGCAGGCTACAATTCCTGTCTAACGTCAAATTTCAAAATTCGGACTCGAACACGGTCAAAATTGGATTCCAAAAGTGATCATGAAAATATGTGCTACAGTTCGAGGACATGGATGGGCATTAAGAAACGTGCACAAAAACACTCGCTAGAAAAGATACGCACATAAATAACAGTACAAAAACATGCACAAAAGTACTCACGCAAAAGTGCATTCGCAAAAAGGATCATGAAAACATAAACTACAATCCTAGGACATTAGTACAAATCAACAAACATGCACAAACACACTCACTCAACTGCACATGCACAAACGTACATGTAAAAAAACATGCGCAAAAGTGCATTCGCAACAACGTTCTTAAAAACACGGACTACAACACTAGGACTATAATACACATAACTGAACAACAACAAAAACACTAGATACAAAATATACAGTGGAGTGTAGAATTAACACTCTACGATTAAGTTTACGTGGATTTTTTTTGGGATTAATTTATATTTCTGTTTTAATTGGTGGATTTAGTATCTTAAAGGTACAAATCTATAATTAGGTGTCCATGAAGCAAAAATGATCAAAGAGAAAGAAAAGAGTTTCAATTAGGAAAATAAAATCAAATTAGAAGAGAGGATCCCTCAACATCTTCTGTAGTGTCTAGGAAGTCGATCATAACTTCTTTATCCGGACACCAAATAAACTGGTTCCGGCGGCATTAGAGAGCTATTTGAGCTGGCTACAATTCCTAACTCACGTCAAATTTCCAAAATTCGGCCTCGAACATTATCAAAATTCGATTCCAAAAGCGATAATGAAAATACGTGCTACAGTTCGAGGACATGAATGCGCATCAAGAAACGTGCACAAAAACACTGGCTAGAAAAGATACGCACATAAGTAACAGTACAAAAGCATGCACAAAAGTACCCACGCAAAAGTGCATTCGCAAAAAGGATCATGAAAATACAAACTACAATGCTAGGACACTAATACAAATCAACAAACATGCACAAACACACTCGCTCAAATGGACATGCACAAACGTACATGTAAAAAAACATGCGCAAAAGTGCATTCGCAGCAACGTTCTTAAAAACACGGACTTCAACATTATGACTTTAATACACATAACCGAACAACAACAAAAACACTAGATACAAAACATATAATGGAGTGTAGAAATAACACTCTACGTTTACGTTTACGTGGATTTTTTTTTTTTGGATTAATTTATAATTTTGTTTTAATTTTAGGATTTAGTATCTTATAGGTACAAATCGATAATTAGGTGTCCATGAAGCAATAGTGATCAAAGAGTAAGAAATGAGTTGAAATTAGGAAAATCAAATCAAATTAGAAGAGAGGATCCCTCAACATCTTCGGTAGTGTACACGATGTCGAGCATAACTTTCTCATCTGGACTCCGAATATACTGGTTCCGGCGGCATTAGAAAGCTATTTCAGCTGGCTACAATTCTTGTCTAACGTCAAATTTCCAAATTCAGACTCGAACATGGTCAAAATTCGATTCCAAAAGCGATCATGAAAATACGTGCTACAGTTCGAAGACATGAATGCTCATCAAGAAACGTGCACAAAAACACTAGTTAGAAAAGATACGCACATAAGTAACAGTACAAAAGCAAGCACAAAAGTACCCACGCAAAAGTGCATTCGCAAAAAGGATCATGAAAAAACAAACTACAATCCTAGGACATTAATACAAATACACAAACATGCACAAACACACTCGCTAAACTGGACATGCACAAACGTACATGTAAAAAAACATGCGTAAAAGTGCATTCGCAACAACGTTCTTAAAAACACGGACTACAACACTAGGACTTTAATACTCATAACCGAACAACAACACAAACACTAGATACAAAATATACAGTGGAGTGTAGAATTAACACTCTACGATTAAGTTTACGTGGATTTTTTTTGGGATTAATTTATATTTCTGTTTTAATTGGTGGATTTAGTATCTTAAAGGTACAAATCTATAATTAGGTGTCCATGAAGCAAAAATGATCAAAGAGAAAGAAAAGAGTTTCAATTAGGAAAATAAAATCAAATTAGAAGAGAGGATCCCTCAACATCTTCTGTAATGTCTACGAAGTCGAGCATAACTTCCTCATCCTGACACCAAATCAACTGGTTCCTGCAGCTTTAGAAAGCTATTTCAGCTGGCTACAATTCCTGTCTAACGTAAAAATTCCAATTTCAGACTCGAACATGATCAAAATTCGATTCCAAAAGCGATAATGAAAATATGTGCTACAGTTCGAGGACATGAATGCGCATCAAGAAACGTGCACAAAAACACTCGTTAGAAAAGATACGCACATAAGAAACAGTACAAAAGCTTGCACAAAAGTACCCACGCAAAAGTGCATTCGCAAAAAGGATCATGAAAATACAAACTACAATCCTAGGACACTAATACAAGTCAACAAACATGCACAAACAAACTCGCTCAAATGGACATGCACAAACGTACAAGTAAGAAAACATGCGCAAAAGTGCATTCGCAGCAACGTTCTTAAAAACACGGACTACAACACTAGGACTTGAATACACATAACTGAACAACAACAAAAACACTAGATACAAAACATATAGTGGAGTGTAGAAATAACACTCTACGTTTACGTTTACGTGTTTTTTTTTTAGGATTTAGTATCTTATAGGTACAAATCGATAATTAGGTGTCCATGAAGCAATAGTGATCAAAGAGTAAGAAATGAGTGGAAATTAGGAAAATAAAATCAAATTAGAAGAGAGGATCCTTCAACATCTTCGGTAGTGTCCACGAAGTCGAGCATAACTTCCTCATCCAGACACCAAATCAACTGGTCCCGGCGTCATTAGATAGCTATTTTAGCAAGCTACAATTCCTGTGTAACGTCAACTTTCCAAATTTGGACTCGAACATGGTAAAACTTCGATTCTAAAAGCGATCATGAAAATACGTGCTACACTTCGAGAACATGAATGCGCATCAAAAAACATGCACAAAAACACTCGCTAGAAAAGATACACACATAAGTAACAGTACTAAAGCATGCACACAACTACTCACGCAAAAGTGCATTCGCAACAGGATCATGAAAACACAAACTACAATCCTAGGACATTAATAGAAATCAACAAACATGCACAATCACACTCGCTCAAATGTTCATGCACAAACGTACATGTAAAATAACATGCGCAAAAGTGCATTCCCAACAACGTTCTTAAAAACACGGACTACAACGCTAGGACTATAATACACATAACTGAACAACAACAAAAACACTAGATACAAAATATACAGTGGAGTGTAGAATTAACACTCTACGATTAAGTGTACGTGGATTTTTTTTGGGATTAATTTATATTTCTGTTTTAATTGGTGGATTTAGTATCTTAAAGGTACAAATTTGTAATTAGGTGTCCATGAAGCAAAAATGATCAAAGAGTAAGAAAAGAGTTGCAATTAGGAAAATCAAATCAAATTAGAAGATAGGATCCCTCAACATCTTCTGTAGTGTCCAGGAAGTCGAGCATAACTTCTTTATCCGGACACCAAATAAACTGGTTCCGGCGGCATTAGAGAGCTATTTGAGATTGCTACAATTCCTATCTCACGTCAAATTTCCAAATTCGGCCTCGAACATTGTCAAAATTCGATTCCAAAAGCGATAATGAATATACGTGCTACAGTTCGAGGACATGAATGCGCATCAAGAAACGTGCACAAAAAAACTCGCTAGAAAAGATACGCACATAAGTAACAGTACAAAAGCATGCACAAAAGTACCCACGCAAAAGTGCATTTGCAAAAAGGATCATGAAAATACAAACTACAATGCTAGGACACTAATACAAATCAACAAACATGCACAAATACACTCGCTCAAATGGACATGCACAAACGTACATGTAAAAAAACATGCGCAAAAGTGCATTCGCAACAACGTTCTTAAAAACACGGACTACAACACTAGGACTTTAATACACATAACCGAACAACAACACAAACACTAGATACAAAATGTACAGTGGAGTGTAGAATTAACACTCTACGATTACGTTTACGTGGATTTTTTTTGGGATTAATTTATATTTCTGTTTTAATTGGTGGATTTAGTATCTTATAGGTACAAATCGATAATTCGGTGTCCATGAAGCAAAAATGATCAAAGAGTAAGAAAAGAGTTGCAATTAGGAAAATAAAATCAAATTAGAAGAGAGGATCCCTCAACATCTTCTGTAATGTCTACGAAGTTGAGCATAACTTCCTCATCCTGACACCAAATCAACTGGTTCCTGCGGCATTAGAAAGCTATTTCAGCTGGCTACAATTCCTGTCTAACGTAAAATTTCCAATTTCAGACTCGAACATGATCAAAATTCGATTCCAAAAGCGATCATGAAAATACGTGCTACAGTTCGAGGACATGAATGCGCATCAAGAAACGTGCACAAAAACACTACTTAGAAAAGATACGCACATAAGTAACAGTACAAAAGCATGCACGAAAGTACCCACGCAAAAGTGCATTCGCAAAAAGGATCATGAAAATACAAACGTCAATCCTAGAACATTAATACAAATACACAAACATGCACAAACACACTCGCTAAACTGGACATGCACGAACGTACATGTAAAAAAACTTGCGCAAAAGTGCATTCGCAACATCGTTCTTAAAAACATGAACTACAACACTAGGACTTTAATACGCATAACCAAAGAACTGCAAAAACACTAGATATAAAACATAAAGTGGAGTGTAGAAATAACACTCTACGTTTATGTTTACGTGGAATTTTTTTTGGATTAATTTATATTTCTGTTTTAATTGGAGAATTTAGTATCTTATAGGTGCAAATCGATAATTAGGTATCCATGACGCTAAAATGATCAAAGAGTAAGAAAAGAGTTGAAATTAGGAAAATAAAATCAAATTAGATGAGAGGATCCCTCAACATCTTCGTTAGTGTCCACGAAGTCGAGCAAACCTTTCTTATCCGGACTCCAAATCACATGGTTACGACGGCATTAGAAAGCTATTTCAGTTGGCTACACTTCATGTGTAACGTTAAATTTCCAAATTCGGACTCGAACATGGTCAAAATCGATTCCAAAAGCGATCATGATAATTCGTGCCACAGTTCCAGGACATGAATATGAATAAAAAAACGTGCACAAAAACCTTCGCTAGAAAAGATACGCACATAATTAACAGTACAAAAGCATGCACAAAAGTACGCACGCCAAAGTGCATTCGCAAAAAGGATCATGAAAACACAAACTACAATCCTAGGACATTAATACAAATCAACAAACATGCACAAACAAACTCGCTCAAATGGACATGCACAAACGTACATGTAAAAAAACATGCGCAAATATGCATTCGCAACAACGTTCTTAAAAACACGAACTACAACACTACGACATTAATACGCATAACCATACAACAGCAAAAACACTAGATACAAAAGATACAACGGAGTTTAGAAATAACAATCTACGTTTACGTTCACGTGGATTTTTTTTTGATTAATTTATATTTCTGTTTTTTTTGGTGGATTTAGTATCTTATAGGTACAAGTCGATAATTTGGTGTCCATGAAGGAAAAATGATCAAAGAGTAAGAAAAGAGTTGCAATTAAGAAAATCAAATCGAATTAGAAGAGAGGATCCCTCAACATCTTTGGTAGTTTCCACGAAGTCGAGCATAACCATCTCATCCGGATTCCAAATCAACTGGTTCTGGCGTTGGAAATCTATTTTAGCTAGCTACAGTTCCTGTCTGACGTCAAATTTCCAAATTCGGACTCGAACATGGTCAAAATTGGAATCCAAATGTGATAATTAAAATACGTGCTACAGTTAGAGGATATGAATGCGCATCAAGAAACGTGCACAAAAAGACTCGCTAGAAAAGATACGCACATAATTAAAAGTACAAAAGCATGCACAAAAGTACCCACGCAAAAGTCCATTCGCAAAAAGGATCATGAAAACACAAACTACAATCCTAGGACATTAATACAAATGCACAAACATGCACAAACACACTCGCTCAACTGGACATGCACAAACGTACATGTAAAAAAACATGCGCAAAAGTGCATTCGCAACAATGTTCTTAAAAACACAAACTACAACACTAGGACTTTAATACGCATAACCAAACAACAGCAAAAACACTAGATACAAAACATACAGTGGAGTGGAGAATTAACACTCTACGTTTACGTTTACGTGGATTTTTTTTGGATTAATTTATATTTCTGTTTTTAATTGGAGGATTTAATATCTTATAGGTACAAATCGATAATTAGGTGTCCATGAAGCAAAAACACTCGCTAGAAAAGATACGCACATAAGTAACAGTACAAAAGCATGCACAAAAGTACACTTGCCAAAGTGCATTCGCAAAAAGGATCATGAAAACAAAAACTACAATCCTAGGACATTAATACACTCGCTCAAATGGATATGCACAAACGTACATGTAAAAAAACATGCGCAAAAGTGCATTCGCAACAACGTTCTTAAAAACACGAACTACAACACTAGGACTTTAATACGCATAACCAAACAACAGCAAAAACACTTTACGTGGAATCTTTTTTTGATTAATTTATATTTGTGTCTTAATTGGAGGATTTAGTATCTTATAGGTACAAATCGATAGTTACGTGTCCATGAAGCAAAAATGATCAAAGAGTAAGAAAAGAGTTGCAATTAGGAAAATAAAATCAAATTAGAAGAGAGGATCCCTCAACATCTTCTTTAGTGTGCAAGAAGTCGAGCATAACTTCCTCATCCGGACACCAAATCAACTGGTTCCTGCGGCATTAGAAAGCTAATTGAGCTGGCTACAATTCCTGTCTAACGTCAAATTTCCAAATTCGGACTCGAACATGATCAAAATTCGATTCCAATAGCGATCATGAAAATACGTGCTACAATTCGAGGACATGAATGCGCATCAAGAAACGTGCACAAAAACAGTCACAATAAAAGTTACGCACATAAGCAAAGGAACAAAAGCAAGCACAAAAGTACCAACGCAAAAGTGCATTCGCAAAAAGGATCATGAAAACACAAACTACAATCCTAGGACATTAATACAAATACACAAACATGCACAAACACACTCGCTCAACTCGATATGCACAAACGTACATGTAAAAAAACATGCGCAAAAGCGCATTCGCAACAACGTTCTTAAAAACACGAACTACAACACTAGGACTTTAATACGCATAACTAAACAACAGCAAAAACACTAGATACAAAATATACAGCGGAGTTTAGAAATAACACTCTACGTTTACTTTAACGTTGATTTTTTCTTTGGATTAGTTTATATTTCTATTTTAATTGGAGGATTTCGTATCTTTTAGGTACAATCAATAATCAGGTGTCCATAAAGCAAAAATGATCAAAGAGTAAGAAAAGTGTTGCAATTAGGAAAATCAAATCAAATTAGATGAGAGGATCCCTCAACATCTTCGGTAGTGTCCACGAAGTCGAGCATAACTTTCTCATCCGGACTCCAAATCAACTGGTTCCGACGGCATTAGAAAGCTATTTAAGTTGGCTACACTTCCTGTCTAACGTCAAATTTCCAAATTCGGACTCGAACATGGTCAAAATTCGATTCCAAAAGCGATCATGAAAATACGTGCTACAGTTCGAGGACATGAATGCGCATCAAGAAACGTGCACAAAAACACTCGCTAGAAAAGATACGCACATAAGTAACAGTACAAAAGCATGCACAAAAGTACTCATGCCAAAGTGCATTCGCAAAAAGGATCATGAAAACACAAACTACAATCCTAGGACATTAGTACAAATCAACAAACATGCACAAACACACTCGCTCAAATGGACATGCACAAACGTACACGTAAAAAAACATGCGCACAAGTGCATTCACAACAACGTTCTTAAAAACAAGAACTACAACACTAGGACTTAAATATGCATAACCAAACAACAGCAAAAACACTAGATACAAAATATAGAACGGAGTTTAGAAATAATACTCTACGTTTACGTTTACGTGGATTTTTTTTTGGATTAATTTATATTTCTGCTTTAATTCGTGGATTTAGTATCTTATAGGTACAAGTCGATAATTTTGTGTCCATGAAGGAAAAATGATCAAAGAGTAAGAAAGAGTTGCAATTAGGAAAATCAAATCATATTAGAAGAGAAGATCCTTCAACATCTTTGGTAGTGTCCATGAAGTCGAGGATAACTTTCGCATCAGGATTCCAAATCAACTAGTTTCGGCATCATTAGAAAGCTATTTCAGCAGGCTACAATTCCTGTCTAACGTCAAATTTCAAAATTCGGACTCGAACACGGTCAAAATTGGATTCCAAAAGTGATAATGAAAATACGTGCTACAGTTCGAGGACATGGATGGGCATTAAGAAACGTGCACAAAAACACTCGCTAGAAAAGATACGCACATAAATAACAGTACAAAAGCATGCACAAAAGTACTCACGCAAAAGTGCATTCGCAAAAAGGATCATGAAAACATAAACTACAATCCTAGGACATTAGTACAAATCAACAAACATGCACAAACACACTCACTCAACTGCACATGCACAAACGTACATGTAAAAAAACATGCGCAAAAGTGCATTCGCAACAACGTTCTTAAAAACACGGACTACAACACTAGGACTATAATACACATAACTGAACAACAACAAAAACACTAGATACAAAATATACAGTGGAGTGTAGAATTAACACTCTACGATTAAGTTTACGTGGATTTTTTTTGGGATTAATTTATATTTCGGTTTTAATTGGTGGATTTAGTATCTTAAAGGTACAAATCTATAATTAGGTGTCCATGAAGCAAAAATGATCAAAGAGAAAGAAAAGAGTTTCAATTAGGAAAATAAAATCAAATTAGAAGAGAGGATCCCTCAACATCTTCTGTAGTGTCCAGGAAGTCGAGCATAACTTCTTTATCCGGACACCAAATAAACTGGTTCCGGCGGCATTAGAGAGCTATTTGAGCTGGCTACAATTCCTAACTAACGTCAAATTTCCAAAATTCGGCCTCGAACATTGTCAAAATTCGATTCCAAAAGCGATAATGAAAATACGTGCTACAGTTCGAGGACATGAATGCGCATCAAGAAACGTGCACAAAAACACTGGCTAGAAAAGATACGCACATAAGTAACAGTACAAAAGCATGCACAAAAGTACCCACGCAAAAGTGCATTCGCAAAAAGGATCATGAAAATACAAACTACAATGCTAGGACACTAATACAAATCAACAAACATGCACAAACACACTCGCTCAAATGGACATGCACAAACGTACATGTAAAAAAACATGCGCAAAAGTGCATTCGCAGCAACGTTCGTAAAAACACGGACTTCAACATTATGACTTTAATACACATAACCGAACAACAACAAAAACACTAGATACAAAACATATAGTGGAGTGTAGAAATAACACTTTACGTTTACGTTTACGTGGATTTTTTTTTTTTGGATTAATTTATAATTTTGTTTTAATTTTAGGATTTAGTATCTTATAGGTACAAATCGATAATTAGGTGTCCATGAAGCAATAGTGATCAAAGAGTAAGAAATGAGTTGAAATTAGGAAAATCAAATCAAATTAGAAGAGAGGATCCCTCAACATCTTCGGTAGTGTCCACGATGTCGAGCATAACTTTCTCATCTGGACTCCGAATATACTGGTTCCGGCGGCATTAGAAAGCTATTTCAGCTGGCTACAATTCTTGTCTAACGTCAAATTTCCAAATTCAGACTCGAACATGGTCAAAATTCGATTCCAAAAGCGATCATGAAAATACGTGCTACAGTTCGAAGACATGAATGCTCATCAAGAAACGTGCACAAAAACACTAGTTAGAAAAGATACGCACATAAGTAACAGTACAAAAGCAAGCACAAAAGTACCCACGCAAAAGTGCATTCGCAAAAAGGATCATGAAAATACAAACTACAATCCTAGGACATTAATACAAATACACAAACATGCACAAACACACTCGCTAAACTGGACATGCACAAACGTACATGTAAAAAAACATGCGTAAAAGTGCATTCGCAACAACGTTCTTAAAAACACGGACTACAACACTAGGACTTTAATACTCATAACCGAACAACAACACAAACACTAGATACAAAATATACAGTGGAGTGTAGAATTAACACTCTACGATTACGTTTACGTGGATTTTTTTTGGGATTAATTTATATTTCTCTTTTAATTGGTGGATTTAGTATCTTATAGGTACAAATCGATAATTAGGTGTCCATGAAGCAAAAATGATCAAAGAGTAAGAAAAGAGTTGCAATTAGGAAAATAAAATCAAATTAGAAGAGAGGATCCCTCAACATCTTCTGTAATGTCTACGAAGTCGAGCATAACTTCCTCATCCTGACACCAAATCAACTGGTTCCTGCGGCATTAGAAAGCTATTTCAGCTGGCTACAATTCCTGTCTAACGTAAAATTTCCCATTTCAGACTCGAACATGATCAAAATTCGATTCCAAAAGCGATAATGAAAATATGTGCTACAGTTCGAGGACATGAATGCGCATCAAGAAAAGTGCACAAAAACACTCGTTAGAAAAGATACGCACATAAGAAACAGTACAAAAGCTTGCACAAAAGTACCCACGCAAAAGTGCATTCGCAAAAAGGATCATGAAAATACAAACTACAATCCTAGGACACTAATACAAGTCCACAAACATGCACAAACAAACTCGCTCAAATGGACATGCACAAACGTACAAGTAAGAAAACATGCGCAAAAGTGCATTCGCAGCAACGTTCTTAAAAACACGGACTACAACACTAGGACTTGAATACACATAACCGAACAACAACAAAAACACTAGATACAAAACATATAGTGGAGTGTAGAAATAACACTCTACGTTTACGTTTACGTGTTTTTTTTTTAGGATTTAGTATCTTATAGGTACAAATCGATAATTAGGTGTCCATGAAGCAATAGTGATCAAAGAGTAAGAAATGAGTGGAAATTAGGAAAATAAAATCAAATTAGAAGAGAGGATCCTTCAACATCTTCGGTAGTGTCCACGAAGTCGAGCATAACTTCCTCATCCAGACACCAAATCAACTGGTCCCGGCGTCATTAGATAGCTATTTTAGCAAGCTACAATTCCTGTGTAACGTCAACTTTCCAAATTTGGACTCGAACATGGTAAAACTTCGATTCTAAAAGCGATCATGAAAATACGTGCTACACTTCGAGAACATGAATGCGCATAAAGAAACATGCACAAAAACACACGCTAGAAAAGATACACACATAAGTAACAGTATAAAAGCATGCACACAACTACTCACGCAAAAGTGCATTCGCAACAGGATCATGAAAACACAAACTAAATCCTAGGACATTAATAGAAATCAACAAACATGCACAATCACACTCGCTCAAATGTTCATGCACAAACGTACATGTAAAAAAACATGCGCAAAAGTGCATTCCCAACAACGTTCTTAAAAACACGGACTACAACACTAGGACTATAATACACATAACTAAACAACAACAAAAACACTAGATACAAAATATACAGTGGAGTGTAGAATTAACACTCTACGATTAAGTTTACGTGGATTTTTTTTGGGATTAATTTATATTTCTGTTTTAATTGGTGGATTTAGTATCTTAAAGGTATACGAAGTCGAGCATAACTTTCTTATCCGAACACTAAATCGACTGGTTCCGGCGTCATTAGAAAGCTATTTCAGCTGGCTACAATTCCCGTCTAAGGTCAAATTTCCAAATTCAGACTCGAACATGGTCAAAATTGGATTCCAAAAGCGATCATGAAAATACGTGCTACAGTTCGAGGACATGAATGCGCATCATGAAACGAGCACAAAAACACTCGCTAGAAAAGATACGCACATAAGTAAAAGTACAACAGCATGCACAAAAGAACTCACGCAAAAGTGCATTCGCAAAAAGGATTATGAATACACAAACTACAATCCTAGGACATTAATACAAATCAACTAACATGCACAAACACACACGCTCAAAGGGACATGCACAAACATACATGTAAAAAAGCATGCACAAAAGTGCATTCGCAACAACTTTCTTAAAAACATGAACTACAACACTAGAACTTTAATACGCATAACCAAACAAACAGCAAAAACACTAGCTCCAAAACATACACTGGAGTTTAGAAATAACACTCTACGTTTACGATTACGTGGATTTTTTTTTTGGATTAATTTATATTTCTGTTTTAATAGGTGGATTTAGTATCTTATAGGTACAAATCGATAATTAGGTGTCCCTGAACCGAAAATGACCAAAGAGTAAGAAAAGAGTTGCAATTTGGAAAATAACGTGCTACAGTTCGAGGACATGAATGCGCATCAAGAAACGTGCACAAAAACACTACTTAGAAAAGATACGCACATAAGTAACAGTACAAAAGCATGCACGAAAGTACCCACGCAAAAGTGCATTCGCAAAAAGGATCATGAAAATACAAACGTCAATCCTAGAACATTAATACAAATACACAAACATGCACAAACACACTCGCTAAACTGGACATGCACAAACGTACATGTAAAAAAACTTGCGCAAAAGTGCATTCGCAACATCGTTCTTAAAAACATGAACTACAACACTAGGACTTTAATACGCATAACCAAAGAACTGCAAAAACACTAGATATAAAACATAAAGTGGAGTGTAGAAATAACACTCTACGTTTATGTTTACGTGGAATTTTTTTTGGATTAATTTATATTTCTGTTTTAATTGGAGAATTTAGTATCTTATAGGTGCAAATCGATAATTAGGTATCCATGACGCTAAAATGATCAAAGAGTAAGAAAAGAGTTGAAATTAGGAAAATAAAATCAAATTAGATGAGAGGATCCCTCAACATCTTCGTTAGTGTCCACGAAGTCGAGCAAACCTTTCTTATCCGGACTCCAAAT
The DNA here is from genome assembly GCF_056151865.1 of Erythranthe guttata. Taxonomy (NCBI): domain Eukaryota; kingdom Viridiplantae; phylum Streptophyta; class Magnoliopsida; order Lamiales; family Phrymaceae; genus Erythranthe; species Erythranthe guttata. The sequence continues at coordinate 8,679,720 of NC_142539.1, read as the reverse complement.
CACATGGTTCCGACGGCATTAGAAAGCTATTTCAGCTGGCTACACTTCCTGTGTAACGTTAAATTTCCAAATTCGGACGCGAACATGGTTAAAATCGATTCCAAAAGCGATCATGATAATTCGTGCCACAGTTCCAGGACATGAATATGAATAAAAAAACGTGCACAAAAACCTTCGCTAGAAAAGATACGCACATAATTAACAGTACAAAAGCATGCACAAAAGTATGCACGCCAAAGTGCATTCGCAAAAAGGATCATGAAAACACAAACTACAATCCTAGGACATTAATACAAATCAACAAACATGCACAAACACACTCGCTCAAATGGACATGCACAAACGTACATGTAAAAAAACATGCGCAAATATGCATTCGCAACAACGTTCTTAAAAACACGAACTACAACACTACGACATTAATACACATAACCATACAACAGCAAAAACACTAGGTACAAAAGATACAACGGAGTTTAGAAATAACAATCTACGTTTACGTTCACGTGGATATTTTTTTGATTAATTTATATTTCTGTTTTTTTTGGTGGATTTAGTATCTTATAGGTACAAGTCGATAATTTGGTGTCCATGAAGGAAAAATGATCAAAGAGTAAGAAAAGAGTTGCAATTAAGAAAATCAAATCGAATTAGAAGAGAGGATCCCTCAACATCTTTGGTAGTGTCCACGAAGTCGAGTATAACTTTCTCATCCGGATTCCAAATCAACTGGTTCTGGGGGCATAAGAAAGCTATTTCAGCAGGGTTCATATCCTGTCTAACATCAAATTTCCAAATTCGGACTCGAACATGGTCAAAATTGGAATCCAAATGCGGTAATGAAAGTACGTGCTACAGTTATAGGACATGAATGCGCATCAAGACACGTGCACAAAAACACTTGCTAGAAAAGATACGCACATAAGTAACAATACAAAAGCATGCACAAAAGTACCGACGCAAAAGTGCATTCGCAAGAAGGATCATGAAAAAACCAACTACAATCCTAGGACATTAATACAAATCAACAAACATGGACAAACACACTCGCTCAAATGGACATGCACAAACGTTCATGTAAAAAAACATGCCCGAAAGTGCATTCGCAACAACGTTCTTAAAAACACGAACTACAATACTAGGACTTTAATACGCATAACCAAACAACAGCAAAAACACTAGATACAAAAGATACAGTGGAGTTTAGAAATAACTCTTTACGTTTACGTTTACGTGGATTTTTTTTTGGATTAATTTATATTACTCTTTTAATTAGAGGATTTAGTATCATGTAAGTACAAATCAATAATTAGATGTCCATGAAGAAAAAATGATCAAAGAGTAAGAAAAGAGTTGAAATTAGGAAAATCAAATCAAATTAGAAGAGAGGATCCCTCAACATCTTCGGTAGTGTCCACGAAGTCGAGCATAACTTTCTCATCTGGACTCCAATTCAACTGGTTCCGGCGGTATTAGAAAGCTATTCGAGCTAGTTATAATTTATGTCTAACTTCAAATTTCCAAATACGGACTCGAACATGGTCAAAATTGGAATCCAAAAGCGATCATGAAAATACGTGCTACAGTTCAGGGACATGAATGCGCATCAAGAAACGTGCACATAAAGACTCGCAATAAAAGATATGCACATAAGTAAGAATACAAAAGCATGCACAAAAGTACTCACGCAAAAGTGCATTCGAAAAAAGGATCATGAAAACACAAACTACAATCCTAGGACATTAATACAAATCAACAAACATGCGCAAACACACTCGCTCAACTAGACATGCACAAACGTACATGTAAAAAAATATGCGCAAAAGTGCATTCGCAACAACGTTCTTAAAAACACGAACTACAACACTAGGACTTTAATACCCATGACCAAACAACAGCAAAAACACTAAATACAAAACATACAGTGGAGTGTAGAAATAACACTCTACGTTTACGTTTACGTGGATTTTTTTTTGGATTAATTTATATTTTTGTGTTAATTTGAGGATAGAGTATCTTATAGGTACAAATCGATAATTAGGTGTCCATGCAGCAAAAATGATCAAAGAGTAAGAAAAGAGTTGAAATTAGGAATTTAAAATCAAATTAGAAGAGAGGATCCCTCAACATCTTCGGTAGTGTCCACGAAGTCGAGCGTAACTTTCTCATCCGGACTCCAAATCAACTGGTTCCGACGGCATTAGAAAGCTATTTCAGCTAGCTACAATTCATGTCTAACGTCAAATTTCCTACTTCGGACTCGAACATGGTCAAAATTTGATTCCAAAAGTGATCATGAAAATACTTGCCACAGTTGGAGGACATGAATGCGCATAAAAAAACGTGCACAAAAACACTCGCTAGAAAAGATACGCACATATGTAACAGTACAAAAGTATGCAAAAAAGTACTCAGGCCAAAGTTCATTCGCAAAAAGGATCATGAAAACACAAACTACAATCCTAGGACATTAATACAAATCCACAAGCATGGATAAACACACTCGCTCAACTGGACATGCACAAACGTACATGCAAAAAAACATGCGCAAAAGTGCATTCGCAACAACGGTCTTGAAAACACGAACTACAACACTAGGACTTTAATACGTATAACCAAACAACAGCGAAAACACTAGATACAAGAGATTTAGCGGTGTTTAGAAATAAAACTCTACATTTACGTTTACGTGGATTTTTTTTTTGGATTAATTTATATTTCAGTTTATATTGGTGGATTTAGTCTCTTATACGTACAAATCGATAATTTGGTGTCCATGAAGCAAAAATGATCAAAGAGTAAGAAAATAGTTGAAATTAGGAAAATCAAATCAAATTAGAAGAGAGGATCCCTCAACATCTTTGGTAGTGTCCACGATGTCGAGCATAACTTTCTCTTCCGGACACCAAATCAACTGGTTCTGGCGGCATTAGAAAGCTATTTCAGATGGCTACAATTCCTGTCTAATGTCAAATTTACAAATTCGGACTCGAACATGGTCAAAATTGGATTCGAAAAGCGATCATGAAAATACGTGCTACAGTTCGAGGACATCAATGAGCATCAAGAAACGTGCACAAAAACACTCGCTAGAATAGATACGCACATAAGTAATAGTACAAAAGCATGCACAAAAGTACTCACGCTAAAGTGCATTCGCAAAAAGGATCATGAAAACACAAACTACAATCCTAGGACATTAATACAAATCAACAAACATGCACAAACACACTCGCTCAAATGGACATGCACAAACGTATATGTAAAAAAACATGCACAAAAGTGCATTCGCAACAACGTTCTTAAAAACACGAAATACAACACTAGGACTTTAATACACATAACCGAACAACAACAAAAATACTAGATACAAAACAAACAGTGGAGTGTAGAATTAACACTCTACGCTTACGTTTACGTGGATTTGTTTTTGGATTAATTTATATTTCTGTTTTAATTGGTGTATTTACACTACAAGAAATATTGGTTTTAGTGACAATTTTGTATGGTCGCTAAAAGTTAGAAAATGGTAGCTAAAACTTATAGCGACCAAATTAAGCTTGGTCACCGGTGGTCACAACAGGGTAGCTACTAAAAGTACCCAGTGACAAGAAAATTAATTGGACGCTAAAAGATGATATTTAGCGGCGAACTAATAATGGTCACTAAAAATATAATTATTAACGACCAATTTTTGACTCGCTAATGTAAATTTTATGGTGGCAATATTATTAATATGGTTGCTATAGCAACATATATAGTGGCCATATAATTTTGGTCACTAAATGATAGATACGTATAGTGACCATATTTTATTGTTGCTATAGGATATATATTTTACCACCAATTTTTTTGGTTGCTACATAGTATACATATAGTGACGGTATCTATTGGTTGATAAATAATATATCTCTTGGTTGCTAAAATATATACATATAGTTACCATATTATTGGTTGCAATAGTTTTTACATGGTTTCTCAACAATTGCATTAATTTACTGAGCAATTCAGACCCATAAAAAAAATTAAAATAAAACTAAAGATTGCAAATTTACATATTATCAATCAAATGTAAGTATTATAATTTTAGTCTATCATACTCAATACAATAATAAATCAATCATTCCAAATAATAAGAAAGATTGCTATAATTATTTCATAATAAATTCCACTTCATAAATTGTTAAGCGACAACAAATATGACTCCACAATAACGTTCTTTCACTTCATCAAACAGTCACAGAAATTACAGCCCCATTTCGACAGAATGCTCCATAGTGCCTACGTCTTTTTCGGCATGTCCATGATGAACCTAACCACATAAAATCATTCGCATATTGATCGACCTTTCGAACACGGACATCCTACAAAGATATCAGTGATGTAAGACAATGGCCCAAGTCAATCGTAGAACTCAAAAATACAAAAAATTAAGTAAACTGAATAACGAGAAGAAAAAAACACTCGCGGAACTTACCTTAACAATAACATCATCTAACTGACCATCCATCCCACATGTAAACTCCTTAACAGACCCACTAGGCCGTTCACCTAAAATAAAAATCAAAATAAATTGATTAACACCAACAACAGAAGAGGTACTAACAAATCTTTTTAACCAAAAGGAAGAGGGACGAGTATTATAATGTTGTAAAAGAAAAGCAAAAACCATGTATCGCAATCCTCAACAAAACTATGTTCAGCAGTAAGAGAAAAAAATCACAGAACAATCAATATTGGCCTAGAGAGAACATTGTAGATGTTGACCTAGAATAGGAAATGGGAAATCCGAGGCTCTCAACCAGCTTTTAGAAATCTTAATATCCCTGCAGTCCAGATTACAGTCAGTCTTTCATAACGATAGCACCACATCTATTGAGGCAATGAAACCCATAGATTCAAGAAAAAACACAAAGGCCAAAACAGGATTATAAGGATAGTTAAAAGAAAAGCCATTTTTTAAAGCAATAGCTCCAATCAATTTCCTGCATGTAACAAAATTTAAGCTCCGCGGGAATAAGGTGGGGGGGGGGGGGGTATAATTCAGAAAACGTATAGGCCAAATCCATCGGAACAAGGAGCATATTCCGATAAATTCTATCAGCAAAACTGAAAGGGAAAAAAAGAATTATTCAATTAGAAGATAAGAAATCATATGATAGAATCAATTTCAATCATTTGTCACTTAGTAGCACTCATAATGCAATAATGTATCTGGGCTCTTGCAGAAATAGCTACTTACCTCATCCAATTCATGTGTTTAATGTGATACATCGTCTGAGAATTATTAGTTAGGATGAAAATTGTAATTCATTTGTTCTACTTCACATAATAATTGAGGAAGCTTAAAAAACAATACGAAACAAATTATTGGAATAAGTGTTGAATCAAGATGAGAACTTATTTGAATAGTTCGTGGAAGAAGATACCTTACTCTCGAGTCATGCTCAAGTCTTGAATGAGAGCTTTAGTATGCTCGATAACTATAAAAATATTTATCACTTCATAAGATTCTAAATGCTAATATAACCGTATTATTCCACTATATCACATAGTCAATTTTTTGAAACATTTATTAAGAATTTCTTGAAACATTTATTAAGAATATATTGCTGCCACAGCTTATTCGAACAATCGTTACGATCACCATACTTATCCGAATAACCTAAAAGATATATCGAATTAAAGCTAACGTATGTATCTACAGGTTCACTGAAGACCCTGAGCCCAAATTATCAACCTAACACACCAATAACTGCCCCGGAAGATGATTACATGAAACTGCCAGGTTTTAAAACAAATGCATCTGCTGGCACTGTTTATTTGAAAAATCATAACAATTTATTGAGTTATCCAAATTGTTCAAATAATACACTAAATTGAACCTGACAATGTAATCTACAAGTTCTCAGAAGACACACTGCCCAAATTATTAGCTCAACATAGCAAAAACAGCCCCGTAAGATGGATATTCAAAACTGTCCTGTTTTGACAGATTCAGGGTCGTATGATTCTGACCTCGGAAAAGGCTATACAACGTGCTCGAATTAGAAATAATGTAACACTTACTTATAACACTCGCGGTTCTCTCCGAGTTTTGAGAAGAAATGATTCCCAAATTCGCAATCCAAACCCTCCGAGTAGACGGCGTCGACTGCTTTAACGGAGATGAATTTTGTTTCCTTTATTTTCTTGCTTGAACAAGGGCAACAATGGTGAACAGTCAGAAAACAACTCAATTTGCAGAAAATAAAGAAAAAAAATCAAAAATCAAAAATCAAAAATCAAAGCATAAAATAGATAATTTGCGGCACATACAAATTAAAAACCCTAATCTCCCCAATTTTGTGTTTGCCGTTTCAATTGCGACAGAGAGGAGAACGCACACTCACCGGAAAATACACAAATGCGGAGTCTTGCCGGAAGAAAATGACGAATTCGCCGGTGAATAAGAAAATGGCTCTGTACTGAGAGAGAGAGAGAGAGAGAGAGAGAGAGAGAGAGAGAGAGAGAGAGAGAGAGAGTTAAGGGCGGGCGGAGAGAGAGAGAGAGAGAGAGAGAGAGAGAGGGAGAGTTGAGTGTATTTTAATTTAGGGCCGGTAATTTTTTTTGAAATTATTTTAGACGAGAGTACAAGTATTCTAATGCACAAGGCACAATTCCTTAAAGCACATAAAAATCAAATAATATATTAATTAATGTAAATTAATGTACAAGCGGATAAAGAACAACGTACAAGTAATTAATGAACATAATCACAGCATAATCTTGCACCAACTTATAAGTTATAAGAACAATCCATTCACATAATCCTTTATTGTTTCTTCCTTATTATCTCGTTCGATTCTTGCGATTTTTCCTTTGTTAAACGTTCTGAACTTCTGGTAATACTTTGGCTCATTGTCTTGCTACTCAGTAATATCAGGCGAGAATTGGTAGAGAGAGAGTGTAAGCGAGAGATTGAACAGAGTAATGATTTGGGATGAAAGAAATGCGTGTAACGAAAGAATGAGAATTCGTTGTGTTTTTCCATTATTTGCATTTTCGCCCTCCATCTTTCTTTTCATTCTTTTCATTTCTTGATTTGTTTAAAAATTAAATTACTGACCAAATCGATTAAATTTTCATAAGTAGTTTCATAACAACCAAATTAAAGTGGTTAGTAGCAACTTAATTAGATGGTCGTTAATAATTAAATTAAGACTTGTAGCAACCGTAAAAAAAAATTGATGTTAAATTGGTCACTATTGACACTAAGTTATAGTGACCATAAAAATTGTCGCTACAAACTTTAAATTTAGTTGCTATAAGATGTCAAACTATTAGTGACCACTTATAGCCACCAAATGTTCGCCGGTCGCAGAAGGATTTAGCCCTACCAACTTTTGCTACCAAATTACTTTTGGTCACTAAATGTGAATATTCAGTGACCATTTAGTTATGGTCGTTGAGAATTTTGTCGCTGAAGCTAGTTTTTCTTGTAGTGTTAGTATCTTATAGGTACAAATCGATAATTAGGTGTTCATGAAGAAAAAATGATCAAAGAGTAAGAAAAGAGTTGCAATTAGGAAAATAAAATCAAATTAGAAGAGAGGATCCCTCAACATCTTCTGTAGTGTCCACGAAGTCGAGCATAACTTCATCATCCGGACTCCAAAGCAACTGGTTCCGGCGGCATTAGAAAGCTATTTCAGCTGGCTACAATTCATGTCTAACGTCAATTTTCCAAATTCAGACTCGAACATTGTCAAAATTCGATTCCAAAAGCTATAATGAAAATACGTGCTACAGTTCGAGAACATGAATGCGCATCAAGAAACGTGCACAAAAACACTCGCAATAAAAGATACGCACATAAGTAAAAGTAGGGCTGGAAAAAAAATACCGATTACCATATACCATGGTATACCAACCAAGGATTACCGAAAGAACTACCATTATTGTCTGCGGTATGGTATTAGTACCGTACCATTACAATATGGTACGGTATTGGTATTGTATTTCTAATACCACGCTAATACCGTACCGTACCGCAATTTACATTTAATCCGATTAATATATTTTTTCGATATTATTTTTTGTAATTCTATTTTGTTTACTTAGAAGCTTATAAATGGCAACAATTATTTTTCCCTTAAGTTAGTGGTAGTATATTGTTTTTTTTTTTTTTTTTTTTTTTCTACCAAGTTGAATTTTGTAATTGAACATATATGTTCTACTAAATTGTCTTTTATGTTCCCTATAGCCAACTAATTTTATTATATATGATGTATGGATATTTTATTGTTTTACCTACATGTATGTATAGCATTGGTAAAGTATTTATTGTATGTAACAATTATTAAGAACAATCAAGTTACTAATAAATACCTAGTTATTCCATTAAAAAACATTTAAATTATTATGGTATATGTTCTTGTTTCAATGAAGTAAATTATGTTAATTATTCCCATTATACACCGGACCTTCTTAGAAAATAAGATACAACTCATACAAGAGTAACTATAACTATTTTCAATTGGGATATATATATATATATATATATATATATATATATATATATATATATATATATATATATATATATATATATATATATATATATATATATATATATATATATATATATATATATATATATATATATATATATATGTATATATATATATATATGTGTGTGTGATAACCATTTTTCTCTAATATTTGATGCATCACCAAGTACGGTAGAGTACCCCGTACCGATTGTACCATACCGAAAATAACGGTATACCGAACATTGGTACACCGAACTTTTTGGTACGGTAACAGTATGAAATTTTTCAATACCGCAATGTATGGTAGGTACACGGTATTGAGCCAAATGTTTGGCAACCGTACCGAATCCACTCCTAAGTAAAAGTACAAAAGCAAGCACAAAAGTACTCACACAAAAGTGCATTCGCAAAAAGGATCATGAAAACACAAACTACAATGATAGGACATTAATACAAATCAACAAACATGCACAAACACACTCGCTGAACTGGACATGCACAAACGTACATGCATAAAAACATGCGCAAAAGTGCATTCGCAACAACGTTCTTAAAAACACGAACTACAACACTAGGACTTTAATACGCATAACCAAACAACAGCAAAAACATTAGATACAAAACATACAGTGGAGTGTAGAAATAACACTCTACGTTTACGTTTACGTGGATTTTTGTTTGGATTAATTTATATTTATGTTTTAATTGGAGGATTTAGTATCTTATAGGTACAAATCGATAATTAGGTGTCCATGAAGCAAAAATGATCAAAGAGTAATAAAAAAGTTGCAATTAGGAAAATAAAATCAAATTAGATGAGAGGATCCCTCAACATCTTCGGTAGTGTCCACGAAGTCGAGCATAAATTTCTCATCCGGACTCCAAATCAACTGGTTCCGACGGCATTAGAAATCTATTTCAGCTGGCTACACTTCCTGTCTAACATCAAATTTCCAAATTCTGACCCGAACATGGTCAAAATTCGATTCCAAAAGCAATCATGATAATACGTGCTACAGTTCGAGGACATGAATGCGCATAAAAAAACGTGCACAAAAACACTCGCTATAAAAGATACGCACATAAGTAACAGTACAAAAGCATGCACAAAAGTACTCACGCCAAAGTGCATTCCTAAAAAGGATCATGAAAACATAAACTACAATCCTAGGACATTAATACAAATCAACAAACATGGACAAACACACTCGCTCAAATGGAAATTCATAAAGGTACATGTAAAAAAACATGCGCAAAAGTGCATTCGCAACAATGTTCTTAAAAACACGAACTACAAGACTTGGAATTTAATACGCATAACCAAACAACAGCAAAAACACTTGATACAAAAGACACAACAGAGATTAGAAATATCACTCTACGTTTACGTTTACGTTTACGTGGATTTTTTTATTGGATTAATTTATACTTCTTTTTTAATTGGTGGATTTAGTATCTTATAGGTACAAGTCGAAAATTTGGTATCCATAAAGGAAATATGATCAAAGAGTAAGAAAAGAGTTGCAATTAGGAAAATCAAATCAAATTAGAAGAGAGGATCCCTCAACATCTTTGGTAGTTTCCACGAAGTCGAGCATAACCATCTCATCCGGATTCCAAATCAACTGGTTCTGGCGGCGTTGGAAATCTATTTTAGCTAGCTACAATTCCTGTCTAACGTCAAATTTCCAAATTCGGACTCGAACATGGTCAAAATTGGAATCCAAATGCGATAATTAAAGTACGTGCTACAATTAGAGGACATGAATGCGCATCAAGAAATGTGCACAAAAAGACTCGCTAGAAAAGATACGCACATAATTAAAAGTACAAAAGCATGCACAAAAGTACCCACGCAAAAGTGCATTCGCAAAAAGGATCATGAAAACACAAACTACAATCCTAGGACATTAATACAAATGCACAAACATGCACAAACACACTCGCTCAACTGGACATGCACAAACGTACATGTAAAAAAGCATGCGCAAAAGTGCATTCGCAACAATGTTCTTAAAAACACAACCTACAACACTAGGACTTTAATACGCATAACCAAACAACAGCAAAAACACTAGATACAAAACATACAGTGGAGTGTAGAATTAACACTCTACGTTTACGTTTACGTGGATTTTTTTTTGGATTAATTTATATTTCTGTTTTTAATTGGAGGATTTAATATCTTATAGGTACAAATCGATAATTAGGTGTCCATGAAGCAAAAACACTCGCTAGAAAAGATACGCACATACGTAACAGTACAAAAGAATGCACAAAAGTACACTTGCCAAAGTGCATTCGCAAAAAGGATCATGAAAACACAAACTACAATCCTAGGACATTAATAAAAATCAACAAACATGCACAAATACACTCACTCAAATGGATATGCACAAACGTACATGTAAAAAAACATGCGCAAAAGTGCATTCGCAACAACGTTCTTAAAAACACGAACTACAACACTAGGACTTTAATACGCATAACCAAACAACAGCAAAAACACTTTACGTGGAATTTTTTTTGGATTAATTTATATTTATGTTTTAATTGGAGGATTTAGTATCTTATAGTTACAAATCGATAGTTAGGTGTTCTTGAAGCAAAAATGATCAAAGAGTAAGAAAAGACTAGCAATTAGGAAAATAAAATCAAATTAGAAGAGAGGATCCCTCAACATCTTCTGTAGTGTCCACGAAGTCGAGCATAACGTCCTCATCCGGACACCAAATCAACTGGTTCCTGCGGCATTAGAAAGCTATTTGAGCTGGCTACAATTGCTGTCTAACGTCAAATTTCCAAATTCGGACTCGAACATGGTCAAAATTCGATTCCAAAAGCGATCATGAAAATACGTGCTACAGTTCGAGGACATGAATGCGCATCAAGAAACGTGCACAAAAACAGTCACAATAAAAGTTACGCACATAAGCAAAGGTACAAAAGTAAGGACAAAAGTACCAACGCAAAAGTGCATTCGCAGAAAGGATCATGAAAACACAAACTACAATCCTAGGAAATTAATACAAATACACAAACATGCACAAACACACTCGCTCAACTGAATATGCACAAACGTACATGTAAAAGAACATGCGCAAAAGTGCATTCGCAACAACGTTCTTAAAAACACGAACTACAACACTAGGACTTTAATACGCATAACCAAACAACAGCAAAAACACTAGATACAAAATATACAGCGGAGTTTAGAAATAACACTCTACGTTTACTTTAACGTTGATTTTTTTTTTGGATTAGTTTATATTTCTTTTTTAATTGGAGGATTTAGTATCTTATAGGTACAATCAATAATCAGGTGTCCATGAAGCAAAAATGATCAAAGAGTAAGAAAAGAGTTGCAATTAGGAAAATAAAATCAAATTAGATGAGAGGATCCCTCAACATTTTCGGTAGTGTCCACGAAGTCGAGCATAACTTTCTCATCCGGACTCCAAATCAACTGGTTCCGATGGCATTAGAAAGCTATTTAAGCTGGCTACACTTCTTGTCTAACGTCAAATTTCCAAATTCGGACTCGAACATGGTCAAAATTCGATTCCAAAAGCGCTCATGAAAATACGTGCTACAGTTCGAGGACATGAATGCGCATCAAGAAACGTGCACAAAAACACTCGCTAGAAAAGATACGCACATAAGTAACAGTACAAAAGCATGCACAAAAGTACTCATGCCAAAGTGCATTCGCAATAAGGATCATGAAAACACAAACTATAATCCTAGGACATTAGTACAAATCAAACAAACATGCACAAACACACTCGCTCAAATGGCCATGCACAAACGTACATGTAAAAAAACATGCGCACAAGTGCATTCGCATCAACGTTCTTAAAAAGAACTACAACACTAGGACTTAAATATGCATAACCAAACAACAGCAAAAACACAAGATACAAAAGATACAACGGAGTTTAGAAATAATACTCTACGTTTACGTTTACGTGGATTTTTTTTTGGATTAATTTATATTTCTGTTTTAACTTCGTGGATTTAGTATCTTATAGGTACAAGTCGATAATTTGGTGTCCATGAAGGAAAAATGATATTAGGAAAATCAAATCATATTAGAAGAGAGGATCCCTCAACATCATTGGTAGTGTCCATGAAGTCGAGTATAACTTTCGCATCAGGATTGCAAATCACCGAGCTCCGGCAGCATTAGAAAGCTATTTCAGCTGGCTACAGTTCCTGTCTAACGTCAAATTTCGAAATTCGGACTCCAACACGGTCAAAATTGGATTCAAAAGTGATCATGAAAATATGTGCTACAGTTCGAGGACATGGATGCGCATCAAGAAACGTGCACAAAAACACTCGCTAGAAAAGATACGCACATAAATAATAGTACAAAAGCATGCACAAAAGTACTCACGCAAAAGTGCATTCGCAAAAAGGATCATGAAAACATAAACTACAATCCTTGGACATTAGTACAAATCAACAAACATGCACAAACACACTCACTCAACTGCACATGCACAAACGTACATGTAAAAAAAACATGCGCAAAAGTGTATTCGCAACAACGTTCTTAAAAACACGAACTACAACACTAGGACTTTAATACGCATAACCAAACAACCCGCAATAACACTAGATACAAAAGATACAGTAGAGTGTAGAAATAAAACTCTATGTTTACGTTTACGTGGATTTCTTTTTGGATTAAGTTTTATTTGTGTTTTAATTGGTGGATTTAGTATCTTATAAGTACAAGTCGATAATTAGGTGTCCATGAAGAAAAAATGATCAAAGAGTAAGAAAAGAGTTGCAATTAGGAAAATAAAATCAAATTAGAAGAGAGGATCCCTCAACATCTTCGGTAGTGTCCACGAAGTCGAGCATAACTTTCTTATCCGAACACTAAATCGACTGGTTCCGGCGTCATTAGAAAGCTATTTCAGCTGGCTACAATTCCCGTCTAAGGTCAAATTTCCAAATTCAGACTCGAACATGGTCAAAATTGGATTCCAAAAGCGATCATGAAAATACGTGCTACAGTTCGAGGACATGAATGCGCATCATGAAACGAGCACAAAAACACTCGCTAGAAAAGATACGCACATAAGTAAAAGTACAACAGCATGCACAAAAGAACTCACGCAAAAGTGCATTCGCAAAAAGGATTATGAATACACAAACTACAATCCAAGGACATTAATACAAATCAACTAACAAGCACAAACACACACGCTCAAAGGGACATGCACAAACATACATGTAAAAAAGCATGCACAAAAGTGCATTCGCAACAACTTTCTTAAAAACATGAACTACAACACTAGAACTTTAATACGCATAACCAAACAAATAGCAAAAACACTAGCTCCAAAACATACACTGGAGTTTAGAAATAACACTCTACGTTTACAATTACGTGGAATTTTTTTTTGGATTAATTTATACTTCTGTTTTAATAGGTGGATTTAGTATCTTATAGGTACAAATCGATAATTAGGTGTCCCTGAACCGAAAATGACCAAAGAGTAAGAAAAGAGTTGCAATTTGGAAAATAAAATCAAATTAGAAGAGAGGATCCCTCAACATCTTTGGTAGTGTCCACGAAGTCGAGCATAACTTTCTCATCCAGACTCCAAATCAACCAGTTCTGGCAGCATAAGAAAGTTATTTCAGCTGGCTACAATTCCTGTCCAATGTCAAATTTCCAAATTCGGACTCGAACATGGTCAAAATTGGATTCCAAAAGCGATCATGAAAATACGTACTACAGTTCGAGGACATGAATGCGCATCAAGAAACATGCACAAAAACACTCGCTAGAAAAGATACGCACATAAGTAAAAGAACAAAAGCATGCACAAAAGTACTCACGCAAAAGTGCATTCGCAAAAATGATCATGAAAACACAAACTACAATCCTAGGACATTAATACAAATCAACAAACATGCACCAACACACTCGCTCAACTGGACATGCACAAACGTATATGTAAAAAAACCTGCGCAAAAGTGCATTCGCAACAACATTCTTAAAAAGACGAACTACAACACTAGGAATTTAATACACATAACCAAACAACCAGTATTTTTTTTTGAATTAATTTATATTTCTGTTTTCATTGCTTGATTTAGTATATTATATGTACAAATGGATAATTAGGTGTCTATGAAGCAAAAATGATCAAAGAGTTAGAAAAGAGTTGCAATTAGGAAAATAAAATCAAATTAGAAGAGAGGATCCCTCAACATCTTCGGTAGTGTCCACGAAGTCGAGCATAACTTTCTTATCCAGACTCCAAATCGAGTGATTCTGGCTGCATTAGAGAGCTATTTCAGCTGGCTACAATTCCTGTCTAACGTCAAATTTCCAAATTCGGACTCGAACATGGTCAAAATTTAATTCCAAAAGCGATCATGAAAATACGTGCTACAATTCGAGGACATGAACGCGCATCAAGAAAGGTGCACAAAAACACTCGCTAGAAAAGATAATCACATAAGTAACAGTAGAAAAACATGCACAAAAGAACTCACGCAAAAGTGTATTCGCAACAAGGATCATGAAAACACAAACTACAATCCTAGGACATTTATACAAATCAACAAACATGCACAAACACACTCGCTCAAATGGACATGCACAAACGTACATGTAAAAAAACATGCGCAAAAGTGCTTTCACAACAACGTTCTCAAAAACACGAACTACAACACTAGGACTTTAATACGCATAACCAAACAACCCGCAATAGCACTTAATAGAAAAGATACAGTGGAGTGTAGAAATAACACTCTTATGTTTACGTTTACGTGGATTTCTTTTTGGATTAATTTTTATTTCTGTTTTAATTGGTGGATTTAGTATCTTATAGGTACAAGTCGATAATTAGGTGTCCATGAAGCAAAAATGATCAAAGAGTAAGAAAAGAGTTGCAATTAGGAAAATAAAATCAAATTAGAAGAGAGGATCCCTCAACATCTTCGGTAGTGTCCACGAAGTCGAGCATAACTTTCTTATCCGGACACTAAATCGACTGGTTCCGGCGTCATTAGTAAGCTATTTCAGCTGGCTACAATTCCCATCTAAGGTCAAATTTCCAAATTCAGACTCGAACATGGTCAAAATTTGTAGCACCCCGTTTACTTTACACTCTATACCGGAAAATAGTATAAAGGTTTTTATAATAAGTTGCAGCGGAAGACCTTTTGAATATACGGTTTTATTTTTCGAAACAAAGTTCTAGAGAAAAGTGGTAAAGTTTTCTATAGTTTTCAAAATACTTGAAGTGGTTCGCTTCAATTTTCGTTCAATAAAAATCTTTCTTGAAAAACCTTTGAAGTCGAACACTACATAGATTTAGAAAAAAAAAAAACATTCTCTTTTTATTCGGTGCCACATTTTCCTTTAAACGTTTTCTTACTTCAAATAATGAATCGGGTTGTGGTGGAGCTCTTAAGAAATCAACATTAGAAAATAACGAGAATAGTCGTAAAACATTATATTATACATAAGGGTTAAAATCGCTTCCCGAAAACATATTCAAGTAATACGGATTACAATCCACTAAAAACATTTAAGTGGATCCCTCGGCTTAAATCCACATAAATTCCATACGGCTAGATCCCTCGGCTTTCCCCGAACTTTGTTCAACTTTGCTCCTCAGATTCGGATCATCAGTTACCTACACCAAGATAACATCTATATGAGCCTTTAAAAAGACTCAATAAGAATCCGGAAGTAATAACAAGGTTTTGAAAAAGTCTTTACACATAATTTATATATATACACACACATATATATAGGCATACACGAACACATAATAAACTTACGATCATTCAAACTTACGCTTACTATACCTTACCTTTACCTTTCATTTGAATCTTTCAAGGATACTTAACATCCTTTCATTTCTTTCAAAAATCGGGTACTTAACACCCTTATTTCCTTTACTTTAATATGCAATATGCATGAAAATGAGACTTTAGACTTTTAAAACTTTTTATGAGAAAACATTGGGCCCGTTTGGAAAAAAACAATCGTGGAGTTCGGCAATAAGCCGTGTATTTTGGAGCTTGTGATCTATAACTTTACTATAGTCACGACTATAACTTTACTATAGCCGAGTTAGTGGTTTATAATCCCGATTCCTATGTGAATCAGTCCCTATGTGGACAGGTCCCTATGTAGACCCCAACTATCAACCACTAACCGGAATATAGTCACGGCTATAACTTTACTATAGCCGAGTTAGTGGTTTATAATCCCGATTCCTATGTGAATCAGTCCCTATGTGGACAGGCCCGTATGTGGACCCCAACTATCAACCACTAACGGAATACCAGCCCCCCGTATCCCATACTTATTCACCTAGATCCACAACCAATTTCCAAACATTTTTAACTTTGAAAAATCATGATTTATGCATCTTAGACTTTCTAATGAATCATATGATTTATCTATCTTTACTTCCACATAAACAAGCATAAAAGTAACAAGTACGAAAACATCTATACTTCACAACTTCAATCAAATTACTGAGCACATAATCATATAGAGCATAACACTTTTGTTTCACATTTCATTTTCATAAGTACACATAAACATTTAATATCACATAGCAACACCAAGAAGGGCATTCTTCAACTTTAACCATATTATAATCACATAATAACATAATCATATCATTCATAGCATATCAATATCACTCATATCATGAATTATGAAAATTACCACATACGACATTTCTTTACTCTAATTACTTAATACATACACATTTATTTCAAAAGTGACACACATCATAACAAATAATATACGAGAACAATCAAGTATTCT
Source organism: Erythranthe guttata (assembly GCF_056151865.1). NCBI lineage: Eukaryota > Viridiplantae > Streptophyta > Magnoliopsida > Lamiales > Phrymaceae > Erythranthe > Erythranthe guttata. The sequence goes on along the minus strand of NC_142539.1, from coordinate 8,662,365 downwards.
AACTCATCATAGAAATCAGTTAATCCTATTTCTAAATATTGTACTTGCTCATTAACACCATTCTAGGCTAGTAGATTGTAATTCTTTCTTAGGACATGCAACAAGATACCTAAACTTAGATTATTAGGCCATAACTTAGAGATTTCACCTTCATCACTAACTTATCTTTCCTACCTCGGATATTAGAACCATGATCACAAATCATACTTTGATAAAAATAGTCATCTTAAGAAAATCAAACAGTGTTGGTATCCTAAATTTGAAAAATCATTTCTCTTGAACCACCAATCAAAAGCCTTTGAAACTTTTACAACATACTCCTTTATATGTCTTTAAAACCAGTAAGAAACAATTTATAAAAATCATCATCAGAGTAAAAGATATAAATAAATTTCTAAGGTGGTACAGTTTTGAAATCTGAACAGAGGGAGTGACTTTAAAAATTCATTTTGCTTTACAGATTCATCCAAAACTTTTGAAATTTTAACTCTATATACTATTAGGAGTCTTATATACCCCAAAAAAACAGTTTTAGAAAATACTTAGGAAATTAGGATAAATAAGTAAAATGGTACAGTAGTGCAGTTTAAAACTCAGAACAGGGGAGGGGACTTCAAAAATTTCTTATAAATTATCTACTGTGTCAAACACTGCCAAATATTATCTCAAATGTGTTTTCTAAGTTGGGGTTCTGTTCCAAGTTGATTCACTAAATTTGAAAGAGGGAAACGTTAGATTTCATTACTAATTCTAAACTAACTCTAGTTTTGTACAGTTTCGGTAAATAATTCATAACTTATTTTTTTCTTCTCCAAACATTACAAGTCACATATCAATATGACCATAACAGAGAGATCTATCCTCATAAAAAATTTCGTAGTTTTCATAAATAAACTCGTGGGTGAAACATGAGTTAAAATCCGTACCTATGAATCTGTAAATTTTACATATAACCATCTATTTCAAGATTCTAGACTCAATCAACTTAGATGACTCAAATCCAAACCTTAAACATATAAGATCACAACTAGTAAATCAATAATATTAACATGCAATGATTATAACCATAAGGATAATAAATTTCATAGCATATCATCATCAAATTTCGGGTTTCTCACCAATCTTCTATTTTCTTTCAAGAATCAAGAATCAAGAGTTAGATTCTCACATGCAAAGCTTTAAACATGAAATTAAACATATCAACACATCATCATCATTTTTCTCATCAAAGATCAAGGATTCAAGCATGGATCTTAACATGCATGAGACTAAACATATAATATAACATACTATGAGCACTTTCTTTCATAAAACTTTCGATTTCTTCAAACACTCAAGAAGGGGAGTTTTTCAAAAAGAGAAGAGAAGGAAATACTATTGATGTTAGCTTGATGTAGCAAGAATTCCATGATTCTTACCTTAGGATCTTTTACAAATTTGAAGAACTTTGTGGATATTTGCAACCCACTAGAGAATCCTTCAAGAAATTCAAAAATTAGAGAAAGCTCTTAGGGGATTTTCTAAAATTGAAGAAAGAAAGAAAGAACAAATATTTGCTTACCCTTCTTGGTTGAAGAATCTCCTTTTGGAGATGAAGAACTATACTAGCTAGGAATTAATGAAAAAAACGAGAAGAAGATGAAGAAGAAGGAAGAGATTTAATGGGGAAGGCTTGAATTAGAAGAAGAGATTTCTTATTCTACTTGGACTATTTTGATCGATGGAGATGGGGAAGGAGAAGGGGACTTAGCTGATTTTTGGTGTGTGGAAATGAAGAGGAGAGGGTGGTATTTATAGAATTGGAGAGGCTTGTATTCTTAATGGGTAATTATGAAGAGGGGTCTTTTTTGCAATTAGGAGAAACTTGAAATAATCTAGAGGGACTTCTAGGCAATTTCATTTAAGTTATCTTAAAAATAAGGCTAAATGAAAAGCCAAGTGGAAATGCACATGGAATAAGTGTATGCATGCAACACATACAATCCTAGGCAATTTAAAGAGGGGAAATTACTATCAATTAAGCATATAAACTTTCGAGTGTGAGAAAATAAATTCTTAGGCTACGGAAACTAAACCTTGTAGATCACATAACTTCACGTGCTCAATTATATTAAACACATGAAATACATTTTAGTTGCGCAAATAGAGAATAAAATCAAGAATATTCATGTAGACATATAATGCACATTAGTTCACATAAATTCACATAAATAGCAAATATAGCAAATTAGAAAGCAATTAATTGAATTCGCACATAAAACACATATTCATGCAAAGAAGACGAGAGGGAAAATACGGAAACCGGGTATCAGAAACGCGGGGTGTTACAAAATTGGATTCCAAAAGCGATCATGAAAATACGTGCTACAGTTCGAGGACATGAATGCGCATCATGAAACGAGCACAAAAACACTCGCTAGAAAAGATACGCACATAAGTAAAAGTACAACAGCATGCACAAAAGTACTCACGCAAAAGTGCATTCGCAAAAAGGATCATGAATACACAAACTACAATCCTAGGACATTAATACAAATCAACAAACATGCACAAACACACTCGCTCAAATGGACATGCACAAACGTACATGTAAAAAAACATCCGCAAAAGTGCATTCGCAACAACGTTCTAAATAACACGAACTACAACACTAGGTCTTTAATACGCATAACCAAACAACCCATAAAAACACTAGATAAAAAAGATACAGTGGAATGTAGAAATAACACTCTACCACTACAACAAAAAGCATCTTTGTAGACACAAAAAAATGCCCCAATTTATACTATTTTGGGACATTTATTCTTTTAGGGGCAAATAAAACATATGTCGCCTAGTTGTGTGTCGCATTAGCCTTTGGGGCATTTATTATATGTCCCTACAAGTTTATGTTTTCAGGATACTCATATATGTCCCAATAAATTGTTTTTGAGACACAAATATGTATCCTCTTAAGAATTCCATGTCTTTGATAATCATCTTTTTGGGACACTTGCGTAGACGTAGAGACATTTATTTATGTTGCAAGAATTCGATTTTAGGACAATATACGTGTCATTATGTAAACTTCACATCCTGCTAGTATTATTAAAATATACACAAAATATAAATGTAAGCAACAAACAAAATATAACAATATTCTCGATTTTCATTAATCAAAATTTCAAATGTATCTGATCAGTGTTATAGTACTGAATATCATAATGAGAATCATAATCCTATAACATAGAATCTGAATATCAGGATTAACTAATATTATTATCTCTAACACTACAAAAATTAAAGAAGATGATTCCCTCCCATCATATTCTAGATGACTTGAATCAACAATGAAATTAATGATTCAAAGCAACTGCATAAGCAACCTGCAAGTACAAAAATACACATTACTGAGTGCAATAAGAAACCAAGTTATAATAACATTACTTTCAGTGATGAGTAAACATATAAAAACAAAACGCAACATAAGATCTCCCATAAAAGTGTAGCTCTCATCAATAAGTACCACAAACAATTGAAAAACTTATAATATACCGTAACAAGCACTTAAGAAAAATGGGAATAACAAAGAAGAATTTGAATGGTATTGAAAGATTAAGATTAATAAAACTATTTGTATTCTTAACCATTTACAAATGTAACTTTATCAACTTTCCCCCTTTGACTCATCCAAGTAACAACCAAATAATAGTGATCAACTCTTATTTTTCAGCAAAAACAAAACATAGCAGAAGGTTCTAGTTACCATTATTGAGATTCAATGGGAAATGAGCAAGATATCCAAATAAATGATTATTCTTTTCACTTTAATTCTCTCCAAAGATCAATTTTCTTTAAGCATAAACAACTGATAACCAAATATAATAGACAACTCGATATAATAGCCAACGAACATAAGTTCATAATATATAAACGAAAATAAGTTACAGAAAACAGGAGAAAAAGAAAGCATACGAAAGAAAGAGGCAATCGATAACAAGTTAAAAAACAAGGGAAAAAGGGAAAATATACCAATGAAAGAGGGCAATTGGTATGTACTCGAAGAGCCTTTCCAATTATCTCAATATCAGAGGAGAAAATCTTTCGTCTCTTTCTTTTTGCCTAGCATCAAGAATCTCAATTCAATAACTCGTAACAAAAATAAGAAAAAGACAAGGAGAAAATAAAAGAAAACAAACCAATAAAAAAGTTCAATCAATATGTATTCCAAGAGTTATCCAATTGTTTGAGCATATGTGTGTTTGAAACTTATTCTTGCTTCTTTGTTCAAATGGATATCAAGACTCTCCAACTCAATCAATACCTACTGCCCAAAACAAACAAAATAAGGGATAAACATAATGCAAATGTAAACCTAACCTTTTGCCAATGTTTCTAGTCTGAATAAAAATCTTTGAACTTTGTTCTTGCAAGACATATGACATAAAACATAAGAAAATGGGCAATTTCAACAAACAATCAAGTAACAAAAAATAATAATGGACATCCCTTGAGGGCTCAAGTACATACAATGAATATGAACGATTAACCTTATAAGGAACTATAACGGAAACAAAATAATACCGGAATAGTCTTGACTATAGGTTTGTTAAAGTCAGCCTCCCCCTATAGCCAGCAAACATCTTGAAACAATTATTAAAAAAAAAAAATAGATTGCAAAATAATAGTATGTATCATCAAAATCAAAATTTAAACAAAGTAAATAGGTTGCAAAAGAATAGTCAGGATCATCAAAATTGAGCACTGTAATATAATACAAAAGAAAAATTACGAATTCAAATGTGGAATCCAGAGAAAGAGCCTTGACTTGATTTTCCAAAAATCGCCAATCAACTTAACACTTCTATGAAGAATTAATTCACATCAAAACTCAACAGCCTCGTTGTCCCAAGTTCGTCAAAAGAAAAAAAATACCTTGTTTTGTCATGTCCGCCATAACTCAAAAGTGAATTAAACTCATCAACGCTCAGCATTCACTGCGATAGTTGCCGTGAAACTAAAAATTTGGGGAAAACGTTCCTAATCCTATTCCTAATTTTTTTTGTCGAATTTAAATTTTCTTTAAAATCTAGTTTCAAATGATTAAAAGATATGCGAGAGAGACAAAAATCAATTGCCGTCAAACAGAAAATGGGGGAAAACATTCCTAGCCCTAACCTCTTTTCGGCGAACGTAAATTGTCTGTAAACCCTAGCCTCAAAAGATTATAACGATTTGGGGGCGGGGGGAATCGGAAGAGCGAGTAGAAGATCTGACCTTCATAATTTTTCACTCAATAAAATCTCCACTTCGAGAAGATGTGATGTGGTGCACAGGAAATGAGGGCTGGGAGAAGAAATGAAGAAATGGGGTAGAAAGTAATAAAGTAATAAATAAGACTTTCTTACTCAAAAAAAAAAAAAAGACTTTCAAGACGACTTTATTTTTGTTTTTTTATTTTGCTATAATTTGTTTATTTTTTACGGTAATTCAGTTTGGAGGTATAAATGTCCCTAGAGGTGTGGTAATTAGATGCAACTTATGAAGTGTCCCAACCAAATATGATCAAAGAGTAAGAACAAAGTTGCAATTAGGAAAATAAAATCAAATTAGAAGAGAGGATCCCTCAAACCCTTTGGTAGTGTCTACGAAGTCGAGCATAACTTTCGCATCCGGACTCCAAATCAACTGGTTCCAGCGGCATTAGAAAGCTATTTCAGTTAGCTATAATTTCTGTCTAACGTCACATTTCCAAATTCGGACTCGAACATGGTCAAAATTGGATTCCAAAAATGATCATGAATATACGTGCTACAGTTCGAGGGCATGAAGGCGCATCAAGAAACGTGCACAAAAACACTCGCTAGAAAAGATAGGCACATAAGTAACAGTACAAAAGCATGCACGAAAGTAGTCACGCAAAAGTGATCATGAAAACACAAACTACAATCCTAGGACATTAATACAAATTAACAAACATGCACAAACACACTCGCTCAAATGGACATGCATAGACGTACATGTAAAAAAACATGCGCAAAAGTGCATTCGCAACAAAGTTCTTAAAAACACGAACTACAAAAATAGGACTTTAATACGCATAACCAAACAACAGCAGAAACGCTAGATACAAAAGATACAGTGGAGTGTAGAAATAACACTCTACGGTTACGTTTATGTGGATTTTTTTTTGGATTAATTTATATTTATTTTTTAATTGGTGGATTTTGTATCTTATAGGTACGAATCGATAATTAGGTGTCCATGAAGCAAATATGATCAAAGAGTAAGAAAAGAGTTGCAATTGGGAAACTAAAATCAAATTAGAAGAGAGGATGGCTCAACAACTTTGGTAGTGTCTACGAAGTCGAGCATAACTTTCGCATCCGGACTCCAAATCAACTGGTTCCGGCGGCATTAGAAAGTTATTTCAGGTAGCTACAATTCCTGTCTAATGTCACATTTCCAAATTCGGACTCGAACATGGTCAAAATTGGATTCCAAAAGCTATCATGAAAAAATACGTGCTACAGTGTGAGGGCATGAATGCGCATCAAGAAACGTGCACAAAAACACTCGCTAGAAAAGATAAGAACAAAAGTAACAGTACAAAAGCATGCACCAAAGGAGTCACGCAAAAGTGCATTCGCAAAATGGATCATGATAAAACACAAACTACAATCCTACGACATTAATACAAATTAACAAACATGCACAAACAAACTCGCTCAAATGGACATGCACAGACGTGCATGTAAAAAAACATGCGCAAAAGTGCATTCGCAACAAAGTTCTTAAAAACACGAACTACAACAATAGGACTTTAATACGCATAACCAAACAACAGCAGAAACACTAGATACAAAAGATACAGAGGAGTGTAGAAATAACTCTCTACGTTTACGTTTACGTGGATTTTTCTTTGGATTAATTTTTATTTCTGTTATAATTCGAGGATTTAGTATCTTATAGGTAAAAATCGATAATTAGGTGTCCATGAAGCAAAACTGATCAAAGAGTAAGGAAGGAGTTGCAATTAGGAAAATAAAATCAAATTAGATGAGAGGATCCCTCAACATCTTCGGTAGTGTCCATGAAGTCGAGCATTCTTTTCTCATCCAGACTCCAAATCAACTAGTTCCGGCGGCATTACAAAGCTATTTCAGCTGGCTAAAATTCCTGTCTAACGTCGAATGTCCAAATTCGGACTCGAACATGGTCAAAATTGGATTCCAAAAGCGATCATAAAAATACGTGCTACCGTTCGAGGACCTGAATGCGCATCAAGAAACGTGCACATAAACACTTGCTAGAAAAGATACGCACATAAGTAAAAGTACAAAAGCATGCAACAAAGTACTCACGAAAAAGTGCATTCGTAAAAATGATCATGAAAAGACAAACTACAATGCTAGGACATTAATACAAATCACCAAACATGCACAAACACACTCCCTCAACTTTACATGCACAAACGTACATGTAAAAAACATGCGCAAAAGTGCATTCGCAACAACGTTCTTAAAAACACGAACTACAACACTAGGACTTTAATACGCATAACCAAACAACAATAAAAACACTAGATACAAAAGATACAGTGGAGTGTAGAAATAACACTCTACGTCTACGTTTACGTGGATTTTTTTTTTGATTAATTTACATTTCTTTTTTAATTGGTGGATTTAGTATCTTATTGGTACAAATCGATAATTAGGTGTTTATGAAGCAAATATGACCAAAGAGTATGAAAATAGTTGCAATTAGGAAAATAAATCAAATTAGAAGAGAGGATCCCTCTACATCTTCGGTAGTGTCCACATAGTCGTGCATAACATTCTCATCCGGACTCCAAATCGAATGGTTCCGGCGGCATGAGAAAGCTATTTCAGCTGGCTACAAGTCCTGTCTAACGTCAAATTTATAAATTCGGACTCGAACTTGGTCAAAATTTGGTTGCAAAAGCGATCATGAAAATACGTGCTATAGTTTGAGGACATGAATGCGCATCAAGAGACGTACACAAAAACACTCGACAGAAAAGATACGCACATAAGTAAAAGTACAACAACATGTAAGAAAGTACTCACGCAAAAGTGCATTCGCAAAAATGTTCATGAATACACAAACTACAATCCTATGACATTAATACAAATCAACAAACATGCACAAACAAACTCGCTCAAATGGACATGCACAAACGTACATGTAAAAAAACATGCGCAAAAGTGCATTTGCAACAACTTTCGTAAAAACACGAACTACAACACTAGGACTTTAATACGCATAACCAAACAAACAACAAAAACACTAGATACAAAAGATACAGTGGAGTTTAGAAATAACACTCAACGTTTACGTTAACGTGGATTTTTTTATGGATTAATTTATATTTGTGTTTTAATTCGTGGATTTAGTATTCTATAGGTACAAATTGATAATTAGGTGTCCATGAAGCAAAAATGATCAAAGAGTAAGAAAAGAGTTGCAATTAGGAAAATAAAATCAAATTATAAGAGAGGATCCCTCGTCATCTTTGGTAGTGTCCACAAAGTCGAGCATAACTTTCTCATCCGGACTACAAATCAACTAGTTCTGGCGGCATTAGAAAGCTATTTCAGTTGGCTACAAGTTTTTTCTAACGTCAAATTTCAAAATTCGGACTCGAACATGGTCAAAGTTGTATTCCAAAGGCGGTCATGAAAATACGTGCTATAGTTCGAGGACATGAATGCGTATCATGAAACATCCACAAAAACACTCGCTATAAAAGATACGCTCATAAGTAAAAGTACAAAAGCATGTACAAAGTATTCACGCAAAAGTGCATTCGCTAAAAGGATCATGAAAACACAAACTACAATCCTAGGAAATTATTACAAATCAACAAACATGCACAAACACACTCGCTCAAATGGACATGCACAAACGTACAACTAAAAAAACATGCGCTAAAGTGTATTCACAACAACGTTCTTAAAAACACGAACTACAACACTAGGACATTAATACGCATAACCATACAAACAGCAAAAACACTAGATACAAAAGATACAATGGAGTTTAGAGATAACACTCTACGTTTAGGTTTACGTGGATTTTTTTTGGATTAATTTATATTTCTGTTTTAATTGGTGGATTTAGTATGTTATAGGCACAAATCGATAATTAGTTGTCCATGAAGCAAAAATGATCAAAGAGTAAGAAAAGAGTTGCACTTAGGAAAATAAAATCAAATTAGAAGAGAGGATCCCTCAACATCTCCGGTAGTGTCCACGAAGTCGAGCATAACTTTCTCATCCGGACTCCGAATCAACTTGTTCCAGCGGCATTAGAAAGCTATTTCAGTTGGCTACAATTGGTATCTAACGTCAAATTTCAAAATTCGGACTCGAACATGGTCAAAATTGGATTCCAAAAGCGATCATGAAAATATTTGCTACAGTTCGAGGACATGAATGCGCATCAAGAAACGTCCACAAAAACACTCGCTAAAAAAGATACGCACATAAGTAAAATTACAAAAGCATGCACAAAAGTACTCACGCAAAACTGCATTCGCGAAAAGGATCATGAAAACACAAACTATAATCCTAGGACATTAATACAGATCAACAAACATGCACAAACACAGTCGCTCAACTAGACATGCACAAACGTACATGTAAAAAAACCTGCGCAAAAGTGAATTCGCAACAACGTTCTTAAAAACATGAACTACAATACTAGGACTTTAATAGGCATAACTAAACAAACAGCAAAAACACTAGATACAAAAAATACAGTGGAGTGTAGAAATAACACTCTACGTTTACGTTTACGTGGATTTTTTTTTGATTAATTTATATTTCAATTTTAATTAGTGGATTTAGTATCTTATAGGTACAAATCGATAATTCGCTATCCATGAAGCAAAAATGATCAAAGAGTAAGAAAAGACTTGCAATTAGGAAAATAAAATCAAATTAGAAGAGAGGATCCCTCAACATCTTCGGTAGTGTCTACGAAGTCGAGCATAACTTTCTCGTCCGAATTCCAATTGAACTTATTCCGGCGGCATTAGAAAGCTATTTTAGCTGGCTACAATTCCTGTCTAACCTTAAATTTTCAAATTCGGACTCAAACATGGTCAAAATTGGATTCCAAAACCGATCATGAAAATACGTGCTACAGTTCGAGGACATGAATGCGCATCAAAAAACGTGCACAAAAACACTCGCTAGAAAAGATAAGCACTTGAGTAAATGTACAAAAGCATGCACAAAAGTACTCACGCAAAACTGCATTCGCAAAAAGGATCATGAAAACACAAACTATAATCCTAGGACATTAATACAAATCAACAAACATGCACAAACACACTCGCTCAACTGGACATGCACAAACGTACATGTAAAAACACATGCGCAAAAGTGCATTCGCAACAACGTTCTAAAAAACACGAAGTACAAGACTTGGACTTTAATACGCATAACCAAACAACAGCAAAAACCCTAGATACAAAGATACATTGGAGTGTAGAAATAACACTCTACGTTTACGTTTACGTGGATTTTTTTGGGATTAATTTATATTTCTGTTTTAATTGGTGGATTTAGTATTTTGTAGGTACAAATCGATAATAAGGTGTCCATGAAGAAAAAAAGATCAAAGAGTAAGAAAAGAGTTGGAATTAGGAAAATAAAATCAAATTAGGAGAGAGGATCGCTCAACATCTTCGTTAGTGTCCATGTAGTCGAGGATAACTTACTCGTCCGGATTCCAAATCAACTAGTTCCGGCGGCATTAGAAATCTCTTTCAGCTGGCTTCAATTCCTTTCTCACATAAAATGTCCAAATTCGAACTCAAACATTGTCAAAATTGGATTCCAAAAGCGATCATGAAAATATGTGCTACAGTTCGACGACATGAATGCGCATCAAGAAACGTCAACAAAAACACTCGCTAGAAAAGATACGCACATAAGTAACAGTACAAAAGCATGCACAAAAGTACTCACGCAAAAGTGCATTCGCAAAAATGATCATGAAAACACAAACTACAATCCTAGGACATTAATACAAATCAGCAAACATGTACAAACACACTCGCACAAATGGACATGCACAAACGTACATGTAAAAAAACATGGGGAAAAGTGCATTCGCAACAACGTTGTTAAAAATACAAACTACAAAACTAGATCTTTAATAGGCATAACCAAACAAACAGCAAAAACACTAGATACAAAATATATACATTGGAGTTTAGAAATAACACTCTACTGTTACGTTTACGTTGATTTTTTTTTGGATAAATTTATACTTCTGTTTTAATTTGTGGATTTAGTATGTTATAGGTACAAATCAATAATTAGATGTCCATGAAGCAAAAATGATCAAAGAGTAAGAAAAGAGTTGCACTTAGGAAAATAAAATAAAATTAGAAGAGAGAATCCATCAACATCTCCAGTAGTGTCCACGAACTCAACCATAACTTTCTCATCCGGACTCCAAATAAACTTTTTCGTGGCGGCATTAGCAAGGTGTTTTAGCTGGCTACGATTCCTGTCTAACGTCAAATGTCCAAATTCGGACTCAAACATGGTCAAAATTGGGTTCCAAAAGCGATAATGAAAATACGTGCTACAGTTCGAGGACATGAATGCACATCAAAAAACTTGCACAAAAACACTCGCTAGAAAAGATACGCACATAAGTAACAGTACAAAAGCATGCACAAAAGTACTCACGCAAAAGTGCATTCGCAAAAATGATCATGAAAACACAAACTACAATCCTAGGACATTAATACAAATCAGCAAACATGTACAAACACACTCGCACAAATGGACATGCACAAACGTACATGTAAAAAAACATGGGGAAAAGTGCATTCGCAACAACGTTGTTAAAAATACAAACTACAAAACTAGATCTTTAATAGGCATAACCAAACAAACAGCAAAAACACTAGATACAAAATATATACATTGGAGTTTAGAAATAACACTCTACGGTTACGTTTACGTGGATTTTTTTTTGGATTAATTTATATTTCACTTTAAATTGGTGGATTTGGTATGTTATAGGTACAAATCAATAATTAGGTGTCCATGAACCAAAAATGATCAAAGAGTAAGAAAAGAGTTGCACTTAGGAAAATAAAATCAAATTAGAAGAGAGGATCCCTCAACATCTCCGGTAGTGTCCACAAAGTCGAGCATACCTTTCTCATCCGGACTCCAAATCAACTTGTTTCGGCGGCATTAGTAAGCTTTTTCAGCTGGCTACAATTCCTGTTTAACGTCAAATTTCCAAACTCGGACTCAAACATGGGCAAAATTGGATTCCAAAAGCGATCATGAAAATAAGTGCTACAGTTCGAGGCCATGAATGCACATCAAAAAACGTGCACAAAAACACTTGCTAGAAAAGATACGCACATAAGTAAAAGTACAAAAGCATGCACAAAAGTACTCACGCAAAACTGCATTCGCAAAAAGGATCATGAAAACACAAACTCTAATCCTAGGAGATTAATACAAATCAACAAACATGCACAAACACACTCGCTCAACTGGACATGCACAAACGTACACGTAACAACACATGCGCAAAAGTGCATTCGCAACAACGTTCTTAAAAACACGAACTACAAGACTAGGACTTTAATACGCATAACCAAACAACAGAAAAAACATTAGATACAAAGATAAAGTGGAGTGAAGAAATAACACTCTACGTTTACGTTTACGTGGATTCTTTTTCTAGATTAATTAATAATTCTGTTTTAATTGGTGGATTTAGTATCTTATAGGTACAAATCGATAATTAGGTGTCCATGAGTAAGAAAAGAGTTGCAATTAGGGAAATAAAATCAAATTAGAAGAGAGGATCCCTCAACATCTTCGTTAGTGTCCACGAAGTCGGGCATAACTTACTCATCCGGACTCCAAATCAACTTGTTCCGCTGGCATTAGAAAGCTATTTCAGCTGGCTTCAATTCTTCTCTAACGTCAAATTTCCAAATTCGGACTCAAACATGGTCAAAATTGGATTGCAAAAGCGATAATGAAAATACGTGCTACAGTTCGAGGACATGAATGGGCATCAAGAAACGTCAACAAAAACACTCGCTAGAAAAGATAGGCACATAAGTTACAGTACAAAAGCATGCACGAAAGTACTCACGCAAAAGTGCATTCGCAAAAAGGATCATGAAAACACAAACTACAATCCTAGGACATTAATACAAATCAACAAACATGCACAAACACACTCGCACAAATGGACATGCACAAACGTACATGTAAATAAACTTGCGCAAAGGTGCATTCGCAACAACGTTCTTAAAAACACGAACTACAACACTAGGACTTTAATAGGCATAACCAAACAACCAGCAAAAACACTAGATACAAAATATACAGTGGAGTTTAGAAATAACACTCTACGGTTACGTTTACGTGGATTTTTTTTTGGATTAATTTATATTTCACTTTAAATTGGTGGATTTGGTATGTTATAGGTACAAATCAATAATTAGGTGTCCATGAACCAAAAATGATCAAAGAGTAAGAAAAGAGTTGCACTTAGGAAAATAAAATCAAATTAGAAGAGAGGATCCCTCAACATCTCCGGTAGTGTCCACAAAGTCGAGCATACCTTTCTCATCCGGACTCCAAATCAACTTGTTTCGGCGGCATTAGTAAGCTTTTTCAGCTGGCTACAATTCCTGTTTAACGTCAAATTTCCAAACTCGGACTCAAACATGGGCAAAATTGGATTCCAAAAGCGATCATGAAAATAAGTGCTACAGTTCGAGGCCATGAATGCACATCAAAAAACGTGCACAAAAACACTTGCTAGAAAAGATACGCACATAAGTAAAAGTACAAAAGCATGCACAAAAGTACTCACGCAAAACTGCATTCGCAAAAAGGATCATGAAACCACAATCTATAATCCTAGGACATTAATACAAATCGACAAACATGCACAAACACACTCGCTCAACTGGAAATGCACAAACGTATATGTAAAAACACATGCACAAAAGTGCATTCGCAACAACGTTCTTAAAAACACGAACTACAAGACTAGGACTTTAATACGCATAACCAAACGACAGCAAAAACACTAGATACAAAGATATAGTGGAGTGTAGAAATAATACTCTACGTATACGTTTACGTGGATTTTTTTTGGGATGAATTTATATTTATGTTTTAATTGGTGGATTTAGTATCTTATAGGTACAAATCGATAATTACGTATCCCTGAAGAAAAAATGATAAAAGAGTAAGAAAAGTGTTGCAATTAGGAAAATAAATTCAAATTAGGAGAGAGGATCGCTCAACATCTTCGTTAGTGTCCACGAAGTCGAGCATAACTTACTCGTCCGGATTCCAAATCAACTAGTTCCGGCGGCATTAGAAATCTATTTCAGCTGGCTTCAATTGCTTTCTCACATAAAATTTCCAAATTCGGACTCAAACATTGTCAAAATTGGATTCCAAAAGTGATCATGAAAATATGTGCTACAGTTCGAAGACATGAATGCGCATCAAGAAACGTCCACATAAACACTCGCTAGAAAAGATACACACATAAGTAACAGTACAAAAGCATGCCCAAAAGTACTCACGCAAAAGTGCATTCGCAAAAAGGATCATGAAAACACAAACTACAATCCTAGGACACTATTACAAATCAACAAACATGCACAAACACACTCGCACAAATGGGCATGCACAAACGTACATGTAAAAAAACATGGGCAAAAGTGCATTCTCAACAACGTTCTTAAAAACACAAACTACAACACTAGATCTTTAATAGGCATAACCAAACAAACAGCAAAAACACTAGATACAAAATATATACAGTGGAGTTTAGAAATAACACTCTACGGTTACGTTTACGTTGATTTTTTTTTGGATTAATTTATACTTCTGTTTTAATTTGTGGATTTAGTATGTTATAGGTACAAATCAATAATTAGATGTCCATGAAGCGAAAATGATCAAAGAGTAAGAAAAGAGTTGCACTTAGGAAAATAAAATAAAATTAGAAGAGAGGATCCATCAACAACTCCGGTAGTGTCCACGAACTCTAGCATAACTTTCTCATCCGGACTCCAAATCAACTTGTTCCTGTCGGCATTAGCAAGCTATTTCAGTTTGCTACAATTCCTGTCTAACGTCAAATTTCCAAATTCGGACTCAAACATGGTTTAAATTGGGTTCCAAAAACGATCATGAAAATACGTGCTACAGTTCGAGGACATGAAGGCACATAAAAAAACGTGCACAAAAACACTCGCTAGAAAAGATACGCACATAAGTAAAAGTACAAAATCATGCACAAAAGTACTCACGCAAAACTGCATTCGGAAAAAGGATCATGAAAACACAAACCATAATCCTAGGAGATTAATACAAATCAACAAACATGCACAAACACACTCGCTCAACTGGACCTGCACAAACGTACACGTAAAAACACATGCGCAAAAGGGCATTCGCAACAACGTTCTTAAAAACACAAACTACAAGACTAGGACTTTAATACGCATAACCAAACAACAGCAAAAACATTAGATACAAAGATAAAGTGGAGTGTAGAAATAACACTCTACGTTAGAAAATATACGCACATAAGTAACCGTACAAAAGCATGCACAAAAGTACTCACGCAAAAGTGCATTCGCAAAAAGGATCATGAAAACACAAACTACAATCCTAGGACATTAAAACAAATCAACAAACATGCACAAACACACTCGCTCAACTAGACATGCACAAACGTACATGTAAAAAAACATGCGCAAAAGTCAATTAGCAACATTGTTCTTAAAAACACGAACTAGAACACTAGGACTTTAATACGCATAACCAAACAATAACAAATACACTAGATACAAAAGATACATTGGAGTGTAGAAATAACACTCTACATTTACGTTTACGTGGATTTTTTTTTAATTAATTTATATTTCAATTTTAATTGGTGGATTTAGTATCTTATAGGTACAAATCGATAATTCGGTGTCCATGAAGCAAAAATGATCAAAGAGGAAGAAAAGAGTTGCAATTAGGAAAATAAAATCAAATTAGAAGAGAGGATCCCTCAACATCTTCGGTAGTGTCTACGAAGTCGAGCATAACTTTCTCGTCCGAAATCCAAATCAACTAGATACGGCGGCATTAGAAAGCTATTTCAGCTGGCTACAATTCCTGTCTAACCTCAAATTTCCAAATTCGGACTCAAACATGGTAAAAATTGGATTCCAAAAGTGATCATGAAAATACGTGCTACAGTTCGAGGACATGAATGCACATCAAAAAACGTGCACAAAAACACTCGCTAGAAAGGAGACGCACTTGAGTAAAAGTACAAAAGCATGCACAAAAGTACTCACGCAAAACTTGTTAGAGTAGGTGACCGGCAAGCCAACTTGTGGCTGTGGTCTTTCTCTTTTCTTTGTAATAAAACAATCTTTTTTCGTTCGTAATAATAAAATATCTTATTTGGCATTCTATATCTGTTATCCCATGCAAGCAGCATAGATATAGTCCTAACGAGTTACTCTATTACTGTGAGTTGATCTAGTAGAATCGTGAGATAACTCAGCAATGTAATGTAACTGTTAAACCTTGTTCCTAGTCGATGGGTTACGCCAATAATGAGGATACCGGCCTTTCCCTTTTGAGACTAGCACTTAGTGTATGTGTACTGCGTCTCATCAGTCCTCGGTGTTGTGACATCGACATACTTGAGTGGGTGCTCATACTGGATGAGTTCACTGAACTCCCTCGCCCTAGAAATCTATAAGTGGTTCTCATTCATCAAGTAATAGGTTTCTAAGATATAGTTGTACACCATTAGTCCTTAAGACCCAGACATCACCGTGACTTCACTAGAGGACCGATTGTATCGTGACATGTCCCTGAGTCCCACCGCGGACCGCTCCAAGGGCCAACGTTCGTGCAATCCGAAATCTAGTGTGAAGTCTGTGCATTGTAGTAGGGGATTCGAGCGCTTGAGTAGTCATGGATGTCCTGTGTGTTCTGACGGTTTATAATCCATGGAATCTCTGGCCAGAGTTGATAGTGGGGTGATTAGGGAAATGTGTTTCCCTAAGTCGCACACGAACGGATTTATAATACCTAGAACGTTCGCACGGTTATTGAACTTTATAAGAGGTCTCGGTGAACCAATGCCTCTAGTTCAATCGGGACATGTGCTACGAAGGGATCGTACTGTACGCTAACTATATCATAAGGTTCTTGCAGGCACTTCATTTGTATCTAGGGAATCATGATGCGTAGTTGCTAGACGCCAATCTTGATTCGTTGGGCACCGATTTGATCGGGATTAGGTAAAATGAGTTTTACTCTAATCGGGACTCTTGGGAGGAGTTCGTATAAGAACAATGTGTTGTTCGAATCACAAAGAGTTGTGAGCCCACGGCTAGCATACACCTGAACCATTGAGGGTCACACTTCTCGTGTAACATGGATCCTTGATAACAATGAGCATAGATTAATATGTTAATCTTTGCAAAGTTGGAGGTCAATATGATTGAGTCCAAGATTCGTGATTGTGGATTACGAGTCGGAATAAACGTGGAGAAAGAGAAATGCGGAATTTAGTGAACTTTCTAAATTGGGAAGTTTCCCGATTTAGCAAGTCCACTAAAGAGGAAGTTTCCAATTTTGGAAATTGGAAATTTCGAAGAGGCACTCGTATCGACGAAGACTTTGAGCTCGTCACAAATATAATTTTGTTATAATTTTGTGGACGATCGTTTATTAGAAACGAGGCCGACGAGGGAATGGGCTTAATGCATCAGTGGGTCAAGCCCAATGACTTAAGCCCGCTAGGGTTGAAAACCCTAGGTATAAATAGACCTCAAACAAGAGTTTGAGATCAGATTTTTACACAACAAAACCCTAGCCGCTCAAGCCCTAGCCGTCCTCCCTCTCGGCCGTTGCTGCCCCGCCGCACCACCGCCGTCCGCCGCCGGAATCCGCCGGTTTTTCCCTCTCCTTTCTCTATCGTATTCCCTTGTTATCTAACCCCTTTGTATCTAGTGCTACAGTAGGGGGAGATCCGTTTATTCGAGGTGAAACCTAATTGGAGAGGAGCTGCTGCCCCGACGGAATTGCCACACCGCCGCACGCGCCGCTGCACCACCCACGCGCCGCCGTCGCTCCACCTTCGGACCAGCTGCCGTTCGGTGGTGTTCCTGCAGCCACGAGGATTGGTAATTGCAGCTTGTACGTGATTGGTTCTTGATTTCGATTCGTCGAAATCTCACGCTACAAGAGGTAAACAAATCGAAACTGTCGTAAATTAATTCGAACATGTTTGTATGAATTGTAATTTATGATTATGAGTAATATGCGATTACGTGTTTCGATTTCATTAAATGATGTATAAGCATGTTTCGTGATTTTCGATTATACGTATTTTCAATTAAATCGAAAATTACCATATGTATGGCGGAAGCGTTAAGGTACGTTGACTATGTGATTAGTTTATGCATGTAATCGAAACTAGTTCGATATAAATTTTAAATTCCGCTGCGTATACATGCACGATCCCCAACAGTGGTATCAGAGCCACGGGTTAATCGTTTATTTGTCAACGTGTTTATCGTTTTCGAAAGCATGCTTCGATTTGTTGAATTGTTGAATTTTTGGTGTTATCAAATTGGGTGGTTTAATATTAATTAAATATTTTGAATATTTCAGAAAATATAAAATTTTTTAAAAACTCGTTTTTCTGCTGTTTTTCCCCAGCTGACCGAACCGGTCCGGTCGGACCGGTCCGACCGGTCCGGTCAGCAACAACAAAAAAAAAAAAAAAAAAAAAAAAATTCTTTTATTGATTTTCTGAGATTAATATTAAAATTAATTGATTTTTAATTTTTGAAATTATTTATCAATTAAACCCAATTAGATAATTGATCCATTAATTTAATTTGAATTCAAAGGATAGTGTTGGATTAATTATTTAATTTAATCGTTAAATTAGTTTAATTAATGGAACACAAATTAGATGGCAAATAATTAATGGGCTTCGTTCTTATTTGAATGATTTATGAATGAAGGAGGTCCGTTAATTATATTTGCAATTTATCGTATTAATTAATTAATTCATGAGATGAATAATTGTGATTAAGTACGATGATGATCGTATGTCTCTCTTAGGATTAATATGCGTTTCCACATACCTAGAGAACATAGTTGTAGGAATCACAAACGATCATAACCTAAAACTTCCGATGAGCTAATAAGATTTAATAAATAAAATCCCTCATTCTTAATCAAGAATAATTATCAAGCTATAAAGAAAAACCAAATTGTTGAATTTTTCTTTCCTTCTACCAACAATAAAATTATGTGTAGCCTCTCATAATAGTGCAGTAAGCCGTGTTAGCGGGGAGTGCTATTGTGGGATAAGCTGTAATTTAATTGACATTAGATGGAGATACGGTCATAGATAAAATTATGTTGGATTAATGTGGTCGGCTAGATTAACTAGGGATTGCATTAGTTTGATATAGTTGGATCTATGACATCTCATATTGGTAGGCTAGACTTGACACACGAAGATTTTGATATTCGCTAGATTAACTTAGGTCATTATCAAGTGTGAGGTAAATCGATCTTTAGGGTCACATAGTGATGTGATTGATAGTACTCTACCTTTAGGCTTGTGTAATCGGGATAGATTAACTACGGGTTACATTAGCGCTATTGGACCTAAAGCCCATTAAAGAAAAATAAGTTTTCTCGATTGTCTGCTAGAGGGTGGTGGAATTCGATAAAATTAGTGGGAGAACAATTAAAACATAAAAGTCCAAAATTTTAATTGTAACGATTATTACGAACTAAACTCTAATTATTGTCTTCTTAAAATTTTCTCAGCAACAATGTCCAAACATCCCCTTTCCTCAATCCTCGACCAAAACAAACTCACCGGTCCAAACTATTTGGATTGGCTTCGCAATCTGAAACTTGTGCTCCAAGTCGAGGAGCGTCTCTATGTGCTCAATGAACGTCCCCCCGCTGCTCTTCCTGCGACTGCTACTGCTGACGAGACTGCCACTTTCGAGGCATGGAAGAAGGACGACCTCCATGCGAGGTTCTACATGCTAGCATCCATGGTCCTAGAGCTCGCGAGGAAGTATGAGTCTCACGTGCATGCTTATGATATCAAGCACCATCTTGAAAGCATGTACAGTGAGAATACTAGGGCATCGAGGTACTCAGCTACCAAGGAGTTGATCACCATAAGGCTGCGTGAAGGGGCTTCGGTCCACGAGCACGGTCTCAAGATGATCACTCTCCTTGAGAAGCTGGTGAGCCTCGATGTCACCCTCCCGGCCGAGCTCTCGGTGGATTTGATCCTACTGTCCCTTCCTAGTTCTTATGAATCGTTCATAGTGAACTTCAACATGAACAAGCTCGATCCACCATTGGATGAGTTGTTGAACATGTTGGTCAGCTATGAGTCCACAATCAAGAAGGAGAAATTTGTTCTCCTAGTTGCTCCTTCTGTGAAGAAAGGTTCTTTCCAGAAGAAAAGGAAAGAAAGGAGTTTCGGCCCGAGCAAGAAACTTGAGAAGGGCGAGTCGAGCGGAGTGAAGAATGACAAGGTCACCAAGCAAGTTGATGACGCTTGCCATCATTGTGGAAAGAAGGGCCATTGGCGACACAACTGCAAGGCTTACCTCGATCAGAAACGTTCTGAAAAGGGTACGTATTTAGTTGAAGTTAACTTGTCCGTTAAATCTTCTGCTTGGGTATTGGATACTGGTTGTGGCTCACATCTTTGTAATGATTTGCAGCTCATGACAAGAAGTAGGAAGCTTAATGTGGGTGAGACCTACCTAAGAATGGGCAACGGAGCAAGGGTTGCAGCTGAAGCCATTGGGACAATTTATCTTTCTGTTTCGGATTCTAGTTTTTCCATTGTTTTGAACAATTGTTTATTTGTTCCGTCACTTATTCGAAACCTTATTTCTATTCCTGTTTTGGATAATGAAGGTTTTACTTTTGTTTTTGGAAATTCGATTTGCATTATACAAAAGGAACAAAATATGATTTGTAAGGGACAACTTATAAACAACTTATATGAACTGAATCCAAATGAAATACCTATTAACGTTATATCAGCAAAACGAAAAGATATAAGTCTTAACCCCGCACAACTTTGGCACGCTCGACTAGGTCACATTTCCTTGAGAAGGATGGACAAGTTTGTAAGTGAAGGAATGTTCTCCTTGGAGGACGTGAAATCACTTGAAACTTGTGCATCCTGCCTCAAAGGAAAAATGACCAAGACTCCCTTCAAAGGGAAGATGGAACGGGCCGAGGGTCTTTTGGATTTGATCCATTCAGACGTGTGTGGTCCACTAAGCGTTAGTGCTAGGGGTGGTTTTAACTACTTCGTTACCTTTACCGATGATTATTCTAGGTATGGTTTCGTGTACTTAATGAAGTATAAGTCTGAAACATTTGAAAGGTTCAAAGATTTTAGACACCAGGTAGAAAACCAACTCGGTAGACGTATTAAGAAACTACGATCCGATCGTGGTGGCGAATACTTAAGTACTGAGTTTATAGACTATCTTAAAGAGAATGGGATTCTGTCTCAATGGACTCCTCCTGGAACTCCTCAACTTAATGGAGTTTCCGAACGTCGGAATCGAACACTGTTAGACATGGTTCGATCTATGATGGGGTTCACCGAGCTACCGACATACCTGTGGGGTCATGCACTCCTAACTGCCGTGTATTTGCTGAATAGGGTTAATACCAAAGCAGTTAACTCCACACCTTATGAACTTTGGCACTCCAAGAAACCCACGTTTAAACATATTAGGATATGGGGTTGTCCCGCTTACGTGAAGCGGCTAGTGGGAGATAAGTTGGATGGAAAATCCGACCTATGCTATTTTGTGGGGTATCCCGAGGATTCCATGGGATACGAATTCTACTATGTTTCCGAGGCTAAGGTGTTCGTCTCGAGAAATGCCGTGTTCCTTGAGAAGGAATTTCTATCGGATAGAAAGGGCAGTGTAGTTGATCTCGAAGAAGTTCGAGAACCACAATCTGAAGTTCAAGCACAACAATCAGATAATGAACCAATTCAACAAACCACTAATATACCTCCTGAACCGTCGCTGCGTAGATCCGAAAGAGTTCGGAGAGCGCCCGATAGGTTATTCCTCGTTGATGAAGTTGACCAAGGATGTGATCCTAGAACTTTCAACGAAGCTGTATCGGATACAGACAAGGGACATTGGCTAAATGCCATGAAATCCGAAATGGACTCTATGTACTCCAACAAGGTATGGACCTTGGTAGATCCACCCGAGGGAATCGTTCCCATAGGCTGCAAGTGGATCTATAAGAAGAAAATTGGAGTAGATGGAAAGGTATCGACCTACAAGGCTAGATTGGTAGCGAAGGGTTATACTCAAAAGCAAGGAGTTGACTATGAGGAAACCTTCTCTCCAGTTGCTATGCTTAAGTCCATTAGGATTTTGCTGGCCATCTCTGCGTGGTATGACTACGAGATATGGCAAATGGATGTGAAGACCGCTTTCCTTAATGGGGACATTGAGGAAGAAATTTACATGGCGCAGCCGGAAGGCTTCATATCTTCTGGAGATGAGCAAAAGGTTTGCAAACTCCAGCGATCCATTTATGGATTGAAACAAGCATCCCGTAGTTGGAACAAAAGGTTCGACACAACTATCAAAGAGTTTGAATTTGTGAAAAACCCGGAGGAGCCTTGTGTCTACAAGAAGGTTAGTGGGAGTGCAGTGACTTTTCTTGTACTTTATGTTGATGACATACTACTCATTGGGAATGATGTAGGGATGTTGCAGTCGACTAAAGTATGGTTATCCACACGTTTCTCGATGAAGGATTTGGGAGAAGCATCCTACGTATTGGGAATACGGATCTATAGAGATAGATCGAGGAGATTGCTTGGCTTGTCCCAATCCATGTACATAGACACCGTTCTTAAACGGTTTAGCATGGAAGAATCCAAGAAGGGATTCTTGCCAATGTCCCATGGGGTTCGTCTCTCGAAATCCATGCGTCCTCAAACGCAAATGGAAATCGAGGAGATGAAAAGGACACCTTATGCATCCGCTATAGGAAGCATAATGTATGGCATGCTGTGTACACGACCTGATATTGCGTATGCTGTGAGCGTCACAAGCAGATATCAGTCCGACCCCGGCCCAGCCCATTGGAAGGCTGTGAAGGACATTCTCAAGTACATGCGAAGAACTCGAGATTTGTTTTTGGTCTATGGGGATACCGAGTTGAAAATAGAAGGCTTCACGGATTCTAGTTTTCAATCGGACGTGGATGACTCGAAGTCAAACTCGGGGTATATATTCAAAGTCAACGGAGGTGCCGTGTGTTGGAAGAGTTCCAAACAAGGCACGACGACTGATTCCACCACCGAGGCTGAATATATTGCAGCATCAGATGCTTCAAAGGAAGGGTCATGGATTAGGAAATTCATCCAAGAGTTGGGTGTATTTCCGAACGCTAGCGATCCAGTACGGCTGTACTGCGATAACAACGGAGCCGTAGCGCAAGCTAAGGAACCAAGAGCTCATCAGAAGTCGAAGCACGTGTTGAGAAAATACCATGTGATCAGAGAGATCATAGAGAGAGGTGAAGTCAAGCTAGACAGAGTCACCTCGGAGGACAATATTGCAGATCCCTTCACCAAGCCATTGTCAGGATCGGTCCACGAGAAACATCGAGAGTCGATGGGACTTAGATTTATGAGTAGTTGGCTTTAGGTCAAGTGGGAGATTGTTAGAGTAGGTGACCGGCAAGCCAACTTGTGGCTGTGGTCTTTCTCTTTTCTTTGTAATAAAACAATCGTTTTTCGTTCGTAATAATAAAATATCTTATTTGGCATTCTATATCTGTTATCCCATGCAAGCAGCATATATATAGTCCTAACGAGTTACTCTATTACTGTGAGTTGATCTAGTAGAATCATGAGATAACTCAGCAATGTAATGTAACTGTTAAACCTTGTTCCTAGTCGATGGGTTACGCCAATAATGAGGATACCGGCCTTTCCCTTTTGAGACTAGCACTTAGTGTATGTGTACTGCGTCTCATCAGTCCTCGGTGTTGTGACATCGGCATACTTGAGTGGGTGCTCATACTGGATGAGTTCACTGAACTCCCTCGCCCTAGAAATCTATAAGTGGTTCTCATTCATCGAGTAATAGGTTTCTAAGATATAGTTGTACACCATTAGTCCTTAAGACCCAGACATCACCGTGACTTCACTAGAGGACCGATTGTATCGTGACCTGTCCCTGAGTCCCACCGCGGACCGCTCCAAGGGCCAACGTTCGTGCAATCCGAAATCTAGTGTGAAGTATGTGCATTGTAGTAGGGGATTCGAGCGCTTGAGTAGTCATGGATGTCCTGTGTGTTCTGACGGTTTATAATCCATGGAATCTCTGGCCAGAGTTGATAGTGGGGTGATTAGGGAAATGTGTTTCCCTAAGTCGCACACGAACGGATTTATAATACCTAGAACGTTCGCACGGTTATTGAACTTTATAAGAGGTCTCGGTGAACCAATGCCTCTAGTTCAATCGGGACATGTGCTACGAAGGGATCGTACTGTACGCTAACTATATCATAAGGTTCTTGCAGGCACTTCATTTGTATCTAGGGAATCATGATGCGTAGTTGCTAGACGCCAATCTTGATTCGTTGGGCACCGATTTGATCGGGATTAGGTAAAATGAGTTTTACTCTAATCGGGACTCTTGGGAGGAGTTCGTATAAGAACAATGTGTTGTTCGAATCACAAAGAGTTGTGAGCCCACGGCTAGCATACACCTGAACCATTGAGGGTCACACTTCTCGTGTAACATGGATCCTTGATAACAATGAGCATAGATTAATATGTTAATCTTTGCAAAGTTGGAGGTCAATATGATTGAGTCCAAGATTCGTGATTGTGGATTACGAGTCGGAATAAACGTGGAGAAAGAGAAATGCGGAATTTAGTGAACTTTCTAAATTGGGAAGTTTCCCGATTTAGCAAGTCCACTAAAGAGGAAGTTTCCAATTTTGGAAATTGGAAATTTCGAAGAGGCACTCGTATCGACGATCGTTTATTAGAAACGAGGCCGACGAGGGAATGGGCTTAATGCATCAGTGGGTCAAGCCCAATGACTTAAGCCCGCTAGGGTTGAAAACCCTAGGTATAAATAGACCTCAAACAAGAGTTTGAGATCAGATTTTTACACAACAAAACCCTAGCCGCTCAAGCCCTAGCCGTCCTCCCTCTCGGCCGTTGCTGCCCCGCCGCATCACCGCCGTCCGCCGCCGGAATCCGCCGGTTTTTCCCTCTCCTTTCTCTATCGTATTCCCTTGTTATCTAACCCCTTTGTATCTAGTGCTACAGTAGGGGGAGATCCGTTTATTCGAGGTGAAACCTAATTGGAGAGGAGCTGCTGCCCCGACGGAATTGCCACACCGCCGCACGCGCCGCTGCACCACCCACGCGCCGCCGCCGTTGTCACGCACGCGCCGCCGTCGCTCCACCTTCGGACCAGCTGCCGTTCGGTGGTGTTCCTGCAGCCACGAGGATTGGTAATTGCAGCTTGTACGTGATTGGTTCTTGATTTCGATTCGTCGAAATCTCACGCTACAAGAGGTAAACAAATCGAAACTGTCGTAAATTAATTCGAACATGTTTGTATGAATTGTAATTTATGATTATGAGTAATATGCGATTACGTGTTTCGATTTCATTAAATGATGTATAAGCATGTTTCGTGATTTTTGATTATACGTATTTTCAATTAAATCGAAAATTACCATATGTATGGCGGAAGCGTTAAGGTACGTTGACTATGTGATTAGTTTATGCATGTAATCGAAACTAGTTCGATATAAATTTTAAATTCCGCTGCGTATACATGCACGATCCCCAACAAAACTGCATTCGCAAAAAGGATCATGAAAACACAAACTACAATCCTAGGACATTAATACAACTCAACAAACATGCACAAACACACTCGCTCAACTGGACATGCACAAACGTACATGTAAAAACACATGCGCAAAAGTGCATTCGCAACAACGTTCTAAAAAACACGAACTACAAGACTAGGACTGTAATACGCATAACCAAACAACAGCAAAAACATTAGATACAAAGACTCATACCTTTACGGTTTCATAATAATAATTTGAATTTTATTGTAATTTTAATTCTTAGCATTTAAACTGTTAGAGTAGGTGAACAACAAGCCAACTTGTGGCTGTGGTCCTTCCATTTATTCTTGTAATAAATAATCCTTTTTCGTATCAATGATAAAACACCTTGGCATTCTATACCTTTGTCCCTTGTTCAAACATACATATTCTCCCTAAAGTTATTACAAGTACTTGTAATTGATCTTTTAGAATCGTGAGATATTCACTTAAGTATTATAACTGTTAAACATGTTCCTACTCGAAGGGTTACGCCACCAATGAGGATATCGGCATTTGCCAATAAGAGACTAGCAATTAGTGTATGTGTACTGCATCTCATCAGTTAACGGTATTGTGATATCCGCATGCATAAGTGGGTGCTCGTAAGTTGACGAGTTCACTGAACTCCCTCATCCTAGAAATATCTAAGTGGTTCTCAATAATGAAGTAGAGATATCTATGGTATAGTTGTACACCATTAGTCCTTAAGACCTAGACATCACCGTGACTTCACACGAGGACCATCAGTATCGTGACCTGTCTCTGAGTTCCACTGAGGACCGCCCCAAGGGCCAGTGTTCGTGCAGTCTGAAATCTAGTGGGAAGTCTGTGCACTGTAGTCAGGGATTCAATCGCTAGAATAGTCTTGGATGTGCTGTGTGTTCTCATAGTTTGTAATATTTAAGTCTCTGGCTAGAGCTGACTAAGTGATGATTAGAGAATATGATTCTCTAAGTCATGCACGTACCGATTACAACACTTAGAACGACGCACAGTTATTGAACTACTAAGGAGGTCTCTATGAACCAATGCCCCTAGTTCAATCGGGACATATGAATCGAAGAAAAGAGTTGCAATTAGGAAAATAAAGTCAAATTAAAAGAGAGAATCCCCGAACATCTTTGGTAGTGTCCACGAAGTCGAGCATAACTTTCTCATCCGGAGTCCAAATCAAGTGGTTTCGGCGGCATTGGAAAGCTATTTCAGCTGGCTACAATTCCAGTCTAATGGCAAAATTCCAAATTCGGACTCGAACATTGTCAAAATTAGATTCCAAAAGCGATCGTGAAAATACGTAGTATAGTTCGAGGACATGAATGCGCATCAAGAAACGTGCACAAAAACACTCGCTAGAAGAGATACGCACATAAGTAAAAGTACAAAAGCATGCACAAATATACTCACGCAAAAGTGGATTCGCAAAAAGGATCATGAAAACACAAACTACAATCCTAGGACATTAATACAAATCAACAAACATGCATATGCATACTCGCTAAATGGACATGCACACATGTACATGTAAAAAAACATGCGCAAAAGTGCATTCCCAGCAACGTTCTTAAAAACACGAACTACAATACTAGGACTTTAATACGCGTCAACAAACAACAGCAAAAACACTAGATAAAAAAGATACAGTGGAGTGTAGAAATAAAACTCTACGTTTACGTTTACGTTGATTTTTTTTCGGATTAATTGATATTTCTATATTAATTGGTGGATTTGGTATCTTATAGGTACAAATCGAAAATTAGGTGTCCAGGAAGCAAAAATGATCAAAGAGTAAGAAAAGAGTTGCAATTAGGAAAATAAAGTCAAATTAAAATAGAGAATCCCCGAACATCTTTGGTAGTGTCCACGAAGTCGAGCATAACTTTCTCATCCGGAGTCCAAATCAAGTGGTTTCGGCGGCATTGGAAAGCTATTTCAGCTGGCTACAATTCCTGTCTAATGGCAAATATCCAAATTTGGACTCGAAAGTGCATTCCCAGCAACGTTCTTAAAAACACGAACTACAATACTAGGACATTAATACGCATGAACAAACAACAACAAAAACACAATATAAAAAAGATACAGTGGAGTGTAGAAATAAAACTCTACGTTTACGTTTACGTGGATTTTTTTTCGTATTAATTGATATTTCTATATTAATTGGTGGATTTGGTATCTTATAGGTACAAATCGAAAATTAGGTGTCCATGAAGCAAAAATGATCAAAGAGTAAGAAAAGAGTTGCAATTAGGAAAATAAAATCAAATTAGAAGAGAGAATCCCCGAACATCTTTGGTTGTGTCCACGAAGTCGAGCATAATTTTCTCATCCGGACTCCAAATCTAGTGGTTTCGGCGACATTGGAAAGGTATTTCAGCTGGCTACAATTCCTGTCTAATGGGAAAATTCCAAATTCGGACTCAAACATGGTCCAATTGGATTCCAAAAGCGATCGTGAACATACGTACTATAGTTCGAGGACATGAATGCGCATCAAGAAACATGCACAAAAACACTCGCTAGAAGAGATACGCACATAAGTAAAAGTACAAAAGCATGCACAAAAGTACTCACGCAAAAGTGGATTCGCAAAAAGGATCATGAAAACACAAACTACAATCCTAGGACATTAATACAAATCAACAAACATGTATATGCATACTCGCTAAATGGACATGCACACATGTACATGTAAAAAAACATGCGCAAAAGTGCATTCCCTGCAACGTTCTTAAAAACACGAACTACAATACTAGGACTTTAATACGCATCCACAAACAACAGCAAAAACACTAGATAAAAAAGATACAGTGGAGTGTAGAAATAAAACTCTACGTTTACGTTTACGTTGATTTTTTTTCGGATTAATTGATATTTCTATATTAATTGGTGGATTTGGTACCTTATAGGTACAAATCGAAAATTAGGTGTCCCGGAAGCAAAAATGATCAAAGAGTAAGAAAAGAGTTGCAATTAGGAAAATAAAGTCAAATTAAAAGAGAGAATCCCCGAACATCTTTGGTAGTGTCCACGAAGTCGAGCATAACTTTCTCATCCGGAGTCCAAATCAAGTGGTTTTGGCGGCATTGGAAAGCTATTTCAGCTGGCTACAATTCCTGTCTAATGGCAAATATCCAAATTCGGACTCGAACATTGTCAAAATTAAATTCCAAAAGCGATCGTGAAAATACGTAGTATAGTTCGAGGACATGAATGCGCATCAAGAAACGTGTACAAAAACACTCGCTAGAAGAGATACGCACCTAAGTAAAAGTACAAAAGCATGCACAAAAGTACTCACGCAAAAGTGGATTCGCAAAAAAGATCATGAAAACACAAACTACAATCCTAGGACATTATTACAAATCAACAAACATGCATATGCATAATCGCTAAATGGACATGCACAAACGTACATGTAAAAAAACATTCGCAAAAGTGCATTCCCAACAACATTCTTAAAAACACGAACTACAATACTAGGACATTAATACGCATGAACAAACAACAACAAAAACACAATATAAAAAAGATACAGTGGAGTGTAGAAATAAAACTCTACGTTTACGTTTACGTGGATTTTTTTTCGTATTAATTGATATTTCTATATTAATTGGTGGATTTGGTATCTTATAGGTACAAATTGAAAATTAGGTGTCCAGGAAGCAAAAATGATCAAAGAGTAAGAAAAGAGTTGCAATTAGGAAAATAAAATCAAATTAGAAGAGAGAATCCCCGAACATCTTTGGTTGTGTCCACGAAGTCGAGCATAATTTTCTCATCCGGACTCCAAATCTAGTGGTTTTGGCGACATTGGAAAGGTATTTCAGCTGGCTACAATTCCTGTCTAAAGGGAAAATTCCAAATTCGGACTCAAACATGGTCCAATTGGATTCCAAAAGCGATCGTGAACATACGTACTATAGTTCGAGGACATGAATGCGCATCAAGAAACATGCACAAAAACACTCGCTAGAAGAGATACGCACCTAAGTAAAAGTAAAAGCATGCACAAAAGTACTCACGCAAAAGTGGATTCGCAAAAAGGATCATGAAAACACAAACTACAATCCTAGGACATTATTACAAATCAACAAACATGCATATGCATACTCGCTAAATGGACATGCACACATGTACATGTGAAAAAACATGCGCAAAAGTGCATTCCCAGCAACGTTCTTAAAAACACGAACTACAATACTAGGACTTTAATACGCATCAACAAACAACAGCAAAAACACTAGATAAAAAAGATACAGTGGAGTGTAGAAATAAAACTCTACGTTTACGTTTCCGTGGATTTTTTTTCGGATTAATTGATATTTCTATATTAATTGGTGGATTTGGTATCTTATAGGTACAAATCGAAAATTAGGTGTCCAGGAAGCAAAAATGATCAAAGAGTAAGAAAAGAGTTGCAATTAGGAAAATAAAATCAAATTAGAAGAGAGAATCCCCGAACATCTTTGGTTGTGTCTAGAAGTCGAGCATAATTTTCTCATCCGGACTCCAAATCTAGTGGTTTCGGCGACATTGGAAAGGTATTTCAGCTGGCTACAATTCCTGTCTAAAGGGAAAATTCCAAATTCGGACTCAAACATGGTCCAATTGGATTCCAAAAGCGATCGTGAACATACGTACTATAGTTCGAGGACATGAATGCGCATCAAGAAACATGCACAAAAACACTCGCTAGAAGAGATACGCACCTAAGTAAAAGTACAAAAGCATGCACAAAAGTACTCACGCAAAAGTGGATTCGCAAAAAGGATCATGAAAACACAAACTACAATCCTAGGACATTATTACAAATCAACAAACATGCATATGCATACTCGCTAAATGGACATGCACACATGTACATGTGAAAAAACATGCGCAAAAGTGCATTCCCAGCAACGTTCTTAAAAACACGAACTAAAATACTAGGACTTTAATACGCATCAACAAACAACAGCAAAAACACTAGATAAAAAAGATACAGTGGAGTGTAGAAATAAAACTCTACGTTTACGTTTACGTGGATTTTTTTTCGGATTAATTGATATTTCTATATTAATTGGTGGATTTGGTATCTTATAGGTACCAATCGAAAATTAGGTGTCCAGGAAGCAAAAATGATCAAAGAGTAAGAAAAGAGTTGCAATTAGGAAAATAAAATCAAATTATAAGAGAGAATCCCCGAACATCTTTGGTTGTGTCCACGAAGTCGAGCATAATTTTCTCATCCGGACTCCAAATCTAGTGGTTTCGGCGACATTGGAAAGGTATTTCAGCTGGCTACAATTCCTGTCTAATGGCAAAATTCCAAATTCGGACTCGAACATGTTCAAACTGGATTCCAAAAGCGATCGTGAAAATATGTACTATAGTTCGAGGACATGAATGCGCATCGAGAAACTTGCACCAAAACACTCGCTTGAAGAGATACGCACCCAAGTAAACGTACAAAAGCATGCACAAAAGTACTCATGGAAAAGTGGATTCGCAAAAAGGATCATGAAAACACAAACTACAATCCTAGGACATTAATACAAATCAACAAACATGCATATGCATACTCGCTAAATGGACATGCACAAACGTACATGTAAAAAAACATGCGCAAAAGTGCATTCCCAACAACGTTCTGAAAACACAAACTACAATACTATGACTTTAATACGTATCAACAAACAACAGCAAAAACACTAGATAAAAAAGATACAGTGGAATGTAGAAATAAAACTCTACGTTTACGTTTACGTGGATTTTTTTTCGGATTAATTTATATACCTATATTAATTGGTGGATTTGGTATCTTATAGGTAGAAATCGAAAATTAGGTGTCCAGGAAGCAAAAATGATCAAAGAGTAAGAGAAGAGTTGCAATTAGGCAAATAAAATCAAATTAGAAGAGAGAATCCCCGAACATCTTTGGTAGTGTCCACGACGTCGAGCATAACTTTCTCATCCGGACTCCAAATCTAGTGGTTTTGGCGGCATTGGAAAGGTATTTCAGCTGGCTACAATTCCTGTCTAAAGGGAAAATTCCAAATTCGAACTTGAACATGGTCAAAATTGGATTCCAAAAGCGATCGTGAAAATACGTACTATAGTTCGAGGACATGAATGCGCATCAAGAAACGTGCACAAAAACACTCGCTTGAAGAGATACGCACATAAGTAAAATTAAAAAAGCATGCACAAAAGTACTCACGCAAAAGTGGATTCGCAAAAAGGATCATGAAAACGCAAACTACAATCCTAGGACATTAATACAAATCAACAAACATGCATATGCATACTCGCTAAATGGACATGCACAAACGTACATGTAAAAAAACATGCGCAAAGGTGCATTCGCAATAACGTTCTTAAAAACACGAACTACAATACTAGGACTTTAATACGCATCAACAAACAACAGCAAAAACACTAGATAAAAAAGATACACTGGAGTGTAGAAATAAAACTCTACGTTTACGTTGACGTGGATTTTTGTTCGGATTAATTGATATTTCTATATTAGTTGGTGGATTTGGTATCTTATAGGTACAAATCAAAAATTAGGTGTCCATGAAGCAAAAATGATCAAAGAGTAAGAAAAGAGTTGCAATTAGGAAAATAAAATCAAATTACAAGAGAGAATCCACGAACATCTTTGGTAGTGTCCACGAAGTCGAGCATAACTTTCTCATCCGGACTCCAAATCTAGTGGTTTTGGCGGCATTGGAAAGCTATTTCAGCTGGCTACAATTCCTGTCTAATGGGAAAATTCCAAATTCGGACTCAAACATGGTCAAATTGGATTCCAAAAGCGATCGTGAACATACGTACTGTAGTTCGAGGACATGAATGTGCATCAAGAAACATGCACAAAAACACTCGCTAGAAGAGATACGCACCTAAGTAAAAGTACAAAAGCATGCACAAAAGTACTCACGCAAAAGTGGATTCGCAAAAAGGATCATGAAAACACAAACTACAATCCTAGGACATTATTACAAATCAACAAACATGCATATGCATACTCGCTAAATGGACATGCACAAACGTACATGTAAACAAACATTCGCAAAAGTGCATTCCCAACAACGTTCTTAAAAACACGAACTAAAATACTAGGACTTTAATACGCATCAACAAACAACAGCAAAAACACTAGATAAAAAAGATACAGTGGAGTGTAGAAATAAAACTCTACGTTTACGTTTACGTGGATTTTTTTTCGGATTAATTGATATTTCTATATTAATTGGTGGATTTGGTATCTTATAGGTACCAATCGAAAATTAGGTGTCCAGGAAGCAAAAATGATCAAAGAGTAAGAAAAGAGTTGCAATTAGGAAAATAAAATCAAATTAGAAGAGAGAATCCCCGAACATCTTTGGTTGTGTCCACGAAGTCGAGCATAATTTTCTCATCCGGACTCCAAATCTAGTGGTTTGGGCGACATTGGAAAGGTATTTCAGCTGGCTACAATTCCTGTCTAATGGCAAAATTCCAAATTCGGACTCGAACATGTTCAAACTGGATTCCAAAAGCGATCGTGAAAATATGTACTATAGTTCGAGGACATGAATGCGCATCAAGAAACTTGCACAAAAACACTCGCTTGAAGAGATACGCACCCAAGTAAACGTACAAAAGCATGCACAAAAGTACTCATGCAAAAGTGGATTCGCAAAAAGGATCATGAAAACACAAACTACAATCCTAGGACATTAATACAAATCAACAAACATGCATATGCATACTCGCTAAATGGACATGCACAAACGTACATGTAAAAAAACATGCGCAAAAGTGCATTCCCAACAACGTTCTAAAAACACGAACTACAATACTATGACTTTAATACGTATCAACAAACAACAGCAAAAACACTAGATAAAAAAGATACAGTGGAATGTAGAAATAAAACTCTACGTTTACGTTTAAGTGGATTTTTTTTCGGATTAATTTATATACCTATATTAATAGGTGGATTTGGTATCTTATAGGTACAAATCGAAAATTAGGTGTCCATGAAGCAAAAATGATCAAAGAGTAAGAGAAGAGTTGCAATTAGGAAAATAAAATCAAATTAGAAGAGAGAATCCCCGAACATCTTTGGTAGTGTCCACGAAGTCGAGCATAACTTTCTCATCCGGACTCCAAATCTAGTGGTTTCGGCGGCATTGGAAAGCTATTTCAGCTGGCTACAATTCCTGTCTATTGGCAAAATTCCAAATTCGAACTTGAACATGGTCAAAATTGGATTCCAAAAGCGATCGTGAAAATACGTACTATAGTTCGAGGACATGAATGCGCATCAAGAAACGTGCACAAAAACACTCGCTTGAAGAGATACGCACATAAGTAAAATTAAAAAAGCATGCACAAAAGTACTCACGCAAAAGTGGATTCGCAAAAAGGATCATGAAAACGCAAACTACAATCCTAGGACATTAATACAAATCAACAAACATGCATATGCATACTCGCTAAATGGACATGCACAAACGTACATGTAAAAAAACATGCGCAAAGGTGCATTCCAATAACGTTCTTAAAAACACGAACTACAATACTAGGACTTTAATACGCATCAACAAACAACAGCAAAAACACTAGATAAAAAAGATACACTGGAGTGTAGAAATAAAACTCTACGTTTACGTTGACGTGGATTTTTGTTCGGATTAATTGATATTTCTATATTAGTTGGTGGATTTGGTATCTTATAGGTACAAATCAAAAATTAGGTGTCCATGAAGCAAAAATGATCAAAGAGTAAGAAAAGAGTTGCAATTAGGAAAATAAAATCAAATTACAAGAGAGAATCCCCGAACATCTTTGGTAGTGTCCACGAAGTCGAGCATAACTTTCTCATCCGGACTCCAAATCTAGTGGTTTTGGCGGCATTGGAAAGCTATTTCAGCTGGCTACAATTCCTGTCTAATGGGAAAATTCCAAATTCGGACTCAAACATGGTCAAATTGGATTCCAAAAGCGATCGTGAACATACGTACTGTAGTTCGAGGACATGAATGCGCATCAAGAAACGTGCACAAAAACACTCGCTAGAAGAGATACGCACCTAAGTAAAAGTACAAAAGCATGCACAAAAGTACTCACGCAAAAGTGGATTCGTAAAAAGGATCATGAAAACACAAACTACAATCCTAGGACATTATTACAAATCAACAAACATGCATATGCATACTCGCTAAATGGACATGCACAAACGTACATGTAAAAAAACATTCGCAAAAGTGCATTCCCAACAACGTTCTTAAAAACACGAACTACAATACTAGGACATAAATACGCATCAACAAACAACAGCAAAAACACTAGATAAAAAAGATACAGTGGAGTGTAGAAATAAAACTCTACGTTTACGTTTATATGGATTTTTTTTCGGATTAATTGATATTTCTATATTAATTGGTGGATTTGGTATCTTATAGGTACAAATCGAAAATTAGGTGTCCAGGAAAGCAAAAATGATCAAAGAGTAAGAAAAGAGTTGCAATTAGGAAAAAAAAATCAAATTAGAAGAGAGAATCCCCGAACATCTTTGGTTGTGTCCACGAAGTCGAGCATAACTTTCTCATCCGGACTCCAAATCTAGTGGTTTGGGCTGCATTGGAAAGGTATTTCAGCTGGCTACATTTCCTGTCTAATGGCAAAATTCCAAATTCGGACTCGAACATGGTCAAACTGGATTCCAAAAGCGATCGTGAAAATACGTACTATAGTTCGAGGACATGAATGCGCATCAAGAAACTTGCACAAAAACACTCGCTTGAAGAGATACGCACCCAAGTAAACGTACAAAAGCATGCACAAAAGTACTCACGCAAAAGTGGATTCGCAAAAAGGATCATGAAAACACAAACTACAATCCTAGGACATTAATACAAATCAACAAACATGCATATGCATACTCGCTAAATGGACATGCACAAACGTACATGTAAAAAAACATGCGCAAAAGTGCATTCCCAGCAACGTTCTGAAAACACGAACTACAATACTAGGACTTTAATACATATCAACAAACAACAGCAAAAACACTAGATAAAAAAGGTACAGTGGAATGTAGAAATAAAACTCTACGTTTACGTTTACCAGGATTTTTTTTCGGATTAATTTATATACCTATATTAATTGGTGGATTTGGTATCTTATAGGTACAAATCGAAAATTAGGTGTCCATGAAGCAAAAATGATCAAAGAGTAAGAGAAGAGTTGCAATTAGGAAAATAAAATCAAATTAGAAGAGAGAATCCCCGAACATCTTTGGTAGTGTCCACGAAGTCGAGCATAACTTTCTCATCCGGACTCCAAATCTAGTGGTTTTGGCGGCATTGGAAAGCTATTTCAGTTGGCTACAATTCCTGTCTAATGGGAAAATTCCAAATTCGGACTCAAACATGGTCAAATTGGATTCCAAAAGCGATCGTGAACATACGTACTATAGTTCGAGGACATGAATGCGCATCAAGAAACGTGCACAAAAACACTCGCTAGAAGAGATACGCACCTAAGTAAAAGTACAAAAGCATGCACAAAAGTACTCACGCAAAAGTGGATTCGCAAAAAGGATCATGAAAACACAAACTACAATCCTAGGACATTATTACAAATCAACAAACATGCATATGCATACTCGCTAAATGGACATGCACAAACGTACATGTACAAAAACATGCGCAAAAGTGCATTCCCAACAACGTTCTTTAAAACACGAACTACAATACTAGGATTTTAATACGCATCAACAAACAACAGCAAAAACACTAGATAAAAAAGATACAGTGGAATGTAGAAATAAAACTCTACGTTTACGTTTACGTGGATTTTTTTCGAATTAATTTATATATCTATATTAATTGGTGGATTTGGTATCTTATAGGTACAAATCGAAAATTAGGTGTCCAGGAAGCAAAAATGATCAAAGAGTAAGAGAAGAGGTGCAATTAGGAAAATAAAATCAAATTAGAAGAGAGAATCCCCGAACATCTTTGGTAGTGTCCACGAAGTCGAGCATAACTTTCTCATCCGGACTCCAAATCTAGTGGTTTTGGCGGCATTGGAAAGCTATTTCAGCTGGCTACAATTCCTGCCTAATGGGAAAATTCCAAATTCGGACTCAAACATGGTCAAATTGGATTCCAAAAGCGATCGTGAACATACGTACTGTAGTTCGAGGACATGAATGCGCATCAAGAAACGTGCACAAAAACACTCGCTAGAAGAGATACGCACCTAAGTAAAAGTACAAAAGCATGCACAAAAGTACTCACGCAAAAGTGGATTCGCAAAAAGGATCATGAAAACACAAACTACAATCCTAGGACATTATTACAAATCAACAAACATGCATATATGCATACTCGCTAAATGGACATGCACACATGTACATGTAAAAAAACATGCGCAAAAGTGCATTCCCAACAACGTTCTTAAAAACACGAACTACAATACTAGGACTTTAATACGCATCAACAAACAACAGCAAAAACACTAGATAAAAAAGATACAGTGGAGTGTAGAAATAAAACTCTACGTTTACGTTTCCGTGGATTTTTTTTCGGATTAATTGATATTTCTATATTAATTGGTGGATTTGGTATCTTATAGGTACAAATCGAAAATTAGGTGTCCAGGAAGCAAAAATGATCAAAGAGTAAGAAAAGAGTTGCAATTAGGAAAATAAAATCAAATTAGAAGAGAGAATCCCCGAACATCTTTGGTTGTGTCCACGAAGTCGAGCATAATTTTCTCATCCGGACTCCAAATCTAGTGGTTTCGGCGACATTGGAAAGGTATTTCAGCTGGCTACAATTCATGTATAATGGGAAAATTCCAAATTCGGACTCAAACATGGTCCAATTGGATTCCAAAAGCGATCGTGAACATACGTACTATAGTTCGAGGACATGAATGCGCATCAAGAAACATGCACAAAAACACTCGCTAGAAGAGATACGCACCTAATTAAAAGTACAAAAGCATGCACAAAAGTACTCACGCAAAAGTGGATTCGCAAAAAGGATCATGAAAACACAAACTACAATCCTAGGACATTATTACAAATCAACAAACATGCATATGCATACTCGCTAAATGGACATGCACAAACGTACATGTAAAAAAACATTCGCAAAAGTGCATTCCCAACAACGTTCTTAAAAACACGAACTAAAATACTAGGACTTTAATACGCATCAACAAACAACAGCAAAAACACTAGATAAAAAAGATACAGTGGAGTGTAGAAATAAAACTCTACGTTTACGTTTACGTGGATTTTTTTTCGGATTAATTGATATTTCTATATTAATTGGTGGATTTGGTATCTTATAGGTACCAATCGAAAATTAGGTGTCCAGGAAGCAAAAATGATCAAAGAGTAAGAAAAGAGTTGCAATTAGGAAAATAAAATCAAATTAGAAGAGAGAATCCCCGAACATCTTTGGTTGTGTCCACGAAGTCGAGCATAATTTTCTCATCCGGACTCCAAATCTAGTGGTTTCGGCGACATTGGAAAGGTATTTCAGCTGGCTACAATTCCTGTCTAATGGCAAAATTCCAAATTCGGACTCGAACATGTTCAAACTGGATTCCAAAAGCGATCGTGAAAATACGTACTATAGTTCGAGGACATGAATGCGCATCAAGAAACTTGCACAAAAACACTCGCTTGAAGAGATACGCACCCAAGTAAACGTACAAAAGCATGCACAAAAGTACTCACGCAAAAGTGGATTCGCAAAAAGGATCATGAAAACACAAACTACAATCCTAGGACATTAATACAAATCAACAAACATGCATATGCATACTCGCTAAATGGACATGCACAAACGTACATGTAAAAAAACATGCGCAAAAGTGCATTCCCAACAACGTTCTGAAAACACGAACTACAATACTAGGACTTTAATACGTATCAACAAACAACAGCAAAAACACTAGATAAAAAAGATACAGTGGAATGTAGAAATACTACTCTACGTTTACGTTTACGTGGATTTTTTTCGGATTAATTTATATACCTATATTAATTGGTGGATTTGGTATCTTATAGGTACAAATCGAAAATTAGGTGTCAAGGAAGCAAAAATTATCAAAGAGTAGGAGAAGAGTTGCAATTAGGAAAATAAAATCAAATTAGAAGAGAGAATCCCCGAACATCTTTGGTAGTGTCCACGAAGTCAAGCATAACTTTCTCATCCGGACTCCAAATCTAGTGGTTTCGGCGGCATTGGAAAGCTATTTCAGCTGGCTACAATTCCTGTCTATTGGCAAAATTCCAAATTCGAACTTGAACATGGTCAAAATTGGATTCCAAAGGTGATCGTGAAAATACGTACT
Organism: Erythranthe guttata; assembly: GCF_056151865.1. NCBI lineage: Eukaryota > Viridiplantae > Streptophyta > Magnoliopsida > Lamiales > Phrymaceae > Erythranthe > Erythranthe guttata. Next base: position 8,622,979 of record NC_142539.1, on the reverse strand, counting down.
ATAGTTCGAGGACATGAATGCGCATCAAGAAACGTGCACAAAAACACTCGCTTGAAGAGATACGCACATAAGTAAAATTACAAAAGCATGCACAAAAGTACTCACGCAAAAGTGGATTCGCAAAAAGGATCATGAAAACGCAAACTACAATCCTAGGACATTAATACAAATCAACAAACATGCATATGCATACTCGCTAAATGGACATGCACAAACGTACATGTAAAAAAACATGCGCAAAGGTGCATTCCCAATAACGTTCTTAAAAACACGAACTACAATACTAGGACTTTAATACGCATCAACAAACAACAGCAAAAACACTAGATAAAAAAGATACACTGGAGTGTAGAAATAAAACTCTACGTTTACGTTGACGTGGATTTTTGTTCGGATTAATTGATATTTCTATATTAATTGGTGGATTTGGTATCTTATAGGTACAAATCGAAAATTAGGTGTCCATGAAGCAAAAATGATCAAAGAGTAAGAAAAGAGTTGCAATTAGGAAAATAAAATCAAATTACAAGAGAGAATCCCCGAACATCTTTGGTAGTGTCCACGAAGTCGAGCATAACTTTCTCATCCGGACTCCAAATCTAGTGATTTTGGCGGCATTAGAAAGCTATTTCAGCTGGCTACAATTCCTGTCCAATGGGAAAATTCCAAATTCGGACTCAAACATGGTCAAATTGGATTCCAAAAGCGATCGTGAACATACGTACTGTAGTTCGAGGACATGAATGCGCATCAAGAAACGTGCACAAAAACACTCGCTAGAAGAGATACGCACCTAAGTAAAAGTACAAAAGCATGCACAAAAGTACTCACGCAAAAGTGGATTCGCAAAAAGGATCATGAAAACACAAACTACAATCCTAGGACATTATTACAAATCAACAAACATGCATATGCATACTCGCTAAATGGACATGCACAAACGTACATGTACAAAAACATGCGCAAAAGTGCATTCCCAACAACGTTCTTAAAAACACGAACTACAATACTAGGATTTTAATACGCATCAACAAACAACAGCAAAAACACTAGATAAAAAAGATACAATGGAATGTAGAAATAAAACTCTACGTTTACGTTTACGTGGATTTTTTTTCGGATTAATTTATATATCTATATTAATTGGTGGATTTGGTATCTTATAGGTACAAATCGAAAATTAGGTGTCCAGGAAGCAAAAATGATCAAAGAGTAAGAGAAGAGGTGCAATTAGGAAAATAAAATCAAATTAGAAGAGAGAATCCCCGAACATCTTTGGTAGTGTCCACGAAGTCGAGCATAACTTTCTCATCCGGACTCCAAATCTAGTGGTATTGGCGGCATTGGAAAGCTATTTCAGCTGGCTACAATTCGTGTCTAATGGCAAAATTCCAAATTCGGACTTGAACATGGTCAAAATTGGATTCCAAAAGCGATCGTGAAAAAACGTACTATAGTTCGAGGACATGAATGCGCATCAAGAAACGTGCACAAAAACACTCGCTAGAAGAGATACGCACATAAGTAAAATTACAAAAGCATGCACAAAAGTACTCACGCAAAAGTGGATTCGCAAAAAGGATCATGAAAACACAAACTACAATCCTAGGACATTAATACAAATCAACAAACATGCATATGCATACTCGCTAAATGGACATGCACAAACGTACATGTAAAAAAACATGCGCAAAAGTGCATTCCCAACAACGTTCTGAAAACACGAACTACAATACTAGGACTTTAATACGTATCAACAAACAACAGCAAAAACACTAGATAAAAAAGATACAGTGGAATGTAGAAATACAACTCTACGTTTACGTTTACGTGGATTTTTTTCGGATTAATTTATATACCTATATTAATTGGTGGATTTGGTATCTTATAGGTACAAATCGAAAATTAGGTGTCCAGGAAGCAAAAATTATCAAAGAGTAGGAGAAGAGTTGCAATTAGGAAAATAAAATCAAATTAGAAGAGAGAATCCCCGAACATCTTTGGTAGTGTCCACGAAGTCGAGCATAACTTTCTCATCCGGACTCCAAATCTAGTGGTTTCGGTGGCATTGGAAAGCTATTTCAGCTGGCTACAATTCCTGTCTATTGGCAAAATTCCAAATTCGAACTTGAACATGGTCAAAATTGGATTCCAAAGGCGATCGTGAAAATACGTACTATAGTTCGAGGACATGAATGCGCATCAAGAAACGTGCACAAAAACACTCGCTTGAAGAGATACGCACATAAGTAAAATTACAAAAGCATGCACAAAAGTACTCACGCAAAAGTGGATTCGCAAAAAGGATCATGAAAACACAAACTACAATCCTAGGACATTAATACAAATCAACAAACATGCATATGCATACTCGCTAAATGGACATGCACAAACGTACATGTAAAAAAACATGCGCAAAGGTGCATTCCCAATAACGTTCTTAAAAACACGAACTACAATACTAGGACTTTAATACGCATCAACAAACAACAGCAAAAACACTAGATAAAAAAGATACACTGGAGTGTAGAAATAAAACTCTACGTTTACGTTGACGTGGATTTTTGTTCGGATTAATTGATATTTCTATATTAATTGGTGGATTTGGTATCTTATAGGTACAAATCGAAAATTAGGTGTCCATGAAGCAAAAATGATCAAAGAGTAAGAAAAAAGTTGCAATTAGGAAAATAAAATCAAATTACAAGAGAGAATCCCCGAACATCTTTGGTAGTGTCCACGAAGTCGAGCATAACTTTCTCATCCGGACTCCAAATCTAGTGGTTTTGGCGGCATTAGAAAGCTATTTCAGCTGGCTACAATTCCTGTCTAATGGGAAAATTCCAAATTCGGACTCAAACATGGTCAAATTGGATTCCAAAAGCGATCGTGAACATACGTACTGTAGTTCGAGGACATGAATGCGCATCAAGAAACGTGCACAAAAACACTCGCTAGAAGAGATACGCACCTAAGTAAAAGTACAAAAGCATGCACAAAAGTACTCACGCAAAAGTGGATTCGCAAAAAGGATCATGAAAACACAAACTACAATCCTAGGACATTATTACAAATCAACAAACATGCATATGCATACTCGCTAAATGGACATGCACAAACGTACATGTAAAAAAACATGCGCAAAAGTGCATTCCCAACAACGTTCTTAAAAACACGAACTACAATACTAGGATTTTAATACGCATCAACAAACAACAGCAAAAACACTAGATAAAAAAGATACAATGGAATGTAGAAATAAAACTCTACGTTTACGTTTACGTGGATTTTTTTTCGGATTAATTTATATATCTATATTAATTGGTGGATTTGGTATTTTATAGGTACAAATCGAAAATTAGGTGTCCAGGAAGCAAAAATGATCAAAGAGTAAGAGAAGAGTTGCAATTAGGAAAATAAAATAAAATTAGAAGAGATAATCCCCGAACATCTTTGGTAGTGTCCACGAAGTCGAGCATAACTTTCTCATCCGGACTCCAAATCTAGTGGTTTTGGTGGCATTGGAAAGCTATTTCACCTGGCTACAATTCCTGTCTAATGGGAAAATTCCAAATTCGGACTCAAACATGGTCAAATTGGATTCCAAAAGCGATCGTGAACATACGTACTGTAGTTCGAGGACATGAATGCGCATCAAGAAACGTGCACAAAAACACTCACTAGAAGAGATACGCACCTAAGTAAAAGTACAAAAGCATGCACAAAAGTACTCACGCAAAAGTGGATTCGCAAAAAGGATCATGAAAACACAAACTACAATCCTAGGACATTATTACAAATCAACAAACATGCATATGCATACTCGCTAAATGGACATGCACACAGGTACATGTAAAAAAACATGCGCAAAAGTGCATTCCCAGCAACGTTCTTAAAAACACGAACTACAATACTTGGACTTTAATACGCATCAACAAACAACAGCAAAAACACTAGATAAAAAAGATACAGTGGAGTGTAGAAATAATACTCTAAGTTTACGTTTCCGTGGATTTTTTTTCGGATTAATTGATATTTCTATATTAATTGGTGGATTTGGTATCTTATTGGTACAAATCGAAAATTAGGTGTTCAGGAAGCAAAAATGATCAAAGAGTAAGAAAAGAGTTGCAATTAGGAAAATAAAATCAAATTAGAAGAGAGAATCCCCGAACATCTTTGGTTGTGTCCACGAAGTCGAGCATAACTTTCTCATCTGGACTCCAAATCTAGTGGTTTTGGCGGCATTGGAAAGCTATTTCGGCTGGCTACAATTCCTGTCTAATGGCAAAATTCCAAATTCGGACTCGAACATGTTCAAACTGGATTCCAAAAGCGATCGTGAAAATACGTACTATAGTTCGAGGACATGAATGCGCATCAAGAAACTTGCACAAAAACACTCGCTAGAAGAGATACGCACCCAAGTAAACGTACAAAAGCATGCACAAAAGTACTCACGCAAAAGTGGATTCGCAAAAAGGATCATGAAAACACAAACTACAATCCTAGGACATTATTACAAATCAACAAACATGCATATGCATACTCGCTAAATGGACATGCACAAACGTACATGTAAAAAAACATTCGCAAAAGTGCATTCGCAACAACGTTCTTAAAAACACGAACTACAATACTAGGACATTAATACGCATCAACAAACAACAGCAAAAACACTAGATAAAAAAGATACAGTGGAGTGTAGAAATAAAACTCTACGTTTACGTTTACTTGGATTTTTTTTCGGATTAATTGATATATCTATATTAGTTGGTGGATTTGGTATCTTATTGGTACAAATCGAAAATTAGGTGTTCAGGAAGCAAAAATGATCAAAGAGTAAGAAAAGAGTTGCAATTAGGAAAAAAAAATCAAATTAGAAGAGAGAATCCCCGAACATCTTTGGTTGTGTCCACGAAGTCGAGCATAACTTTCTCATCTGGACTCCAAATCTAGTGGTTTCGGCGGCATTGGAAAGGTATTTCGGCTGGCTACAATTCCTGTCTAATGGCAAAATTCCAAATTCGGACTCGAACATGGTCAAACTGGATTCCAAAAGCGATCGTGAACATACGTACTATAGTTCGAGGACATGAATGCGCATCAAGAAACGTGCACAAAAACACTCGCTAGAAGAGATACGCACCTAAGTAAAAGTACAAAAGCATGCACACAAGTACTCACGCAAAAGTGGATTCGCAAAAAGGATCATGAAAACACAAACTACAATCCTAGGACATTATTACAAATCAACAAACATGCGTATGCATACTCGCTAAATGGACATGCACAAACGTACATGTAAAAAAACATTCGCAAAAGTGCATTCCCAACAACGTTCTTAAAAACACGAACTACAATACTAGGACTTTAATACGCATCAACAAACAACAGCAAAAACACTAGATAAAAAAGATACAGTGGAGTGTAGAAATAAAACTCTACGTTTACGTTTACTTGGATTTTTTTTTCGGATTAATTGATATATCTATATTAGTTGGTGGATTTGGTATCTTATTGGTACAAATCAAAAATTAGGTGTTCAGGAAGCAAAAATGATCAAAGAGTAAGAAAAGAGTTGCAATTAGGAAAAAAAAATCAAATTAGAAGAGAGAATCCCCGAACATCTTTGGTTGTGTCCACGAAGTCGAGCATAACTTTCTCATCTGGACTCCAAATCTAGTGGTTTTGGCGGCATGGGAAAGCTATTTCAGCTGGCTACAATTCCTGTCTAATGGCAAAATTCCAAATTCGGACTCGAACATGTTCAAACTGGATTCCAAAAGCGATCGTGAAAATACGTACTATAGTTCGAGGACATGAATGCGCATCAAGAAACTTGCACAAAAACACTCGCATGAAGAGATACGCACCCAAGTAAACGTACAAAAGCATGCACAAAAGTACTCATGCAAAAGTGGATTCGCAAAAAGGATCATGAAAACACAAACTACAATCCTAGGACATTAATACAAATCAACAAACATGCATATGCATACTCGCTAAATGGACATGCACAAACGTACATGTAAAAAAACATGCGCAAAAGTGCATTCCCAACAACGTTCTGAAAACACGAACTACAATACTAGGACTTTAATACGTATCAACAAACAACAGCAAAAACACTAGATAAAAAAGATACAGTGGAATGTAGAAATAAAACTCTACGTTTACGTTTACGTGGATTTTTTTTCGGATTAATTTATATACCTATATTAATTGGTGGATTTGGTATCTTATAGGTACAAATCGAAAATTAGGTGTCCAGGAAGCAAAAATGATCAAAGAGTAAGAGAAGAGTTGCAATTAGGAAAATAAAATCAAATTAGAAGAGAGAATCCCCGAACATCTTTGGTAGTGTCCACGAAGTCGAGCATAACTTTCTCATCCGGACTCCAAATCTAGTGGTTTCGGCGGCATTGGAAAGCTATTTCAGCTGGCTACAATTCCTGTCTATTGGCAAAATTCCAAATTCGACTTGAACATGGTCAAAATTGGATTCCAAAAGCGATCGTGAAAATACGTACTATAGTTCGAGGACATGAATGCGCATCAAGAAACGTGCACAAAAACACTCGCTAGAAGAGATACGCACATAAGTAAAATTACAAAAGCATGCACAAAAGTACTCACGCAAAAGTGGATTCGCAAAAAGGATCATGAAAACACAAACTACAATCCTAGGACATTAATACAAATCAACAAACATGCGTATGCATACTCGCTAAATGGACATGCACAAACGTACATGTAAAAAAACATGCGCAAAGGTGCATTCCCAATAACGTTCTTAAAAACACGAACTACAATACTAGGACTTTAATACGCATCAACAAACAACAGCAAAAACACTAGATAAAAAAGATACACTGGAGTGTAGAAATAAAACTCTACGTTTACGTTGACGTGGATTTTTGTTCGGATTAATTGATATTTCTATATTAATTGGTGGATTTGGTATCTTATAGGTACAAATCGAAAATTAGGTGTCCATGAAGCAAAAATGATCAAAGAGTAAGAAAAGAGTTGCAATTAGGAAAATAAAATCAAATTACAAGAGAGAATCCCCGAACATCTTTGGTAGTGTCCACGAAGTCGAGCATAACTTTCTCATCCGGACTCCAAATCTAGTGGTTTTGGCGGCATTGGAAAGCTATTTCACTGGCTACAATTCCTGTCTAATGGGAAAATTCCAAATTCGGACTCAAACATGGTCAAATTGGATTCCAAAAGCGATCGTGAAATACGTACTATAGTTCGAGGACATGAATGCGCATCAAGAAACGTGCACAAAAACACTCGCTAGAAGAGATACGCACCTAAGTAAAAGTACAAAAGCATGCACAAAAGTACTCACGCAAAAGTGGATTCGCAAAAAGGATCATGAAAACACAAACTACAATCCTAGGACATTATTACAAATCAACAAACATGCATATGCATACTCGCTAAATGGACATGCACAAACGTACATGTAAAAAAACATGCGCAAAAGTGCATTCCCAACAACGTTCTTAAAAACACGAACTACAATACTAGGATTTTAATACGCATCAACAAACAACAGCAAAAACACTAGATAAAAAAGATACAGTGGAGTGTAGAAATAAAACTCTACGTTTACGTTTACGTGGATTTTTTTTCGGATTAATTTATATTTCTATATTAATTGGTGGATTTGGTATCTTATAGGTACAAATCGAAAATTAGGTGTCCAGGAAGCAAAAATGATCAAAGAGTAAGAAAAGAGTTGCAATTAGGAAAATAAAATCAAATTAGAAGAGAGAATCCCCGAACATCTTTGGTAGTGTCCACGAAGTCGAGCATAACTTTCTCATCCGGACTCCAAATCTAGTGGTTTTGGCGGCATTGGAAAGCTATTTCAGCTGGCTACAATTCCTGTCTAATGGGAAAATTCCAAATTCGGACTCAAACATGGTCAAATTGGATTCCAAAAGCGATCGTGAACATACGTACTATAGTTCGAGGACATGAATGCGCATCAAGAAACGTGCACAAAAACACTCGCTAGAAGAGATACGCACCTAAGTAAAAGTACAAAAGCATGCACAAAAGTACTCACGCAAAAGTGGATTCGCAAAAAGGATCATGAAAACACAAACTACAATCCTAGGACATTATTACAAATCAACAAACATGCATATGCATACTCGCTAAATGGACATGCACAAACGTACATGTAAAAAAACATTGCCAAAAGTGCATTCCCAACAACGTTCTTAAAAACACGAACTACAATACTAGGACTTTAATACGCATCAACAAACAACAGCAAAAACACTAGATAAAAAAGATACAGTGGAATGTAGAAATAAAACTCTACGTTTACGTTTACGTGGATTTTTTTTCGGATTAATTTATATATCTATATTAATTGGTGGATTTGGTATCTTATAGGTACAAATCGAAAATTAGGTGTCCAGGAAGCAAAAATGATCAAAGAGTAAGAAAAGAGTTGCAATTAGGAAAATAAAATCAAATTAGAAGAGAGAATCCCCGAACATCTTTGGTTGTGTCCACGAAGTCGAGCATAACTTTCTCATCCGGACTCCAAATCTAGTGGTTTCGGCGGCATTGGAAAGCTATTTCGGCTGGCTACAATTCCTGTCTAATGGCAAAATTCCAAATTCGGACTCGAACATGGTCAAATTGGATTCCAAAAGCGATCGTGAAAATACGTACTATAGTTCGAGGACATGAATGCGCATCAAGAAACGTGCACAAAAACACTCGCTAGAAGAGATACGCACCCAAGTAAAAGTACAAAAGCATGCACAAAAGTACTCACGCAAAAGTGGATTCGCAAAAAGGATCATGAAAACACAAACTACAATCCTAGGACATTAATACAAATCAACAAACATGCATATGCATACTCGCTAAATGGACATGCACAAACGTACATGTACAAAAACATGCGCAAAAGTGCATTCCCAACAACGTTCTTAAAAACACGAACTACAATACTAGGACTTTAATACGCATCAACAAACAACAGCAAAAACACTAGATAAAAAAGATACAGTGGAATGTAGAAATAAAACTCTACGTTTACGTTTACGTGGATTTTTTTTCGGATTAATTTATATATCTATATTAATTGGTGGATTTGGTATCTAATAGGTACAAATCGAAAATTAGGTGTCCAGGAAGCAAAAATGATCAAAGAGTAAGAGAAGAGTTGCAATTAGGAAAATAAAATCAAATTAGAAGAGAGAATCCCCGAACATCTTTGGTAGTGTCCACGAAGTCGAGCATAACTTTCTCATCCGGACTCCAAATCTAGTGGTTTCGGCGGCATTGGAAAGCTATTTCAGCTGGCTACAATTCCTGTCTAATGGCAAAATTCCAAATTCGGACTTGAACATGGTCAAAATTGGATTCCAAAAGCGATCGTGAAAATACGTACTATAGTTCGAGGACATGAATGCGCATCAAGAAACGTGCACAAAAACACTCGCTAGAAGAGATACGCACATAAGTAAAATTTCAAAAGCATGCACAAAAGTACTCACGCAAAAGTGGATTCGCAAAAAGGATCATGAAAACACAAACTACAATCCTAGGACATTAATACAAATCAACAAACATGCATATGCATACTCGCTAAATGGACATGCACAAACGTACATGTAAAAAAACATGCGCAAAGGTGCATTCCCAACAACGTTCTTAAAAACACGAACTACAATACTAGGACTTTAATACGCATCAACAAACAACAGCAAAAACACTAGATAAAAAAGATACACTGGAGTGTAGAAATTAAACTCTACGTTTACGTTGACGTGGATTTTTTTTCGGATTAATTGATATTTCTATATTAATTGGTGGATTTGGTTTCTTATAGGTACAAATCGAAAATTAGGTGTCCATGAAGCAAAAATGATCAAAGAGTAAGAAAAGAGTTGCAATTAGGAAAATAAAATCAAATTACAAGAGAGAATCCTCGAACATCTTTGGTAGTGTCCACGAAGTCGAGCATAACTTTCTCATCCGGACTCCAAATCTAGTGGTTTTGGCGGCATTGGAAAGCTATTTCAGCTGGCTACAATTCCTGTCTAATGGGAAAATTCCAAATTCGGACTCAAACATGGTCAAATTGGATTCCAAAAGCGATCGTGAAAATACGTACTATAGTTCGAGGACATGAATGCGCATCAAGAAACGTGCACAAAAACACTCGCTAGAAGAGATACGCACATAAGTAAAATTTCAAAAGCATGCACAAAAGTACTCACGCAAAAGTGGATTCGCAAAAAGGATCATGAAAACACAAACTACAATCCTAGGACATTAATACAAATCAACAAACATGCATATGCATACTCGCTAAATGGACATGCACAAACGTACATGTAAAAAAACATGCGCAAAGTTGCATTCCCAATAACGTTCTTAAAAACACGAACTACAATACTAGGACTTTAATACGCATCAACAAACAACAGCAAAAACACTCGATAAAAAAGATACACTGGAGTGTAGAAATAAAACTCTACGTTTACGTTGACGTGGATTTTTTTTCGGATTAATTGATATTTCTATATTAATTGGTGGATTTGGTATCTTATAGGTACAAATCGAAAATTAGGTGTCCATGAAGCAAAAATGATCAAAGAGTAAGAAAAGAGTTGCAATTAGGAAAATAAAATCAAATTACAAGAGAGAATCCCCGAACATCTTTGGTTGTGTCCACGAAGTCGAGCATAACTTTCTTATCCGGACTCCAAATCTAGTGGTTTCGGCGGCATTGGAAAGGTATTTCAGCTGGCTACAATTCTTGTCTAATGGCAAAATTCCAAATTCGGACTCGAACATGGTCAAATTGGATTCCAAAAGCGATCGTGAAAATACGTACTATAGTTCGAGGACATGAATGCGCATCAAGAAACTTGCACAAAAACACTCGCTAGAAGAGATACGCACCCAAGTAAAAGTACAAAAGCATGCACAAAAGTACTCACGCAAAAGTGGATTCGCAAAAAGGATCATGAAAACACAAACTACAATCCTAGGACATTAATACAAATCAACAAACATGCATATGCATACTCGCTAAATGGACATGCACAAACGTACATGTAAAAAAACATGCGCAAAAGTGCATTCCCAATAACGTTCTTAAAAACACGAACTACAATACTAGGACTTTAATACGCATCGACAAACAACAGCAAAAACACTAGATAAAAAAGATACACTGGAGTGTAGAAATTAAACTCTACGTTTACGTTGACGTGGATTTTTTTTCGGATTAATTGATATTTCTATATTAATTGGTGGATTTGGTATCTTATAGGTACAAATCGAAAATTAGGTGTCCAGGAAGCAAAAATGATCAAAGAGTAAGAAAAGAGTTGCAATTAGGAAAATAAAATCAAATTAGAAGAGAGAATCCCCGAACATCTTTGGTAGTGTCCACGAAGTCGAGCATAACTTTCTCATCCGGACTCCAAATCTAGTGGTTTCGGCGGCATTGGAAAGCTATTTCAGCTGGCTACAATTCCTGTCTAATGGGAAAATTCCAAATTCGGACTCAAACATGGTCAAATTGGATTCCAAAAGCGATCGTGAACATACGTACTATAGTTCGAGGACATGAATGCGCATCAAGAAACGTGCACAAAAACACTCGCTAGAAGAAATACGCACCTAAGTAAAAGTACAAAAGCATGCACAAAAGTACTCACGCAAAAGTGGATTCGCAAAAAGGATCATGAAAACACAAACTACAATCCTAGGACATTATTACAAATCAACAAACATGCATATGCATACTCGCTAAATGGACATGCACAAACGTACATGTAAAAAAACATTCGCAAAAGTGCATTCCCAACAACGTTCTTAAAAACACGAACTACAATACTAGGACTTTAATACGCATCAACAAACAACAGCAAAAACACTAGATAAAAAAGATACAGTGGAGTGTAGAAATAAAACTCTACGTTTACGTTTACTTGGATTTTTTTTCGGATTAATTGATATTTCTATATTAATTGGTGGATTTGGTATCTTATTGGTACAAATCGAAAATTAGGTGTCCAGGAAGCAAAAATGATCAAAGAGTAAGAAAAGAGTTGCAATTAGGAAAAAAAATCAAATTAGAAGAGAGAATCCCCGAACATCTTTGGTTGTGTCCACGAAGTCGAGCATAACTTTCTCATCCGGACTCCAAATCTAGTGGTTTTGGCGGCATTGGAAAGGTATTTCGGCTGGCTACAATTCTTGTCTAATGGCAAAATTCCAAATTCGGACTCGAACATGGTCAAATTGGATTCCAAAAGCGATCGTGAAAATACGTACTATAGTTCGAGGACATGAATGCGCATCAAGAAACGTGCACAAAAACACTCGCTAGAAGAGATACGCACCCAAGTAAAAGTACAAAAGCATGCACAAAAGTACTCACGCAAAAGTGGATTCGCAAAAAGGATCATGAAAACACAAACTACAATCCTAGGACATTAATACAAATCAACAAACATGCATATGCATACTCGCTAAATGGACATGCACAAACGTACATGTACAAAAACATGCGCAAAAGTGCATTCCCAACAACGTTCTTAAAAACACGAACTACAATACTAGGACTTTAATACGCATCAACAAACAACAGCAAAAACACTAGATAAAAAAGATACAGTGGAGTGTAGAAATAAAACTCTACGTTTACGTTTACGTGGATTTTTTTTCGGATTAATTTATATATCTATATTAATTGGTGGATTTGGTATCTAATAGGTACAAATCGAAAATTAGGTGTCCAGGAAGCAAAAATGATCAAAGAGTAAGAGAAGAGGTGCAATTAGGAAAATAAAATCAAATTAGAAGAGAGAATCCCCGAACATCTTTGGTAGTGTCCACGAAGTCGAGCATAACTTTCTCATCCGGACTCCAAATCTAGTGGTTTCTGCGGCATTGGAAAGCTATTTCAGCTGGCTACAATTCCTGTCTAATGGCAAAATTCCAAATTCGGACTTGAACATGGTCAAAATTGGATTCCAAAAGCGATCGTGAAAATACGTACTAAAGTTCGAGGACATGAATGCGCATCAAGAAACGTGCACAAAAACACTCGCTAGAAGAGATACGCACATAAGTAAAATTACAAAAGCATGCACAAAAGTACTCACGCAAAAGTGGATTCGCAAAAAGGATCATGAAAACACAAACTACAATCCTAGGACATTAATACAAATCAACAAACATGCATATGCATACTCGCTAAATGGACATGCACAAACGTACATGTAAAAAAACATGCGCAAAGGTGCATTCCCAATAACGTTCTTAAAAACACGAACTACAATACTAGGACTTTAATACGCATCAACAAACAACAGCAAAAACACTAGATAAAAAAGATACACTGGAGTGTAGAAATTAAACTCTACGTTTACGTTGACGTGGATTTTTTTTCGGATTAATTGATATTTCTATATTAATTGGTGGATTTGGTATCTTATAGGTACAAATCGAAAATTAGGTGTCCATGAAGCAAAAATGATCAAAGAGTAAGAAAAGATTGCAATTAGGAAAATAAAATCAAATTACAAGAGAGAATCCCCGAACATCTTTGGTAGTGTCCACGAAGTCGAGCATAACTTTCTCATCCGGACTCCAAATCTAGTGGTTTTGGCGGCATTGGAAAGCTATTTCAGCTGGCTACAATTCATGTCTAATGGGAAAATTCCAAATTCGGACTCAAACATGGTCAAATTGGATTCCAAAAGCGATCGTGAACATACGTACTATAGTTCGAGGACATGAATGCGCATCAAGAAACGTGCACAAAAACACTCGCTAAAAGAGATACGCACCTAAGTAAAAGTACAAAAGCATGCACAAAAGTACTCACGCAAAAGTGGATTCGCAAAAAGGATCATGAAAACACAAACTACAATCCTAGGACATTATTACAAATCAACAAACATGCATATGCATACTCGCTAAATGGACATGCACAAACGTACATGTAAAAAAACATGCGCAAAAGTGCATTCCCAACAACGTTCTTAAAAACACGAACTACAATACTAGGACTTTAATACGCATCAACAAACAACAGCAAAAACACTAGATAAAAAAGATACAGTGGAGTGTAGAAATAAAACTCTACGTTTACGTTTACGTGGATTTTTTTTCGGATTAATTGATATATCTATATTAATTGGTGGATTTGGTATCTTATAGGTACAAATCGAAAATTAGGTGTCCAGGAAGCAAAAATGATCAAAGAGTAAGAAAAGAGTTGCAATTAGGAAAAAAAAATCAAATTAGAAGAGAGAATCCCCGAACATCTTTGGTTGTGTCCACGAAGTCGAGCATAACTTTCTCATCCGGACTCCAAATCTAGTGGTTTCGGCGGCATTGGAAAGCTATTTCAGCTGGCTACAATTCCTGTCTAATGGCAAAATTCCAAATTCGGACTCGAACATGGTCAAATTGGATTCCAAAAGCGATCGTGAAAATACGTACTATAGTTCGAGGACATGAATGCGCATCAAGAAACTTGCACAAAAACACTCGCTAGAAGAGATACGCACCCAAGTAAAAGTACAAAAGCATGCACAAAAGTACTCACGCAAAAGTGGATTCGCAAAAAGGATCATGAAAACACAAACTACAATCCTAGGACATTAATACAAATCAACAAACATGCATATGCATACTCGCTAAATGGACATGCACAAACGTACATGTAAAAAAACATGCGCAAAAGTGCATTCCCAACAACGTTCTTAAAACACGAACTACAATACTAGGACTTTAATACGCATCAACAAACAACAGCAAAAACACTAGATAAAAAAGATACAGTGGAGTGTAGAAATAAAACTCTACGTTTACGTTTACGTGGATTTTTTTTCGGATTAATTTATATACCTATATTAATTGGTGGATTTGGTATCTTATAGGTACAAATCGAAAATTAGGTGTCCATGAAGCAAAAATGATCAAAGAGTAAGAAAAGAGTTGCAATTAGGAAAATAAAATCAAATTAGAAGAGAGAATCCCCGAACATCTTTGGTAGTGTCCACGAAGTCGAGCATAACTTTCTCATCCGGACTCCAAATCTAGTGGTTTCGGCGGCATTGGAAAGCTATTTCAGCTGGCTACAATTCCTGTCTAATGGAAAAATTCCAAATTCGGACTCGAACATGGTCAAAATTGGATTCCAAAAGCGATCGTGAAAATACGTACTATAGTTCGAGGACATGAATGCGCATCAAGAAACGTGCACAAAAACACTCGCTAGAAGAGATACGCACATAAGTAAAATTACAAAAGCATGCACAAAAGTACTCACGCAAAAGTGGATTCGCAAAAAGGATCATGAAAACACAAACTACAATCCTAGGACATTAATACAAATCAACAAACATGCATATGCATACTCGCTAAATGGACATGCACAAACGTACATGTAAAAAAACATGCGCAAAAGTGCATTCCCAACAACGTTCTTAAAAACACGAACTACAATACTAGGACTTTAATACGCATCAACAAACAACAGCAAAAACACTAGATAAAAAAGATACACTGGAGTGTAGAAATAAAACTCTACGTTTACGTTTACGTGGATTTTTTTTCGGATTAATTGATATTTCTATATTAATTGGTGGATTTGGTATCTTATAGGTACAAATCGAAAATTAGGTGTCCATGAAGCAAAAATGATCAAAGAGTAAGAAAAGAGTTGCAATTAGGAAAATAAAATCAAATTAGAAGAGAGAATCCCCGAACATCTTTGGTAGTGTCCACGAAGTCGAGCATAACTTTCTCATCCGGACTCCAAATCTAGTGGTTTTGGCGGCATTGGAAAGCTATTTCAGCTGGCTACAATTCCTGTCTAATGGGAAAATTCCAAATTCGGACTCGAACATGGTCAAATTGGATTCCAAAAGCGATCGTGAAAATACGTACTATAGTTCGAGGACATGAATGCGCATCAAGAAACGTGCACAAAAACACTCGCTAGAAGAGATACGCACCTAAGTAAAAGTACAAAAGCATGCACAAAAGTACTCACGCAAAAGTGGATTCGCAAAAAGGATCATGAAAACACAAACTACAATCCTAGGACATTAATACAAATCAACAAACATGCATATGCATACTCGCTAAATGGACATGCACAAACGTACATGTAAAAAAACATGCGCAAAAGTGCATTCCCAACAACGTTCTTAAAAACACGAACTACAATACTAGGACTTTAATACGCATCAACAAACAACAGCAAAAACACTAGATAAAAAAGATACAGTGGAGTGTAGAAATAAAACTCTACGTTTACGTTTACGTGATTTTTTTTCGGATTAATTGATATTTCTATATTAATTGGTGGATTTGGTATCTTATAGGTACAAATCGAAAATTAGGTGTCCAGGAAGCAAAAATGATCAAAGAGTAAGAAAAGAGTTGCAATTAGGAAAAAAAAATCAAATTAGAAGAGAGAATCCCCGAACATCTTTGGTAGTGTCCACGAAGTCGAGCATAACTTTCTCATCCGGACTCCAAATCTAGTGGTTTGGGCGGCATTGGAAAGCTATTTCAGCTGGCTACAATTCCTGTCTAATGGCAAAATTCCAAATTCGGACTCGAACATGGTCAAAATGGATTCCAAAAGCGATCGTGAAAATACGTACTATAGTTCGAGGACATGAATGCGCATCAAGAAACGTGCACAAAAACACTCGCTAGAAGAGATACGCACATAAGTAAAAGTACAAAAGCATGCACAAAAGTACTCACGCAAAAGTGGATTCGCAAAAAGGATCATGAAAACACAAACTACAATCCTAGGACATTAATACAAATCAACAAACATGCATATGCATACTCGCTAAATGGACATGCACAAACGTACATGTAAAAAAACATGCGCAAAAGTGCATTCCCAACAACGTTCTTAAAACACGAACTACAATACTAGGACTTTAATACGCATCAACAAACAACAGCAAAAACACTAGATAAAAAAGATACAGTGGAGTGTAGAAATAAAACTCTACGTTTACGTTTACGTGGATTTTTTTTCGGATTAATTTATATTTCTATATTAATTGGTGGATTTGGTATCTTATAGGTACAAATCGAAAATTAGGTGTCCATGAAGCAAAAATGATCAAAGAGTAAGAAAAGAGTTGCAATTAGGAAAATAAAATCAAATTAGAAGAGAGAATCCCCGAACATCTTTGGTAGTGTCCACGAAGTCGAGCATAACTTTCTCATCCGGACTCCAAATCTAGTGGTTTTGGCGGCATTGGAAAGCTATTTCAGCTGGCTACAATTCCTGTCTAATGGGAAAATTCCAAATTCGGACTCAAACATGGTCAAATTGGATTCCAAAAGCGATCGTGAAAATACGTACTATAGTTCGAGGACATGAATGCGCATCAAGAAACGTGCACAAAAACACTCGCTAGAAGAGATACGCACCTAAGTAAAAGTACAAAAGCATGCACAAAAGTACTCACGCAAAAGTGGATTCGCAAAAAGGATCATGAAAACACAAACTACAATCCTAGGACATTAATACAAATCAACAAACATGCATATGCATACTCGCTAAATGGACATGCACAAACGTACATGTAAAAAAACATGCGCAAAAGTGCATTCCCAACAACGTTCTTAAAAACACGAACTACAATACTAGGACTTTAATACGCATCAACAAACAACAGCAAAAACACTAGATAAAAAAGATACAGTGGAGTGTAGAAATAAAACTCTACGTTTACGTTTACGTGGATTTTTTTTCGGATTAATTTATATTTCTATATTAATTGGTGGATTTGGTATCTTATAGGTACAAATCGAAAATTAGGTGTCCAGGAAGCAAAAATGATCAAAGAGTAAGAAAAGAGTTGCAATTAGGAAAATAAAATCAAATTAGAAGAGAGAATCCCCGAACATCTTTGGTAGTGTCCACGAAGTCGAGCATAACTTTCTCATCCGGACTCCAAATCTAGTGGTTTCGGCGGCATTGGAAAGCTATTTCAGCTGGCTACAATTCCTGTCTAATGGGAAAATTCCAAATTCGGACTCGAACATGGTCAAATTGGATTCCAAAAGCGATCGTGAAAATACGTACTATAGTTCGAGGACATGAATGCGCATCAAGAAACGTGCACAAAAACACTCGCTAGAAGAGATACGCACATAAGTAAAAGTACAAAAGCATGCACAAAAGTACTCACGCAAAAGTGGATTCGCAAAAAGGATCATGAAAACACAAACTACAATCCTAGGACATTAATACAAATCAACAAACATGCATATGCATACTCGCTAAATGGACATGCACAAACGTACATGTAAAAAAACATGCGCAAAAGTGCATTCCCAACAACGTTCTTAAAAACACGAACTACAATACTAGGACTTTAATACGCATCAACAAACAACAGCAAAAACACTAGATAAAAAAGATACACTGGAGTGTAGAAATAAAACTCTACGTTTACGTTTACGTGGATTTTTTTTCGGATTAATTGATATTTCTATATTAATTGGTGGATTTGGTATCTTATAGGTACAAATCGAAAATTAGGTGTCCATGAAGCAAAAATGATCAAAGAGTAAGAAAAGAGTTGCAATTAGGAAAATAAAATCAAATTAGAAGAGAGAATCCCCGAACATCTTTGGTAGTGTCCACGAAGTCGAGCATAACTTTCTCATCCGGACTCCAAATCTAGTGGTTTTGGCGGCATTGGAAAGCTATTTCAGCTGGCTACAATTCCTGTCTAATGGGAAAATTCCAAATTCGGACTCGAACATGGTCAAATTGGATTCCAAAAGCGATCGTGAAAATACGTACTATAGTTCGAGGACATGAATGCGCATCAAGAAACGTGCACAAAAACACTCGCTAGAAGAGATACGCACATAAGTAAAAGTACAAAAGCATGCACAAAAGTACTCACGCAAAAGTGGATTCGCAAAAAGGATCATGAAAACACAAACTACAATCCTAGGACATTAATACAAATCAACAAACATGCATATGCATACTCGCTAAATGGACATGCACAAACGTACATGTAAAAAAACATGCGCAAAAGTGCATTCCCAACAACGTTCTTAAAAACACGAACTACAATACTAGGACTTTAATACGCATCAACAAACAACAGCAAAAACACTAGATAAAAAGATACAGTGGAGTGTAGAAATAAAACTCTACGTTTACGTTTACGTGGATTTTTTTTCGGATTAATTGATATTTCTATATTAATTGGTGGATTTGGTATCTTATAGGTACAAATCGAAAATTAGGTGTCCAGGAAGCAAAAATGATCAAAGAGTAAGAAAAGAGTTGCAATTAGGAAAAAAAAATCAAATTAGAAGAGAGAATCCCCGAACATCTTTGGTAGTGTCCACGAAGTCGAGCATAACTTTCTCATCCGGACTCCAAATCTAGTGGTTTGGGCGGCATTGGAAAGCTATTTCAGCTGGCTACAATTCCTGTCTAATGGCAAAATTCCAAATTCGGACTCGAACATGGTCAAAATGGATTCCAAAAGCGATCGTGAAAATACGTACTATAGTTCGAGGACATGAATGCGCATCAAGAAACGTGCACAAAAACACTCGCTAGAAGAGATACGCACCTAAGTAAAAGTACAAAAGCATGCACAAAAGTACTCACGCAAAAGTGGATTCGCAAAAAGGATCATGAAAACACAAACTACAATCCTAGGACATTATTACAAATCAACAAACATGCATATGCATACTCGCTAAATGGACATGCACAAACGTACATGTAAAAAAACATGCGCAAAAGTGCATTCCCAACAACGTTCTTAAAAACACGAACTACAATACTAGGACTTTAATACGCATCAACAAACAACAGCAAAAACACTAGATAAAAAAGATACAGTGGAGTGTAGAAATAAAACTCTACGTTTACGTTTACGTGGATTTTTTTTCGGATTAATTGATATTTCTATATTAATTGGTGGATTTGGTATCTTATAGGTACAAATCGAAAATTAGGTGTCCATGAAGCAAAAATGATCAAAGAGTAAGAAAAGAGTTGCAATTAGGAAAATAAAATCAAATTAGAAGAGAGAATCCCCGAACATCTTTGGTAGTGTCCACGAAGTCGAGCATAACTTTCTCATCCGGACTCCAAATCTAGTGGTTTTGGCGGCATTGGAAAGCTATTTCAGCTGGCTACAATTCCTGTCTAATGGGAAAATTCCAAATTCGGACTCAAACATGGTCAAATTGGATTCCAAAAGCGATCGTGAAAATACGTACTATAGTTCGAGGACATGAATGCGCATCAAGAAACGTGCACAAAAACACTCGCTAGAAGAGATACGCACATAAGTAAAAGTACAAAAGCATGCACAAAAGTACTCACGCAAAAGTGGATTCGCAAAAAGGATCATGAAAACACAAACTACAATCCTAGGACATTAATACAAATCAACAAACATGCATATGCATACTCGCTAAATGGACATGCACAAACGTACATGTAAAAAAACATGCGCAAAAGTGCATTCCCAACAACGTTCTTAAAAACACGAACTACAATACTAGGACTTTAATACGCATCAACAAACAACAGCAAAAACACTAGATAAAAAAGATACAGTGGAGTGTAGAAATAAAACTCTACGTTTACGTTTACGTGGATTTTTTTTCGGATTAATTTATATTTCTATATTAATTGGTGGATTTGGTATCTTATAGGTACAAATCGAAAATTAGGTGTCCAGGAAGCAAAAATGATCAAAGAGTAAGAAAAGAGTTGCAATTAGGAAAATAAAATCAAATTAGAAGAGAGAATCCCCGAACATCTTTGGTAGTGTCCACGAAGTCGAGCATAACTTTCTCATCCGGACTCCAAATCTAGTGGTTTCGGCGGCATTGGAAAGCTATTTCAGCTGGCTACAATTCCTGTCTAATGGCAAAATTCCAAATTCGGACTCGAACATGGTCAAAATTGGATTCCAAAAGCGATCGTGAAAATACGTACTATAGTTCGAGGACATGAATGCGCATCAAGAAACGTGCACAAAAACACTCGCTAGAAGAGATACGCACATAAGTAAAATTACAAAAGCATGCACAAAAGTACTCACGCAAAAGTGGATTCGCAAAAAGGATCATGAAAACACAAACTACAATCCTAGGACATTAATACAAATCAACAAACATGCATATGCATACTCGCTAAATGGACATGCACAAACGTACATGTAAAAAAACATGCGCAAAAGTGCATTCCCAACAACGTTCTTAAAAACACGAACTACAATACTAGGACTTTAATACGCATCAACAAACAACAGCAAAAACACTAGATAAAAAAGATACAGTGGAGTGTAGAAATAAAACTCTACGTTTACGTTTACGTGGATTTTTTTTCGGATTAATTTATATTTCTATATTAATTGGTGGATTTGGTATCTTATAGGTACAAATCGAAAATTAGGTGTCCAGGAAGCAAAAATGATCAAAGAGTAAGAAAAGAGTTGCAATTAGGAAAATAAAATCAAATTAGAAGAGAGAATCCCCGAACATCTTTGGTAGTGTCCACGAAGTCGAGCATAACTTTCTCATCCGGACTCCAAATCTAGTGGTTTCGGCGGCATTGGAAAGCTATTTCAGCTGGCTACAATTCCTGTCTAATGGCAAAATTCCAAATTCGGACTCGAACATGGTCAAAATTGGATTCCAAAAGCGATCGTGAAAATACGTACTATAGTTCGAGGACATGAATGCGCATCAAGAAACGTGCACAAAAACACTCGCTAGAAGAGATACGCACATAAGTAAAATTACAAAAGCATGCACAAAAGTACTCACGCAAAAGTGGATTCGCAAAAAGGATCATGAAAACACAAACTACAATCCTAGGACATTAATACAAATCAACAAACATGCATATGCATACTCGCTAAATGGACATGCACAAACGTACATGTAAAAAAACATGCGCAAAGTGCATTCCCAACAACGTTCTTAAAAACACGAACTACAATACTAGGACTTTAATACGCATCAACAAACAACAGCAAAAACACTAGATAAAAAAGATACAGTGGAGTGTAGAAATAAAACTCTACGTTTACGTTTACGTGGATTTTTTTTCGGATTAATTGATATTTCTATATTAATTGGTGGATTTGGTATCTTATAGGTACAAATCGAAAATTAGGTGTCCATGAAGCAAAAATGATCAAAGAGTAAGAAAAGAGTTGCAATTAGGAAAATAAAATCAAATTAGAAGAGAGAATCCCCGAACATCTTTGGTAGTGTCCACGAAGTCGAGCATAACTTTCTCATCCGGACTCCAAATCTAGTGGTTTCGGCGGCATTGGAAAGCTATTTCAGCTGGCTACAATTCTTGTCTAATGGCAAAATTCCAAATTCGGACTCGAACATGGTCAAATTGGATTCCAAAAGCGATCGTGAAAATACGTACTATAGTTCGAGGACATGAATGCGCATCAAGAAACGTGCACAAAAACACTCGCTAGAAGAGATACGCACATAAGTAAAAGTACAAAAGCATGCACAAAAGTACTCACGCAAAAGTGGATTCGCAAAAAGGATCATGAAAACACAAACTACAATCCTAGGACATTAATACAAATCAACAAACATGCATATGCATACTCGCTAAATGGACATGCACAAACGTACATGTAAAAAAACATGCGCAAAGTGCATTCCCAACAACGTTCTTAAAAACACGAACTACAATACTAGGACTTTAATACGCATCAACAAACAACAGCAAAAACACTAGATAAAAAAGATACAGTGGAGTGTAGAAATTAAACTCTACGTTTACGTTTACGTGGATTTTTTTTCGGATTAATTGATATTTCTATATTAATTGGTGGATTTGGTATCTTATAGGTACAAATCGAAAATTAGGTGTCCATGAAGCAAAAATGATCAAAGAGTAAGAAAAGAGTTGCAATTAGGAAAATAAAATCAAATTAGAAGAGAGAATCCCCGAACATCTTTGGTAGTGTCCACGAAGTCGAGCATAACTTTCTCATCCGGACTCCAAATCTAGTGGTTTTGGCGGCATTGAAAGCTATTTCAGCTGGCTACAATTCCTGTCTAATGGGAAAATTCCAAATTCGGACTCAAACATGGTCAAATTGGATTCCAAAAGCGATCGTGAAAATACGTACTATAGTTCGAGGACATGAATGCGCATCAAGAAACGTGCACAAAAACACTCGCTAGAAGAGATACGCACATAAGTAAAAGTACAAAAGCATGCACAAAAGTACTCACGCAAAAGTGGATTCGCAAAAAGGATCATGAAAACACAAACTACAATCCTAGGACATTATTACAAATCAACAAACATGCATATGCATACTCGCTAAATGGACATGCACAAACGTACATGTAAAAAAACATGCGCAAAAGTGCATTCCCAACAACGTTCTTAAAAACACGAACTACAATACTAGGACTTTAATACGCATCAACAAACAACAGCAAAAACACTAGATAAAAAAGATACAGTGGAGTGTAGAAATAAAACTCTACGTTTACGTTTACGTGGATTTTTTTTCGGATTAATTGATATTTCTATATTAATTGGTGGATTTGGTATCTTATAGGTACAAATCGAAAATTAGGTGTCCAGGAAGCAAAAATGATCAAAGAGTAAGAAAAGAGTTGCAATTAGGAAAAAAAATCAAATTAGAAGAGAGAATCCCCGAACATCTTTGGTTGTGTCCACGAAGTCGAGCATAACTTTCTCATCCGGACTCCAAATCTAGTGGTTTCGGCGGCATTGGAAAGCTATTTCAGCTGGCTACAATTCCTGTCTAATGGCAAAATTCCAAATTCGGACTCGAACATGGTCAAATTGGATTCCAAAAGCGATCATGAAAATACGTACTATAGTTCGAGGACATGAATGCGCATCAAGAAACGTGCACAAAAACACTCGCTAGAAGAGATACGCACCCAAGTAAAAGTACAAAAGCATGCACAAAAGTACTCACGCAAAAGTGGATTCGCAAAAAGGATCATGAAAACACAAACTACAATCCTAGGACATTAATACAAATCAACAAACATGCATATGCATACTCGCTAAATGGACATGCACAAACGTACATGTAAAAAAACATGCGCAAAAGTGCATTCCCAACAACGTTCTTAAAAACACGAACTACAATACTAGGACTTTAATACGCATCAACAAACAACAGCAAAAACACTAGATAAAAAAGATACAGTGGAGTGTAGAAATAAAACTCTACGTTTACGTTTACGTGGATTTTTTTTCGGATTAATTTATATATCTATATTAATTGGTGGATTTGGTATCTAATAGGTACAAATCGAAAATTAGGTGTCCAGGAAGCAAAAATGATCAAAGAGTAAGAAAAGAGTTGCAATTAGGAAAATAAAATCAAATTAGAAGAGAGAATCCCCGAACATCTTTGGTAGTGTCCACGAAGTCGAGCATAACTTTCTCATCCGGACTCCAAATCTAGTGGTTTCGGCGGCATTGGAAAGCTATTTCAGCTGGCTACAATTCCTGTCTAATGGCAAAATTCCAAATTCGGACTCGAACATGGTCAAAATTGGATTCCAAAAGCGATCGTGAAAATACGTACTATAGTTCGAGGACATGAATGCGCATCAAGAAACGTGCACAAAAACACTCGCTAGAAGAGATACGCACATAAGTAAAATTACAAAAGCATGCACAAAAGTACTCACGCAAAAGTGGATTCGCAAAAAGGATCATGAAAACACAAACTACAATCCTAGGACATTAATACAAATCAACAAACATGCATATGCATACTCGCTAAATGGACATGCACAAACGTACATGTAAAAAAACATGCGCAAAGGTGCATTCCCAACAACGTTCTTAAAAACACGAACTACAATACTAGGACTTTAATACGCATCAACAAACAACAGCAAAAACACTAGATAAAAAAGATACAGTGGAGTGTAGAAATTAAACTCTACGTTTACGTTTACGTGGATTTTTTTTCGGATTAATTGATATTTCTATATTAATTGGTGGATTTGGTATCTTATAGGTACAAATCGAAAATTAGGTGTCCATGAAGCAAAAATGATCAAAGAGTAAGAAAAGAGTTGCAATTAGGAAAATAAAATCAAATTAGAAGAGAGAATCCCCGAACATCTTTGGTAGTGTCCACGAAGTCGAGCATAACTTTCTCATCCGGACTCCAAATCTAGTGGTTTTTGCGGCATTGGAAAGCTATTTCAGCTGGCTACAATTCCTGTCTAATGGGAAAATTCCAAATTCGGACTCAAACATGGTCAAATTGGATTCCAAAAGCGATCGTGAAAATACGTACTATAGTTCGAGGACATGAATGCGCATCAAGAAACGTGCACAAAAACACTCGCTAGAAGAGATACGCACATAAGTAAAATTACAAAAGCATGCACAAAAGTACTCACGCAAAAGTGGATTCGCAAAAAGGATCATGAAAACACAAACTACAATCCTAGGACATTAATACAAATCAACAAACATGCATATGCATACTCGCTAAATGGACATGCACAAACGTACATGTAAAAAAACATGCGCAAAGTGCATTCCCAACAACGTTCTTAAAAAAACGAACTACAATACTAGGACTTTAATACGCATCAACAAACAACAGCAAAAACACTAGATAAAAAAGATACTGGAGTGTAGAAATAAAACTCTACGTTTACGTTTACGTGGATTTTTTTTCGGATTAATTTATATTTCTATATTAATTGGTGGATTTGGTATCTTATAGGTACAAATCGAAAATTAGGTGTCCATGAAGCAAAAATGATCAAAGAGTAAGAAAAGAGTTGCAATTAGGAAAATAAAATCAAATTAGAAGAGAGAATCCCCGAACATCTTTGGTTGTGTCCACGAAGTCGAGCATAACTTTCTCATCCGGACTCCAAATCTAGTGGTTTCGGCGGCATTGGAAAGCTATTTCAGCTGGCTACAATTCTGTCTAATGGCAAAATTCCAAATTCGGACTCGAACATGGTCAAATTGGATTCAAAAGCGATCGTGAAAATACGTACTATAGTTCGAGGACATGAATGCGCATCAAGAAACGTGCACAAAAACACTCGCTAGAAGAGATACGCACATAAGTAAAAGTACAAAAGCATGCACAAAAGTACTCACGCAAAAGTGGATTCGCAAAAAGGATCATGAAAACACAAACTACAATCCTAGGACATTAATACAAATCAACAAACATGCATATGCATACTCGCTAAATGGACATGCACAAACGTACATGTAAAAAAACATGCGCAAAAGTGCATTCCCAACAACGTTCTTAAAAACACGAACTACAATACTAGGACTTTAATACGCATCAACAAACAACAGCAAAAACACTAGATAAAAAAGATACAGTGGAGTGTAGAAATAAAACTCTACGTTTACGTTTACGTGGATTTTTTTTCGGATTAATTGATATTTCTATATTAATTGGTGGATTTGGTATCTTATAGGTACAAATCGAAAATTAGGTGTCCAGGAAGCAAAAATGATCAAAGAGTAAGAAAAGAGTTGCAATTAGGAAAATAAAATCAAATTAGAAGAGAGAATCCCCGAACATCTTTGGTAGTGTCCACGAAGTCGAGCATAACTTTCTCATCCGGACTCCAAATCTATTGGTTTCGGCGGCATTGGAAAGCTATTTCAGCTGGCTACAATTCCTGTCTAATGGGAAAATTCCAAATTCGGACTCGAACATGGTCAAATTGGATTCCAAAAGCGATCGTGAAAATACGTACTATAGTTCGAGGACATGAATGCGCATCAAGAAACGTGCACAAAAACACTCGCTAGAAGAGATACGCACATAAGTAAAAGTACAAAAGCATGCACAAAAGTACTCACGCAAAAGTGGATTCGCAAAAAGGATCATGAAAACACAAACTACAATCCTAGGACATTAATACAAATCAACAAACATGCATATGCATACTCGCTAAATGGACATGCACAAACGTACATGTAAAAAAACATGCGCAAAAGTGCATTCCCAACAACGTTCTTAAAAACACGAACTACAATACTAGGACTTTAATACGCATCAACAAACAACAGCAAAAACACTAGATAAAAAAGATACAGTGGAGTGTAGAAATAAAACTCTACGTTTACGTTTACGTGGATTTTTTTTCGGATTAATTGATATTTCTATATTAATTGGTGGATTTGGTATCTTATAGGTACAAATCGAAAATTAGGTGTCCAGGAAGCAAAAATGATCAAAGAGTAAGAAAAGAGTTGCAATTAGGAAAAAAAAATCAAATTAGAAGAGAGAATCCCCGAACATCTTTGGTAGTGTCCACGAAGTCGAGCATAACTTTCTCATCCGGACTCCAAATCTAGTGGTTTCGGCGGCATTGGAAAGCTATTTCAGCTGGCTACAATTCCTGTCTAATGGCAAAATTCCAAATTCGGACTCGAACATGGTCAAATTGGATTCCAAAAGCGATCGTGAAAATACGTACTATAGTTCGAGGACATGAATGCGCATCAAGAAACGTGCACAAAAACACTCGCTAGAAGAGATACGCACATAAGTAAAAGTACAAAATCATGCACAAAAGTACTCACGCAAAAGTGGATTCGCAAAAAGGATCATGAAAACACAAACTACAATCCTAGGACATTAATACAAATCAACAAACATGCATATGCATACTCGCTAAATGGACATGCACAAACGTACATGTAAAAAAACATGCGCAAAAGTGCATTCCCAACAACGTTCTTAAAAACACGAACTACAATACTAGGACTTTAATACGCATCAACAAACAACAGCAAAAACACTAGATAAAAAAGATACAGTGGAGTGTAGAAATTAAACTCTACGTTTACGTTTACGTGGATTTTTTTTTCGGATTAATTGATATTTCTATATTAATTGGTGGATTTGGTATCTTATAGGTACAAATCGAAAATTAGGTGTCCATGAAGCAAAAATGATCAAAGAGTAAGAAAAGAGTTGCAATTAGGAAAATAAAATCAAATTAGAAGAGAGAATCCCCGAACATCTTTGGTAGTGTCCACGAAGTCGAGCATAACTTTCTCATCCGGACTCCAAATCTAGTGGTTTCGGCGGCATTGGAAAGCTATTTCAGCTGGCTACAATTCCTGTCTAATGGCAAAATTCCAAATTCGGACTCGAACATGGTCAAAATTGGATTCCAAAAGCGATCGTGAAAATACGTACTATAGTTCGAGGACATGAATGCGCATCAAGAAACGTGCACAAAAACACTCGCTAGAAGAGATACGCACATAAGTAAAATTACAAAAGCATGCACAAAAGTACTCACGCAAAAGTGGATTCGCAAAAAGGATCATGAAAACACAAACTACAATCCTAGGACATTAATACAAATCAACAAACATGCATATGCATACTCGCTAAATGGACATGCACAAACGTACATGTAAAAAAACATGCGCAAAAGTGCATTCCCAACAACGTTCTTAAAAACACGAACTACAATACTAGGACTTTAATACGCATCAACAAACAACAGCAAAAACACTAGATAAAAAAGATACAGTGGAGTGTAGAAATAAACTCTACGTTTACGTTTACGTGGATTTTTTTTCGGATTAATTTTATTTCTATATTAATTGGTGGATTTGGTATCTTATAGGTACAAATCGAAAATTAGGTGTCCATGAAGCAAAAATGATCAAAGAGTAAGAAAAGAGTTGCAATTAGGAAAATAAAATCAAATTAGAAGAGAGAATCCCCGAACATCTTTGGTAGTGTCCACGAAGTCGAGCATAACTTTCTCATCCGGACTCCAAATCTAGTGGTTTTCGCGGCATTGGAAAGCTATTTCAGCTGGCTACAATTCCTGTCTAATGGGAAAATTCCAAATTCGGACTCGAACATGGTCAAATTGGATTCCAAAAGCGATCGTGAAAATACGTACTATAGTTCGAGGACATGAATGCGCATCAAGAAACGTGCACAAAAACACTCGCTAGAAGAGATACGCACATAAGTAAAAGTACAAAAGCATGCACAAAAGTACTCACGCAAAAGTGGATTCGCAAAAAGGATCATGAAAACACAAACTACAATCCTAGGACATTAATACAAATCAACAAACATGCATATGCATACTCGCTAAATGGACATGCACAAACGTACATGTAAAAAAACATGCCAAAAGTGCATTCCCAACAACGTTCTTAAAAACACGAACTACAATACTAGGACTTTAATACGCATCAACAAACAACAGCAAAAACACTAGATAAAAAAGATACAGTGGAGTGTAGAAATAAAACTCTACGTTTACGTTTACGTGGATTTTTTTTCGGATTAATTTATATTTCTATATTAATTGGTGGATTTGGTATCTTATAGGTACAAATCGAAAATTAGGTGTCCAGGAAGCAAAAATGATCAAAGAGTAAGAAAAGAGTTGCAATTAGGAAAATAAAATCAAATTAGAAGAGAGAATCCCCGAACATCTTTGGTAGTGTCCACGAAGTCGAGCATAACTTTCTCATCCGGACTCCAAATCTAGTGGTTTTGGCGGCATTGGAAAGCTATTTCAGCTGGCTACAATTCCTGTCTAATGGCAAAATTCCAAATTCGGACTCGAACATGGTCAAATTGGATTCCAAAAGCGATCATGAAAATACGTACTATAGTTCGAGGACATGAATGCGCATCAAGAAACGTGCACAAAAACACTCGCTAGAAGAGATACGCACATAAGTAAAATTACAAAAGCATGCACAAAAGTACTCACGCAAAAGTGGATTCGCAAAAAGGATCATGAAAACACAAACTACAATCCTAGGACATTAATACAAATCAACAAACATGCATATGCATACTCGCTTAATGGACATGCACAAACGTACATGTAAAAAAACATGCGCAAAAGTGCATTCCCAACAACGTTCTTAAAAACACGAACTACAATACTAGGACTTTAATACGCATCAACAAACAACAGCAAAAACACTAGATAAAAAAGATACAGTGGAGTGTAGAAATAAAACTCTACGTTTACGTTTACGTGGATTTTTTTTCGGATTAATTTATTTTTCTATATTAATTGGTGGATTTGGTATCTTATAGGTACAAATCGAAAATTAGGTGTCCATGAAGCAAAAATGATCAAAGAGTAAGAAAAGAGTTGCAATTAGGAAAATAAAATCAAATTAGAAGAGAGAATCCCCGAACATCTTTGGTAGTGTCCACGAAGTCGAGCATAACTTTCTCATCCGGACTCCAAATCTAGTGGTTTCGGCGGCATTGGAAAGCTATTTCAGCTGGCTACAATTCCTGTCTAATGGCAAAATTCCAAATTCGGACTCGAACATGGTCAAATTGGATTCCAAAAGCGATCATGAAAATACGTACTATAGTTCGAGGACATGAATGCGCATCAAGAAACGTGCACAAAAACACTCGCTAGAAGAGATACGCACTAAGTAAAAGTACAAAAGCATGCACAAAAGTACTCACGCAAAAGTGGATTCGCAAAAAGGATCATGAAAACACAAACTACAATCCTAGGACATTAATACAAATCAACAAACATGCATATGCATACTCGCTAAATGGACATGCACAAACGTACATGTAAAAAACATGCGCAAAAGTGCATTCCCAACAACGTTCTTAAAAACACGAACTACAATACTAGGACTTTAATACGCATCAACAAACAACAGCAAAAACACTAGATAAAAAAGATACAGTGGAGTGTAGAAATAAAACTCTACGTTTACGTTTACGTGGATTTTTTTTCGGATTAATTGATATTTCTATATTAATTGGTGGATTTGGTATCTTATAGGTACAAATCGAAAATTAGGTGTCCAGGAAGCAAAAATGATCAAAGAGTAAGAAAAGAGTTGCAATTAGGAAAATAAAATCAAATTAGAAGAGAGAATCCCCGAACATCTTTGGTAGTGTCCACGAAGTCGAGCATAACTTTCTCATCCGGACTCCAATCTAGTGGTTTCGGCGGCATTGGAAAGCTATTTCAGCTGGCTACAATTCCTGTCTAATGGCAAAATTCCAAATTCGGACTCGAACATGGTCAAATTGGATTCCAAAAGCGATCGTGAAAATACGTACTATAGTTCGAGGACATGAATGCGCATCAAGAAACGTGCACAAAAACACTCGCTAGAAGAGATACGCACTAAGTAAAAGTACAAAAGCATGCACAAAAGTACTCACGCAAAAGTGGATTCGCAAAAAGGATCATGAAAACACAAACTACAATCCTAGGACATTAATACAAATCAACAAACATGCATATGCACACTCGCTAAATGGACATGCACAAACGTACATGTAAAAAAACATGCGCAAAAGTGCATTCCCAACAACGTTCTTAAAAACACGAACTACAATACTAGGACTTTAATACGCATCAACAAACAACAGCAAAAACACTAGATAAAAAAGATACAGTGGAGTGTAGAAATAAAACTCTACGTTTACGTTTACGTGGATTTTTTTTCGGATTAATTTATATTTCTATATTAATTGGTGGATTTGGTATCTTATAGGTACAAATCGAAAATTAGGTGTCCAGGAAGCAAAAATGATCAAAGAGTAAGAAAAGAGTTGCAATTAGGAAAATAAAATCAAATTAGAAGAGAGAATCCCCGAACATCTTTGGTAGTGTCCACGAAGTCGAGCATAACTTTCTCATCCGGACTCCAAATCTAGTGGTTTTGGCGGCATTGGAAAGCTATTTCAGCTGGCTACAATTCCTGTCTAATGGCAAAATTCCAAATTCGGACTCGAACATGGTCAAAATTGGATTCCAAAAGCGATCATGAAAATACGTACTATAGTTCGAGGACATGAATGCGCATCAAGAAACGTGCACAAAAACACTCGCTAGAAGAGATACGCACATAAGTAAAAGTACAAAAGCATGCACAAAAGTACTCACGCAAAAGTGCATTCGCAAAAAGGATCATGAAAACACAAACTACAATCCTAGGACATTAATACAAATCAACAAACATGCATATGCACACTCGCTAAATGGACATGCACAAACGTACATGTAAAAAAACATGCGCAAAAGTGCATTCCCAACAACGTTCTTAAAAACACGAACTACAATACTAGGACTTTAATACGCATCAACAAACAACAGCAAAAACACTAGATAAAAAAGATACAGTGGAGTGTAGAAATAAAACTCTACGTTTACGTTTACGTGGATTTTTTTTCGGATTAATTGATATTTCTATATTAATTGGTGGATTTGGTATCTTATAGGTACAAATCGAAAATTAGGTGTCCATGAAGCAAAAATGATCAAAGAGTAAGAAAAGAGTTGCAATTAGGAAAATAAAATCAAATTAGAAGAGAGAATCCCCGAACATCTTTGGTAGTGTCCACGAAGTCGAGCATAACTTTCTCATCCGGACTCCAAATCTAGTGGTTTTGGCGGCATTGGAAAGCTATTTCAGCTGGCTACAATTCCTGTCTAATGGAAAATTCCAAATTCGGACTCGAACATGGTCAAATTGGATTCCAAAAGCGATCATGAAAATACGTACTATAGTTCGAGGACATGAATGCGCATCAAGAAACGTGCACAAAAACACTCGCTACAAGAGATACGCACATAAGTAAAAGTACAAAAGCATGCACAAAAGTACTCACGCAAAAGTGGATTCGCAAAAAGGATCATGAAAACACAAACTACAATCCTAGGACATTAATACAAATCAACAAACATGCATATGCATACTCGCTAAATGGACATGCACAAACGTACATGTAAAAAAACATGCGCAAAAGTGCATTCCCAACAACGTTCTTAAAAACACGAACTACAATACTAGGACTTTAATACGCATCAACAAACAACAGCAAAAACACTAGATAAAAAAGATACAGTGGAGTGTAGAAATAAAACTCTACGTTTACGTTTACGTGGATTTTTTTCGGATTAATTTTATTTCTATATTAATTGGTGGATTTGGTATCTTATAGGTACAAATCGAAAATTAGGTGTCCAGGAAGCAAAAATGATCAAAGAGTAAGAAAAGAGTTGCAATTAGGAAAAAAAAAATCAAATTAGAAGAGAGAATCCCCAACATCTTTGGTAGTGTCCACGAAGTCGAGCATAACTTTCTCATCCGGACTCCAAATCTAGTGGTTTCGGCGGCATTGGAAAGCTATTTCAGCTGGCTACAATTCCTGTCTAATGGCAAAATTCCAAATTCGGACTCGAACATGGTCAAATTGGATTCCAAAAGCGATCATGAAAATACGTACTATAGTTCGAGGACATGAATGCGCATCAAGAAACGTGCACAAAAACACTCGCTAGAAGAGATACGCACATAAGTAAAAGTACAAAAGCATGCACAAAAGTACTCACGCAAAAGTGGATTCGCAAAAAGGATCATGAAAACACAAACTACAATCCTAGGACATTAATACAAATCAACAAACATGCATATGCACACTCGCTAAATGGACATGCACAAACGTACATGTAAAAAAACATGCGCAAAAGTGCATTCCCAACAACGTTCTTAAAAACACGAACTACAATACTAGGACTTTAATACGCATCAACAAAAAACAGCAAAAACACTAGATAAAAAAGATACAGTGGAGTGTAGAAATAAAACTCTACGTTTACGTTTACGTGGATTTTTTTTCGGATTAATTTATATTTCTATATTAATTGGTGGATTTGGTATCTTATAGGTACAAATCGAAAATTAGGTGTCCAGGAAGCAAAAATGATCAAAGAGTAAGAAAAGAGTTGCAATTAGGAAAATAAAATCAAATTAGAAGAGAGAATCCCCGAACATCTTTGGTAGTGTCCACGAAGTCGAGCATAACTTTCTCATCCGGACTCCAAATCTACTGGTTTCGGCGGCATTGGAAAGCTATTTCAGCTGGCTACAATTCCTGTCTAATGGCAAAATTCCAAATTCGGACTCGAACATGGTCAAAATTGGATTCCAAAAGCGATCATGAAAATACGTACTATAGTTCGAGGACATGAATGCGCATCAAGAAACGTGCACAAAAACACTCGCTAGAAGAGATACGCACATAAGTAAAATTACAAAAGCATGCACAAAAGTACTCACGCAAAAGTGGATTCGCAAAAAGGATCATGAAAACACAAACTACAATCCTAGGACATTAATACAAATCAACAAACATGCATATGCACACTCGCTAAATGGACATGCACAAACGTACATGTAAAAAAACATGCGCAAAAGTGCATTCCCAACAACGTTCTTAAAAACACGAACTACAATACTAGGACTTTAATACGCATCAACAAACAACAGCAAAAACACTAGATAAAAAAGATACAGTGGAGTGTAGAAATAAAACTCTACGTTTACGTTTACGTGGATTTTTTTTCGGATTAATTTATATTTCTATATTAATTGGTGGATTTGGTATCTTATAGGTACAAATCGAAAATTAGGTGTCCATGAAGCAAAAATGATCAAAGAGTAAGAAAAGAGTTGCAATTAGGAAAATAAAATCAAATTAGAAGAGAGAATCCCCGAACATCTTTGGTAGTGTCCACGAAGTCGAGCATAACTTTCTCATCCGGACTCCAAATCTAGTGGTTTTGGCGGCATTGGAAAGCTATTTCAGCTGGCTACAATTCCTGTCTAATGGTAAAATTCCAAATTCGGACTCGAACATGGTCAAATTGGATTCCAAAAGCGATCATGAAAATACGTACTATAGTTCGAGGACATGAATGCGCATCAAGAAACGTGCACAAAAACACTCGCTAGAAGAGATACGCACATAAGTAAAATTACAAAAGCATGCACAAAAGTACTCACGCAAAAGTGCATTCGCAAAAAGGATCATGAAAACACAAACTACAATCCTAGGACATTAATACAAATCAACAAACATGCATATGCACACTCGCTCAAATGGACATGCACAAACGTACATGTAAAAAAACATGCGCAAAAGTGCATTCCCAACAACGTTCTTAAAAACACGAACTACAATACTAGGACTTTAATACGCATCAACAAACAACAGCAAAAACACTAGATAAAAAAGATACAGTGGAGTGTAGAAATAAAACTCTACGTTTACGTTTACGTGGATTTTTTTTCGGATTAATTTATTTTTCTATATTAATTGGTGGATTTGGTATCTTATAGGTACAAATCGAAAATTAGGTGTCCATGAAGCAAAAATGATCAAAGAGTAAGAAAAGAGTTGCAATTAGGAAAATAAAATCAAATTAGAAGAGAGAATCCCCGAACATCTTTGGTAGTGTCCACGAAGTCGAGCATAACTTTCTCATCCGGACTCCAAATCTACTGGTTTCGGCGGCATTGGAAAGCTATTTCAGCTGGCTACAATTC